>NC_134871.1:18463571-18786428 GCF_049852395.1 Peromyscus maniculatus bairdii
ACATGCCTGGACCATCTTTTCCCTTTGTGACCTAGAGAAATACTGATTCTTCTTCTACCCTAGGTGAAATTCTTTTATTATCATAATTTACCCAATCACCTCCTGGTAACATGGAAGAGATTCCTCTGTTTCTGAATATTCAGCTTCCTTTTGTAAATTTGATTACTCCGCTCTGGGATCCTTTCTGTTTCTCAGTCCTTTCTTTGTACTTCCAAATCATTCCTTTCTCTAAACATTTGCTCCTTAAGTTAGGTTTTAAGCATAACATTATATAGTGGGTATACAAAGATATTTCTGTCATGGAACCTGGATTACACCGAAGACCATAAACTAATGGAATATGTAGTGGATACAAGAGTTACAATTTGGAGATAAATAACTGAATATTAAATATGAGGAGGAAGAAAGTACTGCAGAAAATAGTCGCAGCACAAGCTGCTCAGAGTCAGGAGCATGAGGTAACTAAACTAGTTCTATAGTAGAGCCTGGGTAATGGTCTCCAGCTGTGTTACTTGTGTCCCTGTTGTCACATTAGCAGCGTCACTCACTGCTTACCTTTGTATGTAACTCTTCCGAATCTTGCAAGGCTGACTCAAACTATTATAGCTGTTAGGAATAGAAACTCTGGTAATCTTTCCTTTTTTCTAATTCCTTCCTTTCCCCTTGACACTAGAAAAATATAACGTAACTACTATGGATTAGTAAAACCTAATTTATTAATACAATGTATTACTCACCGTTCTCTTTCTCCAGTTTCTATTAACTTTTGGTTAATCGCTGCTCTCATCTGCGCATCTTTGTTCATCTTGCTAACCTGGACATCAACATGCATTTTGAGATACATAATATTTAGAAAACTGTTTCCTTCTAAGTCCTCTCTAGACAACATCCTAACAGCACATTGAACATTGTAGCAAGGAGAAGATGAGAATATCAAGTATGCTACATGGTATCGTTATTCTTAGTATTATTTAGTGTATCCCAATTCCTATTTGCTCTGCTATTCCCTTCCCTTCTATGCTCTTTATTAATGAGTTTGGGGAATCACTACTATTATAACCTCATCAAGCACTTACTACCTAATACAAGTTTAACTCCCAAACTTGCTCATTTTACAGATGAGAACACTGAGGCACAGAGACAGAAAATGGTGATGGGAGAATTTAAACTCAGACACCAGGAGCCCCAAACACCTTATTTAACTGGACATTCATAACTGACTACTGTTCCTTTCTGCACCTTAACTGAATTCAAATTTTGGGAAAGCCATACAGTATGCATACCAATAAAAGACACTATTATGAAAAATGAAATAAGACTGCGTGCTTTACTCTTCACTAAAATTTACTGAGAATTACAACTGCCGCCCTAGCTGTGGGGTTCTGTGCCCACAAATACAGTTATTATTGGAGGGTATGATAAGGGAAAACAAATCTCCAACTAGTCCTTAATTACAAAAATTCTCCATTTTCATTAAAAACAGACAACCAATGCCAACATTGGTGTAGAAAAAAAAAAAAAGGACGGTCTTAAATTGGGCATTTTTGCCACTTAAAGGTTTAAAATAAAGCCAGGGCTAAGCTAATGTTTTCCTACTGAATGTCACTAACTTGAGACTACTTGGTAGTTGCCCAAAACTCGTCCACATGAAAACTGGCGAAGAATTTTCAGAGTTGGACTGGGCAAGGAACAGGAGATCAGAGGGTTAATCACTAGGTAATGCCTGACTTCTGCAGCTGGAGCTCAGCATTTCTAAATTAACTGCAAAGTTCAGTCTGTACCCTACCGAGGAGAGCGAAACTTCATCTCGCCTTGGCCCCTACAAAAAATAAAAATAAAAAAAAAAAAAAATCACGGCTGGTGACCTTGGACCAGTCACTTAAATTCCTCAAGGCCTCAGTTTTCTCACTGGTAAAACAGGGGCGCTAGGGAATCCCTCCCGGCTCTGACATTCTGGGGGGGGGGGGGGAGAGTAAACTCGGCGGGGACAGCTGGAGAGGCGGGAGGGGAGGAGCCAGAAAACAAAGCGAGGACGGGCTCCAGGCCAACTCCAGAAGCACGCACGCCCTGTCTGCCGGAGAGCCCTACAGGCCCGCGAGCGCGGGTCGGGGAAGCTAACGAGAAGACAGCACATCGAAAGGAGCCTGGGCCGGGCCCGGGTCCCGGCCCTGAGGACCACGGGCATAGCTCACCACCATCACCGCGGGCGAGGGCCGTCCCTTCCCAGCGACGAAATGACCCTTGCGCTGACGACCGTTACCTACCACACTCTTCGGCTGCCCGGACTTAGACCCTCAGTAGCTCGGGCACCTAAAGCACACAGAAAGCTAGCACACGCATTTCCGGGGCGGGATCTGGCCACCCTGCCTATAATGTGGGAATTCAACTAGCGCGGGCCGCCTTCTGGTCGCTCCGCCCTCTGGGTAAGGGAGTCCAGAGCCCGCGGAACGGGCGCGAGTTCGGCTGTCGGGAAACTACAGTTCCCAGCATGCAACAGGGCCAGCTTGCTCGTGCACACTACACTTCCCAGAAGAGATTGGGCGCCGCAGCGTCCTCTGGGATGGGAACCACGCTGCTTCCCACCCTGGGTTCCAGGAGTGAAGCGCGGACCTTTCAACAAGAGCTTTATTGGTTCTCTCGCTGGGCTCCCGGGACGCGATGGAGGCAGCCAATTGCTCCCTGCGGGTGAAGAGACCCTTACTGGATCCCCGCTTCGAGGGCTACAAGCTGTCCCTAGAGCCGCTGCCCTGCTACCAGCTGGAGCTTGATGCAGGTGGGAATCGGCGGCGCCCTCCGGCACTCGGTTCCTTTGCGTTGTGAGGCTGCCATTGGCGCGACCCTCTGTCACTCTGGCCAGCCAGGCGTGGTGGCCTTCCTCCACGCGTCCTGCGGGGCTGCACCTAGAGCGGCCGTCCCTGGAGATCGGTGCCCACGCGGGGACCCGGGGGCACCCCGTTCCCTCCGCGTCTCAGCCGCGCGCGGGACGGTGGGCCCTCCCCGGCCTCCGCAGCCCAAGCTCTGGTTCTCCGCCCATGCATCTCTGGCCCCTGCGGTGGTGAAGGTTGCCCTCCCTTCCCGAAGCACCTCTTGTAAACGTGTTCGCTGAGAAGCCACACCTCCTTGGAAAATTCCCCAGCCTCCTTTTTCTTCTGACGCAGAACTATTTCTTTGGAGAATTTTTTCCACATTCAGTTAGCAGTTTCAAGACACATACATACACACACACACACACACACACACACACACACACACACACACACAAACACAACGACACTATAATGTATTGAGGGAAAGTGAGTTAGTGCACTTAACTACTGCTTACGGCTACTACTTGACTTTATTTGTTACTGGCCAGAGGCTATTCTCATCCTTCTTTTTACAACGTTAAGATCTGCAGTTTTATTAATGAAAGCCCCCAGCGATTTTGTGTTTTTAAATACATGCCTCTGCAGATTCTGCTTTTGATCCACGTTTTCCGAGGGTCGCACTTTGAGAAATACTGATCCAAAAGTATTAGCAGACGTTTGAGAATCAAGCAAGTGTTGGTATTTATTTGTTTATATATAGAGAGACTCAGTAGCCTTGACCGACTTGACACTTGCTTTGAAAACTAGGCTGGCCCTGAACTCAAAAATATCCAGCTGACTCTGTGCTGGGATTACTGGCATACACCCCCATTCCCTCATGCAGCCCAACAAATGCCTGTTTTTTAGTTTGTTTATTTAATTTAGAAGTCATTGTGGGTCTGTTTTGTGTTACATTATGGTGATGGCATGATTGGTATGAAACAATAAGTACCTAATAAATCGTAATCCGTTTAAGAAGAAGCATCGAATTACAGTATGGGCAAGCAATGATAGGTGTGAACAAAATGTAATGGTATAATTGAGTATGTTTTCTCAACTTGTCTGGAGATCAGGGAAAGCTTCCTGAGGAGTTGATAACTAAGTTGGCGGTGAAGAATAGGCAGGTAGCTGTTGGGCAGTATAAAAGAATAGCTTCCTTTTACTCTCTGTCCTGGGTATTTTGTTGTTTTTGTCTCCATGTCAATAAATGATAACTGGTACGTTCAGTTAGTTAATTAATTGGGAACAAAACATCTAGAGGAACAAAGCCTATTGGCTCAAATCAGAAGGTACTGTTGCTCTCTAATGGACATGTCAGCAGGTCCTCCTCACAGGGCCTCCTCACAGGGCGCATTCCTGCATCTTTGCTCAGTTATGGGTTGGCAGAAGCAGTTCTGGCCATCTTGGCTCAACTTTTCAAGAGGGTTTGCTGACGATTCGCTTGTTTCAGAATGTGTCAGATGGTCTTGACTTGAGTACTCCATGTGGTTGGTCATCTTTCAGCAGGCCAACTCAGGTCTTTTGCAGGAGGTAGGTTGTTTCAGTGTGCTTTCAACAAGTTTCCATGTGTTCTCTTTGCCAAAGTAAATTAAATGATCAAAACCAAGAGTCACTGGAAGGTCCCAGCAGAGGATATAGATCCAAAATGATATTTTTCCTTTATTCATTCATCTATTGATGAACATCTAGATTGATTCTGTTTCTTAGCTACTGTGAACAGAGCAGCAATAAACATGGGTGTGTAAGGATCTCTTGGTGGTAGGATATAGAATTCTTTGGGTATATGTCCAGAAATGGTATAGCTGGATAATATGGTAGTTCATTTTAAGTTTTTGAGGAACCTTCATATTGATCTCTACATGGCTATAACTAGTTTAAATTTCCACCAGTAGTGAATAAGGGCTCATCAGTATTTGTTGTCCTCTCATTTCTTATGGATAGCTATTCTGACTGGGATGACACCGAATCTCAAAGTAGTTTTAATTTGCTTTTCCTGGTTGCTAAGGATGTGATGTGATGTCTATGTATGTGTGTTTTAATTTTTGTAGGGTTTTTTTTTTTTATAGTTAGTAACCTCTTGACTGAAATGTAGTTGGTAAAGATTTTGTCTCATTCTGTAGCTGTTTCACTCTGTTAATAGTTTCTTTGCTGTGCAGAAACATTTTAATCTTATGTAATCCCATTTATTAATTCCTGTGGCTACTTCCTGTGCTGATGAAGTCTTGTTCAAAAGTTTCTGTCTATACCTATGCCTTGAGGTATATTACCTTTGATTTCTTATAACCATTTCAATATTTCAGGTTTTCAATTAAGACCTATGACGGAGTTTGAAATAATTATTATGCAGGATTTGTTGAATTCGCTATCTTTATTTCCAGTTATGTTTCTGAAACCTTTGTGAAAAATTAAGTAGTCCTAGCTGTGTGGGTTGATCTCTGGCCTTCCACCTGTTCCATTGGTCTACGTGTCTGTTTTCGTGCTGGCGTCACACTGTCTTTGTCACTGTGTCTGTTTTCGTGCTGGGGTCACACTGTCTTTGTCACTGTGTCCGTAGAATAAAGTCAGATATTTGATACCTTCAGTAGGATTGCTGCTTAGAATTGCTTTAATTATTTGTGGTCTTATGCATTTCTGTGTGAATTTTGGGGTTATTTCTTCTACTTCTATGAAGATTGCCATGGAATCTTGAAAGAGGTTGCATTAAATCTATAGAAAAAATTTTGGTAATATAGCCATTTTTACAGTATTATTTTATCCAGCCCATGGTCATAGGTCTTTCCATTATTTAATATCATCTTTGATTTATTTTTTAGTATCTAAAATTTTCATTGTACAGAAAGATCTCTCAGTAAGGTTTGTTTCTAGATTGGCTGGTTCTTTTTTTCTTTCCTTCTTTCAAAGAATTTATGACTAGAATATTTTATTTATTTCTCAGCAAGCTCATTATTAGTATATATGAAAGCTGTTAATTTTTGAATGATGATTTTGTATCCTACAACTTTACTGAAAGCCTTTATTTGATCTGAGAGTATTCTGATAGAGTCTATTGAGTCTTTATAGAATCATGCCAGCCTATGAGTAGAGATAATTTATTTTGCTTTACTTTCTTATTGCTCTACTTCAGACTTCAAGCACCATATTAAATAAGATGGAAAGAGTGGTTACTCTTGTCTCATCTTACTTTTAGAAGAAATACTCTTTTTCCTATTTAGTTTATAATGTTGGTTATAGGTTTGTTACTTATTATTTTGAGGTATAATCCATCTATTCCTAATTTCTCTAGCACTTTTGTCATGAAAAAACTATGAACTTAGTCTAGTGCCCTTTCTGAATCTATGAAGATGATAGATGGCTTCTTATGTTTATTTATATAGTGTATTACATTTGTTGATTGAGTATGTGGATATAGAACATTTTTATAAGCTTACAGTTTTCTTAAATGCTTTCCCCCTAGGATATAGTTCAGTTATTTGGAAACATTAACACCATTAGGTTTTGTTTTTGTGGTTAAGCTGGTTTGGAATAGTGCTCAGGGTAGGACAAACTATTAGTACTGAGGCAAGACTTTCCCATGTATCCCACCCAGCAGACTCTAATTAGGACATTTTTCCATTCTACCTGCTGGTCTTAGTCATTTCCCAGCCTTGTGTGAGTGTCCAGTACTGCTCCCTCCAATCCTTGCTGTGGGTCTGTCTTAGGCCCATTACTTTCATCAACTCATGCAGGTTCTGCTATGCTGAGTGCTTGATGGGGACCTTGTGTCCTTCTCCAGGGTGGTGTCTTGTGCTCTTCTCCTCTTCTCTGCTACTCTGTGCCAGGAACTATGGCCGCTTAGGTTTTCTCAGAATTTCAGGGCAGTGTCTTCAGGTCAAGCACTATTTTCTATCTCAGGTACCTTGTCCTGTGGTCTGGAAGCTTTTCAAGATTGTGAGATGGGGCGTGGCAGGCTGGCCTTCTGTGTGTCTGGTGTCTTGAGGATCTCTATCCTTAGTTGCTTGTGTATAGTTTTGGGAAACTTGCTTCATGTAATTTTGTTTGATTTATCTTACTGATTATTTTGATGAAAGAGAAATTGGTTTCTGTTACTGCATCTTGGTTGGAAATAAAAATTGTTCAAGATATATTTTAAGTGAAAAAAAGTGATTTCTGTGGAGCATTTGGACAGGTGTAACATGAATTGCTAGTTTTATAATTAAAAAAAAAAATCCAGAGCCAGAATATTGGGGCAAATGCTGAAAGATCAGAGAGACAAAGGAACAAGCCACAGACACCTCTTACCTCTAGGACTCCCCAGCCTGAAAAGCCTCAGCCGATAGGCCTCTAACCGAATGAGTTTCCTTAGCCAAAAAAGCTTTGGTTCCTGTCTCCTCATGCTTTATATACCTTTCTCCGCCCACCATATCACTTCCTTTCTCAGCCTCTCTAATGCTGGGATTAAAAGCATGTGATTCCCAAGTACTAGGATTAAAGGTGTATACTACCACTGCCTGGCTCTGTTTCTCTCCTAGACTGATGTCTTTCAAACTTACACATTTTATACCTCTTTAGTGAGTTTCTTTTCTGAATTTGTTAACAAGGAAATCTATAGCTATCTAATCTTCAACTCCTTCAGAGACCCAAGAAGGAAATGTGGTGATATATTGTGTACCCTAATAAACTTTGCCTGAATATCAGAGGACAGAACAAGCCACTAGAATAAACACAGATGCCAGACAGTGTTGGCACACCTTTAATCCTAGCACTCAGGAGGCAGAGATCTGTCTGGATCTCTGTGAGTTCAAAGCCACCCTGGACTACATGGTGAGATTGACTCAGTCTAGGAGAGAAACAGAGCCAGGCTGTGGTGGCACACACCTTTAATCCTAGTACTTGGGAATCACACACCTTTAATCCAAGCACTAGCTTGAGAAAGGAAGTGATATGGTGGCCAGAGAAAGGTATATAAGGCGTGAGGAAACAGGAACCTTAGCTTTTTTGGCTAAGGAAGCTCATTCAGTTAGAGGCCTATCGGCTGAGGCTTTTTCAGGCTGGGGAGTCCTAGAGGTAAGAGGTGTCTTGTTCCTTTGTCTCTCTGATCTTTTGGCATTTACTCCCAATATTCTGGCTGCGGGGTTTTTTTTTTTTTTTTTTGTTTTGTTTTTTTGTTTTTTATTAAAAAGACATTTAGAAATTTGTGTTACAAACAGGAAACAATTGGAAATGGCTGATAAGGATGTGTAGAATGGAAGAAGATACAGCTTTGTAAAGAAGTTTGAGAGGTGCAGGGAGACTGTTATTCAATTTGTGTCACAACTTCAAGGAAAAGAATTATTTTGCTCATGGTCTCAAAGTCAACCTTGCAAACAATGTTCTTTGTGTCCTGCCCCCCCCCATTGTAAACTAATGCACTTATATACTTAATAGATTGTTTCATACTTTATTGCCCAAGAGTTAAATACAGGGAATTTCAAGAAGTTCTGCATAATAGTATATTTCAAGAGATCAAGAAATAGCAGTGAGTAGCATTTTTAACACCATTAGCAAAGGAGTGAGGTCTGCTTTTCTCATCAATATGTGCCCAAAGCCAAGTACAATCAATGCCTGGCCTATAGTAGTCAACATATAACCATAGTTGTTTTTATGGGTTGACTGGGGGCAGGAGTTGTAAAGATTTAGGGGAGATCACTTTCTTGGATTCTTTATATGAAAAGAGTAAAATAATGACATTTTTAGTAATGCTTCTTTATAGTGCATAATAACATTAAATAATAAAACATTAACTTTTGGCTTCTCTAAAAGTGGTCTTCATCAGTTTCAAATATCCCAGAGAGATTAGATCCATCCTGGCCCCTCCTCCCTTTCTTGGAATGGGCAGGCTTTTTGGAAGAGTTCTGGTGCTTAAGCTCTGCCATGGACTGAACACTGCTTTCTTCCTTTGGGGTGTTCTGTATCTCCTTTTTATATTTAAGATGATTGGCATGATAAATGCAGTTACAACTATTCATTGCTCATTTGAGGCCAGAGAAATAGCCTTTTTCTATGAACTTTTTAACAGTTTTATAAAATAGTCATCATGTTATATACCTAATGCTGACTTTTGTATTTTAATGACATGTGAATTATATTGTAGAAATCTTATCAATCAAACTCAGATCTATGTATGTTTGTGGGTGGTGTTATAATGAAGCTAAAGGTTAAAAACTTTTGGTTTGTTTAGGGTTACCCAGGGTTCTTTATCCAAATATAACAAGAACATACTTGGCTTATTATTATCTAATATCATTACTGCTTTGGGCTATTATGTTCATATATGCTTCCTGCATTATTAAGTTTCATCCACACAGTGGTGCTAGAAAACCAACAGTTGGCTAATGTGTTGCTCTTATTTAGTACAGTATATATTTCTAACCATTCCTTACAAAATAAATAGTTCATTAGACTAAAGGGGACATTTCCACAGCTCCCACCAAATTCTCATAAACTTAGAATTTTGCCTGTGAAGTCTGAAATATTGCCAGGCTTCAGTCACCCCTCTTGGATGTGACATGGATGACCACAGTAGCTTGCTAATAATGGTTTTGCCCCTTCTTTGCTGCAGGCTGTTTTCCACATCTTATTTTTAAGTGCTGTCTTAGGAACTCAAATCTGAACTTTCCTCTCCTGTTTAGACACTGATGAATTCTTACTTACATCGAGTTTAGAAAGGAAGAAATCGAGATAAAGTCAGATTAGATTATAGAAGTCTAGCTTCTCCCCTTATTCTCCAGTTGCATTCATTTGCAGCTAGTCTTGGTGCATAATTCCTGTAGTTTACAAAGCCAGTGTGGTGGCTGCTGTGGATATCGCTCTATATAAATAAAACACTGATGGCCAGTGACCAGACAGGAAGTATAGGCGGGACAAGGAGAGAGGAAAATTGGGGAAACAGGAAGCAGGGGAGGGAGACACTGCAGCCACCACCATGACAAGCAACATGTAAAGATGCCGGTAAGCCACGAGCCACGTGGCAAGGTATAGATTTATAGAAATGGTTTAATTTAAGATATATGAACAGTTAGCAAGAAGCCTGCCATGGCTATACAGTTTATAAGTAATATAAGCGTCTGAGTGATTATTTTATACGTGGATTGTGTGACTGCGGGGTTTGGTGGAACCTGGAGAGAAGCTCTCCAGCAACAGGTGGCTAGTTCTAATTGTCACTTGACACAATCTGGAATCACTGTGGAGGAAATCTCAATAAGGAGTAGATTAGGGTGGCCTGTGGGTATGATTGTGAGAATTAATTGATGTTAATTAATTAATTGTTCAGTTAATTGAGGTGGGAAGGTATACCTTGAATGTGGTGGCACTGTTCAATGGGTTGGGCTCTGGCTTGAGTGACAGGGAAGGGAAAGATGAGTTTAGCACTGAGCATGCCTTCATCCTCTTTCTGTTCTTGACCGTGGATGTGAATAGCTGCTTCAAGTTTCTGCCATGACTTCCCTGGCAGTGATGGATGGTGATCTGGAGTCATGATGTATAGAAATCCCTTTTCTCCCCAAAGTTGCTTCTGTCCAGATTTTATCACAGCAACAGGAAAGAAAAACTAGGACATCTAGCATGAATACTTGTCTTTTTCTTCCAGTTTCTTCCTGCTTTTGTTTAGAAGGTATATTATTTAAACATGTATTTCTTCAACTAGTTCTTCTTTCTGTATCTTGGCCTAGTCTTGGAAAGCTGTTCTTAATCTCCTGGAGATCAATTATCTTTTATATTTCCTGTGGTATTTGTATTTTTTTTTAATAATTTTTTCCCTTGATAGGGTTTCTTTTTTTTAATTTCATTATTTATTTATGTATATGAGTGCTTTATCTGCATGTACAACTTTATGCCAGAAGAGGGCGCCAGATCTCATTACAGATGGTTGTGAGCCACCATGTGGTTGCTGGGAGGTGAACTCAGGACCTCTGGAAGGGCAGGCAGTACTCTTAACCCCTGAGCCATCTCTCCAGCCCTGGTATTTGTATTTTTTTTTAATGTAACGGTTTAATTCTATAGAATTCAGTATACAACACATGATTATTTGACCAGTGTCCCTTAGTTTTGTTTGGGGGTGGGGTTATTTATTTATTTATTTATTTATTTATTTATTTATTTATGGGGCACGGTCTCACTATGTAGTCCTAGCTTATCTAGAACTTGCGGGCCCCTAAATCACAGTGATCTGTGTGCCCCTGCCTCCCAAATGCTGGGATTAAAGGTGTGTGCTATCACACCTGGCCCATTATCCTTTGGTTTATTAGATCCTAAGTTCTTAGAAAGTAGAGTATGTTCTCTTTGTGTATCACTAGTATCATTGGTGCTTGTTAAAAGACTAAATAAATAAATGAGTGAATAAATATGTAAGCAGGACTCGGTGCAGGCATTGAAAACAGGGAAAGTGGGGCTGGAAAGATGTAGAGGGTTCAGTGCCCAGAACCTAAATCATGACTCGTAAGCATCTGTAACTCCAGTCCAAAGGATTGGATGCTCCTTCTGACTTCCAGGGACCAGGCATGCAAGTGGTACACATACATTCCTGCAGACAAACAAATATACAGAATAAAATACAAATGAAAATAACAAAGTGATATGATGTCCTGGATGGTTTTTGTTGTCAACTTGACACAATTAGCAGTTGCCCAGAAAAGGGAATCTCAGTTGAGGTAATACCCAGATCAGATTGGCCTTTGCCCCATATGTGAAGAATTGTCTTTAGTTTGATTGACATGGGAAGACCCAATCCACCATGGACAGTGCCACCTCTGGGCGGATGATATATACGATAAGTACATGATCATCTCATTAGATGCTGAAAAAGCCTTTGACAAAATCCAACACCCCTTCATGATGAAGGTCTTGTAGTGACCAAGAATACAAGGACTGTACCTAAACATAATAAAGGCAATTTATAGCAAGCTGACAGTCAACATAAAATTAAATGGAGAGAAATTCAAAGCAATTCCACTAAAATCAGGAACAAGACAAGGCTGTCTACTCTCTCCATATCTATTCAATATAGTGCCCAAAGTTATAGCTAGAGTAATAAGACAACAAAAGGAAATCAAAGGGATACAAATAGGAAAAGAAGAAGTCAAACTTTTTGCTATTTGCAGACGATATGATAGTCTACACAAATGACCCCAAAGATTCTACTAGGAAACTCCTACGATTGATAAACACCTTCAGTAATATGGCAGGATGCAAGATTAATTTAAAAAAATTGATAGCTCTCCTATATACAAATGATAAATGGGCAGAGAAAGAAATCAGAGAAACATCACCCTTTACAATAGCCACAAATAATATAAAATACCTTGGGTAACTCTAACTAAGTAAGTGAAAGACCTGTATGACAAGAACTTTAAGCCTTTGAAGAGAGAAATTGAAGAAGATATCAGAAAATGGAAAGATCTCCCATGCTCATGGATAGATAGGATTAACATAGTAAAAATGGCAAACTTACCAAAAGCAATCTACAGATTCAGTGCAATACCCATCAAAATTTTAACACAATTCTTCAGAGACCTGGAAAGACCAATATTCAACTTCATATGGAAAAACAAAAATCCCAGGATAGCTAAAACAATCCTGTACAATAAAGCAACTTCTGGAGGCATCACCATCCCTGATGTCAAGCTCTACTATAGAGCTATAGTAATAAAAACAGCTTGGTATTGGCATAAAAACCAACATGTTAGGAAAAGATCTTGACCAACCCCACATCTGATAGAGGGCTAATCTCCAAAATATATAAAGAATTCAAGAAACTAAACATAAAAATATCAAATAATCCAATTAAAAAATGGGATACAGAGCTAAACAGAGAATTCTCAACAGAAAAATCTCAAATGGCCGAAAGACATTTAAGGAGTTGCTCAACATCTTTAGTCATCAGGGAAATGCAAATCAAAATGACTCTGAGATACCATCTTTCACCTGTCAGAATAGCTAAGATTAAAAACACTGATGACAACTTATGTTGGAGATGATGTGGAGTAAGGGGAATACTCCTTTACTGTTGGTGGGAGTGCAAACTTGTTCAGCCACTTTGGAAATCAGTATGGTGGTTTCTCAAAAAACTGGGAATCAATCTACCTCAATACCTAATGATAGCACTCTTGGGCATATACCCAAAGGATGCTTAATCATACCACAAGGACACTTGCTTAACTATGTTCAAAGCAGCATTATTCATAATAGCCAGAGCCTGGAAACAACCTAGATGCCCTTCAACCGAAGAATGGATAAAGAAAATGTGGTACATATACAAAATAATTGAGTACTACTCAGCAGTAAAAAACAATGATATGAGGTTCACAGGCAAATGGATAGAACTAGAAAATATCATCCTGAGTGAGGTAACCCAGACTCAGAAAGACAAACATGGTATGTACTCACTTATAAGTGACTACTAGATGTAAAGCAAAAGATAACCAGACTACAACCCACAGCTCCAGAGAAGCTAGCTAACAAGGAGGACTCTAAGAGGGATGCATGGATCCCCCTGGGAAGGGGAAATAGATGAGCTCTCTATGGGTAAACTGGGGATGAGGGGGCAATAGCATATAGGGGATAGGGGATGAGAACATAAGGGAACAGGATGGTCGAGCTGGAACAGAAATGGAATGGGAGAGCAATGAAAGAGATACTATGGTAGAGAGAGACATCATGGGGATAGAGAGAAACTAGGTGCTAGGGAAGGTCCCAGGAATCCACAAGGATGACCCCACCTTAGGCTACTAGCAGTGGTGGAGAGGGTGCCTGAACTGGCTTACCCCAGCAATCAGATTGGTGAATACCCTAACTGTCATCATAGAGCCTTCATCCAGTAACTGATGGAAGCAGATGCACAGATTCACAGCCAAGCACCAGGTTGATCTCCAGGAGTCCCAACTGAAGAGAGAGAAGAGGGATTCTATGAGCAAGGGGCATCACGATCATGATGGGGAAACCTGCAGAGACAACTAAACCAAGCTAGTAGGAACTCAGGAAGTTTAGACCAACAGCTGTATAGCCTCCTTGGGACTGGAGCAGGCCCTCTATGTGAGCGAGACAGTTGTATAGCCTGATCTGCTTTAAGGGCCTCTTGGCAGTAGCATCAGGATCCATGCTTGGTGCATGCACTGGCTTTTTGGAGCCCACTATCCCTGGTGGGACACCTTTCACAGCCTTGATGCAGAGGGCGGGGCTGGGACCTGCCTCAACTGAATGTACCAGGCTCTGCTGACTCCCCATTGGAGGCCTTACATTGTAGCAGGAGAAATGGGGGGTGGAGGGGGGGAATCCTGGGGGGTGGGAGGAGGGAAGAGAGGGGATCTGTGGTTGGTATGTAAAATAAATTTAAATTTTTCTTAATTAAAAAAAGAAAGCCGGCTGATCACAAATCAGAGGAAGCAAGCCAGTAAACAACAACAGTCGTCCATGGTTTCTACTTCAGTTCCTGCTTGAGTCCCTGTCCTGAATTCCCTCAGTGATGAACTGTGACCTGGATGCCAAAGCTGGAATTAACCCCTTTGTCTCTGAGGTTTTTTTTTTTTTTTTTTTTTTTTTTTTTTTTTTTTTTTTTTTTTTTTGGTCACGAGGTTTACGACAGCAACAGAAGGGAAAGTAAAACCGTAGGTAAAGAAGAAAATAATTGCAATGAGAATAGAGTTAAAGTGAGTTTTATATAAAGGTAACATGTAGCTTCAGTGCAGTTTACTTCATTTTTTTTTGTTACGACGGAAATTAGTTGTAGGATATCAGTAGTCCTGAGCTGCAAGAGTTCTTAACTGCACAGAAAGGCAGGAGTGTGAGGGAGAGACTATATTTGGCCAATTCAGAATGAGGAAAACAGCTCATGTGTTAGTTTAGAGAGCCCTGTTCTATACATAGAAAAACCTATGTATGTCCTGACTATGATATTGTTTTATTCTATATAATTAGGAATGATTGACTATGATGATGAGGTGACTGTGTTTACACATTGTTTTCTAACTGTGTAATCATATAATAAAGACATTTTTTCTTTCTTTATGTGTGATAAAGATGAATAATACACTGGGGTAAGATTGTTTTACGAAGCATGAAATGCTTTTATAAACTGGGCTTGTTTGCCCATAGGTTAGAAGTCCTTTGTTTTTAGAATTTCTATTCTTGTAATTCAAAATTGTAGAGGTACATAAAAAAAAAAAAAAGATTGTACTATGAAAGTCCTGTGTGTTGTAGCCTCTGTAGCTGGAATTGCCTGACTTCTGTACCCTGTAGGCATTCTCCAGAAAGTAATGATCTAAGGTGCAAGTTTTGATGATTGTGTGATTTGATATTTGATGATTTTGATGAACTGTACATATCAGTTTATGTAAATATATATGTGTATATTTATATACATATATTTGTCTTTCAGCTGTAGCAGAAGTAAAACTTCGGGATGACCAGTATACGTTGGAGCACATGCATGCTTTTGGAATGTATAATTATCTGCACTGTGATGCCTGGTATCAAGACAGTGTCTACTACATTGATAACCTTGGGAGAATTATGAACTTAACAGTGATGCTGGTAAGAAAAACATACAGAGTATAAAGACAGCTCATCCTGTTCTGTTTGTTCTTTAATCTCTTTGAATCTGATGTCTAGACAATCAAGGTGAGCATACCTTTGGAATGTGGAAACCTGTCGTCAAGCTGTAAGGCTCCCTTTCTGCTTATATCATTTGTAGCTTTTACTCTTGTTCTTGTATTTTATAATCCTTTGTCCCCAGCCATTTCCACCTGTGTGTGCACCAGGGATGGATCCTGGTCCTACTGCCAGGTTAAAGTTAAAGTGTATCTCTTATAAACAGCTAGTACTTCATTTGGATAAGAATTTGTCAATCTTACTGATTTTTCTCAAAAACTCAATGCTGTGTTTCATTAACTCTTTTTGTTTTGTTTTGTTTTGGCTGTTGTTTTTTGTTTCTGTTTTACTGATTTTAGCCCTGAGTTTATTTCCTGCTGTCTACTCCTTTTGGGTGTGATTTTTTATTTATTATTATTACAGAGTTTTCAGCTGTGCTGTTAAATTACTAGTATGAAATTTCTCTAATTTTTTTTTTTTTTAATGTAGGCACTTAGTGTTATGAATTAGCCTCTTAGAACTGCTTTCATTGTGTCCCGTCAGTTTGGATATGTTGTATATTCATTTATCCATATTAACAAAATTAGAAATGAAAAGAGAAATATAGCAACAGATACCTAGGGACTCCTTATGATTATAAGGGCATACTTTAAAAACCTGTACTCCACCAAATTGGAAAATCTAAAATAAATGGATAATATGCTCAATACATACCACTTGCCAAAGGTAAATCAATACCAGATGAACAATTTAAACAGACCTATAACCCCTAGTGAAATAGAAGCAGTTATTAAAAACTCCCAACCAAAAACAGCCCCAGACCAGATGGTTTTAGCACAGACTTTCTAAGAATTAATGCCAGTACTCTTCAAATTATTCCATAACATAGAAACTGAAGGAACATTGTCCAATTCATTTTAGGAGGCCACAGTTATCCTGATACCCAAACTGCATAAAGGCCCAACGAAGAAAGAGAATTAAAGACCAATTTTCCTTATGAATGTAGATACAAAAATACTCAATAAAATACTTGCAAACTGAATCCAAGAGCATCAAAAAGATTATTCACAATGATCAAGTAGTCTTTATCCCAGAGATACAGGGATGGTTCAACATACATAAATTGATAAACGTACTCTACCAAATAAAGAAACTGAGAAATAAAAACCATATAATCATCTTACTAGATGCAGAAAAGGCCTTTGACAAAATCTAGCACCCCTTCATGATAGAAGTCCTAGAGAGATTATGGATACTAGGAATATATTTCAACATAAGAAAGGCAGTTTACAGCATGCCCATAGCCAACATAAATTTGAACGGGGAGAAACTAAGATGCAATTCCACTAAAATCAGGAAGAAGACAAGGCTTTCTGTACTCCATACATATTCAATATATACTTAGGTAGAACAATAAGACAACTGAAGGAGATCAAGGGGATGCAAAGAGGAAGGGGAAAAGGCAAAATATGTTTATTTGCAGATGATATTATACTATACAAAGTGATCCTAAAAATTCCACTAGGAAACCCCTACAGTTGATAAACATTTTCTGCAAAGTAGTTAGATAGAAAATTAACTTAAAAAAAAAAAATCTGTAGTCCTCCTATATTCAAATGACAAACAGACTGAGAAAGAAATCAACACCTTTCACAATAGCGTCAAGTAATATAAACTATCTTGGGGATAACTCTAATGAAGCAAGTCAAAGACTTGTATGATAACAATTTCAAGTTTTTGAAGAAAGAAATTGGATATCAGAAGATGGGAAGATCTCCAACGCTCATGGATCAATAGGATTAATATAGTAAAGATGGCCATCCTACCAAAAGCAATCTCAAGATTCGATACAATTCACATCAAAATTCCAAAACAATTTTCACAGATCTTGAAGGGAAAATTTTCAGCTTTATATGGAAATACAAAAAACCCAGGATAGCTAAAACAGTCCTGAATAACAAAAGACATGCAGGAGGTATCACCACCCCCAATTTCAAGTTGTGCTACAGAGCTATAGTAACAAAAACAGCATGGTACTGGCACAAAACAGATACAGTCAATGGAATTGAAATGAAGATCCAGACATAAATTCACACATATGGACATCTGATTTTTGATATAGAAGTCAGAAATACACACTAGGAAAAAGGAAGCATCTTCAACAAATGGTGCTGGTCAAACTGGATGGCTGCATGTAGAAGAATTCAAATGGATCCATGTTTATCATCCTGCACAAAACTCAAGTCTCAATGTATCAAAGACCTCTACATAAAACCAAATACACTGAATCTCATAGAGGAGAAAGTGAGGAATAACGTTGCACTCATTGGGACAGGAAAAGACTTTCTGAATAGAACATCATTAGCACAGGCACTTGTAGCTGAAGTTTTTTTGGTCCTCCCTGGCTCCCGTGGCCCCTCCGTCCCAAGTAAACACACAGAGGCTTATATTAATTAAGATTGTTCGGCCATTAGCTAGCTCCTACACTTAAACTCAGCCTGTTTTTGTTAATCTATAAATTGTCACATTTTCCATGGCTTTACCTGTGTGTCATTACATCCTGTTCCCTGGATGGTGGGCTGGTGTCTGTTGACTCAGCTTTCCCCTTATCAGAATTCTCCTTGTCTGCTTATCCCACCTATACTTCCTGCCTGGCTACTGGCCAATCAGCTTTTTATTTGTCAACCAATCAGAGCAACACATTCACAGAATACAGAACATCCCACAGCAGGCACTAAGATCCACAATTAATATATGGGACCTCATAAAACTGAAAAGCTTCTGCTCTGTAAAGGACACTATCCTTTAGAACAAAGTGGCAGCATAGAGAATGGGAAAGGATTTTTACCAGCTGCACACCTGATAGAGTGCTATGTTGAGTAGTTTTATGTCAACTTAACACAGCTAAAGTCATCAGGAACCCTCAGTTAAGAAAATGCCTCCATAGGATCGAGCTGTAGGCAAGCATATAGGGCATTTTCTTAATTAGTGATTGATGGGGGATGGCCCTGCCCATTGTGTGTGATATCATCCCTGGGCTGGTGGACCTGGGTTCTATAAGAAATCAGACTGAGCAAGCCAGTAAGCAATACTTCTTTTAGGCCTCTGCATCAGCTCCTGCCTTCAGGCTCCTGCCCCGCTTGAGACCTGTCCTGATTTCCTTTGATGATAAACTGTGATGTGGAAGCATAAGCCAAATAAACCCTTTCCTCCCCCTGTTATGGTGTTTCATCACAGCAGTAGTAACCCAACTAGAAGTAATATTTGAAATACATAAAGAACTCAAAAAAACTAGGTATCAAGAAAACAGATAACCCAATTGTAAATGGGGATACAGATCTAAATAGAATTCTTAAAAGTGGAAACTCAAATGGCTGAGAAACACTTAAAAAAATGTTCAACATCCTTCATCAGGGAAGTGCAAATCAAAACTACTTTGAGATTTTATCTTACACCCATCAGAATGGCCAAGTGACAGTTCATGCTAATAAGGACATGGAATAAAGGAAACATTCATCCATTGCTGGTTAGAGTACAAACTTCTACAGTCAGTATGTAAATCAGTGTGTCAGTTCCTCAGAAAGATGGCAATCTATCCACCTTAAGATCCAGCTACACCACTCTTGGACATATACCCAAAGGATGCTTCATCCTCCCTCACACTTGCTCAACCACATTCATTGCTGCACTGTTCATAATAGCCAGAAACTGGAAACAATCTAGATGTCCTTCAACAGAATGGATAAAGAAAATGGTACATTTATAAAATGGTGCATTATTCAGCTGTTTTAAAAAAGAAAAAAAGAAAGAAATCATTATTTTTGCATGTAAATGGATGGAACTAGAAAAAAATTCATCCTGAGTGAGGTATGCCACACTGAGAAAGAAAGTCCGATAGTAGCTGTGAAGACAGTGATAACCAAGCTACAATCCATAGAGCCACAGAAGTTAGTTTTAGAATAATGGACTAAGAGGGACAGATAGATTTCCTTAGGAATGGGAACTAGATCACATAGTTATGTATAGATGGTGGAGGATGGAATAGGAAGATCAAGTGGGGAGGGAGACGGGCACAAGCGAGGAAATATGGGGAGAGACAGCTAAAATTCAGGGTCACTTAAAGGGCAGCACAGAAACCTAACACAGTAGATGCTTCTTAAAATATATACATATATGGAGGTGATCTAACTAAAAACACCAAATAATGGGGGAGAGAAAGCTCCAACTAGCTTTATCTTTTCACCAAATGAAACTCCTAGTACTGGAATTAGGTTACATCTAATTGAGATATTGGCCAAAGGGAATCCCCAAACAACCCAGACTGTTGCCAAGACCATAGGTTGCTATCTACATATTGACAAAAAGTCCCCACTGCTGAAGACAATACCTACACAACTCTTTGAACACGGAGAAGTCGAGCTGATACTCAATTATAGTCTTCACCCAGTGTGCTAATGTCTTTTGTACAGGAAGATACTCTGCACTCTGCCAAAGAGAAACATAAACATCAGTCTAGCCACAAACGTTGATCTACAATGATGTTCTGCCTGTTATGCTAGTACAGTGATGACACAAAGCTTGTGGGAGTAGCCACCTAATACCTAGTTTGACTTAAAGCCCCCTCACAAGGTTGAACCCATACCTGATACTGCTTGGGTGACCGAGAACCTGAGACTGGTTAGTCATAGCGCAGGGGCATAGGGTAAAACCAAATACTACTATCCTTAAAAAAATAAATATGTAGCCATAAAATGACTCCTAATGACATTCCACTATCCTCATAAATCAGTGCCTTGTTCAACCATCATCAGAGAAGCTTCCCCCTATAGCAGATGGGAACAAATACAGAGACCCACAGCTGGACATTATGCAGAGAGACCTGGGAATGTAGAGCCCTAAAAGGGATGTCTCCATCAAATCCTTCCCCTCAGTGTTCAGGGAACCTTGTGGAAGAGGAGGCTGAAAGAGGGTGAGAGTCATAGGGCATGGAGGACACAGCCCTAAATCAGCATGATCTCACAGAAAACAAGGCCCACTAAATCAACATAATCAAAGCTCATATGATCTCACAGAGACTGAGGCAGCATACACAGGCCTGTACAGGTCTGCCCCGGGTCCTTTTCATATATTTTATGGCTTCCTGTTTTGTGTTTTTATGGATTTCTGAGTGTGCAAATAAGAGGCCTTTGTTTCTTGTGCTTTCTCTTGGGCTCCTTTTGTTTGTTTTTGTTCAATTCTGTTGTGTTAGTTTTTGTTTTATATCTCATATTTATCTTATTATTATCCCTCAGAAGCCTGTTTGCTTCTGTCTCTCTAATAAGAGACTAAAAGGGAGTAGATCTGGATGGGAGGGGAGGTAGGGAGGAGCTAGAAGAGGGAGTGGAAACTAATCAGGAGATATTTTCTACGGAAAAAAAAATCCATTTTCAATAAAAGGAAAAATAAATGAATATTTAAATAAATAACTAATAAGTAGCTAGCTGTTAGTCTTTTACCCAGTATAACAATCTTAATTAGAAGGTTAGTATATCCATGGTTAATATCTTGAGTTTTATGTTGGCCTCCCTCCAGTTTGTACTCTGACTCCTTGTTCTTCCTGCCTCTAGGAGGAAAGCAAGCCTGAGAAGCTTAGTCCATGTTTTTCAGTGACTACTTTTAAAAACTTTATGTGTGCACATATGTATGAGGGTATGCTCCTCTCTGCAGACACATGTTCAAACTGGAGTTGGATGTTAGCTTGGTGCTCCTCCACCAGGTTTGGTGGCACACACCTTTAACCTCAGAACTTAGAAGGCAGAGGCTGGTGGATCTGTGAATTTGAGGACAGCTGGATCTACACAGTGAGTTCCAGGACAGCCAGGGCTATGCAGAGAGACGCTGATCCAGAAAAAGAAAATGGTGCTGCTCCATCACTTTCCTACCTTGCTTTTGAGACAAGTTCTCCTGGTAAACCTGAAGCTCAATGTTTTGTCCACAATGAATGGCCAGGAAACACCTACATGTGCCTGTTTCTGTTTCCCAGTGCTGCGATTGGAGGCACCTCTGTGCTGGGATTTGAGCCTAACTGAGCACAGCTGCTCAGATCCTACTTTTTCCTGAAATTTTATTTGAAATTGTCTTGTCTTATTTCCTAACATGGTGACATTATTATTTATATTGTTCAGTGTAGAGATCATGGTACATAGCCTTCATGAATGCTTCTATTTATGTTATAAAAACCATATACAACCACTTTTACTTCTCTCATCTTTTGAGCTATTTGTGTTATATATTTTATTTCATCATATAAATGACTCATGTTAACGTATTAGCTAAACGGCCACTAAATGGTATGTTAACTGATCCCTAACTGTTCACTGCTCCTTTTGTCTTCCTGTACATTTCCCCTACAGTGCTGTCTGTTTAATTGCCTCTCTCATTTAAGTTCATTTAATAGTTATTTCATGTTAGGGCACAGTGTTTGGTATGTAACTAGAACAATCAGTGTTTATGTGATTAAAAAAAAAACCTGAAAACAGCAAAGGTGCTTAGTGATGTCTTAACCACATTGTTGCTCTGTCCTCGCCAGTGCTCATTTGTTGTGAAATTTCTTCATTTATCTAAAGCAAGGTGTGCATGCATACCTAAGTTCTTAAAAATGCAATTTTGATCATGGAATAGGCTCCCCCGCCCCATCTTGTCTTCTACCACCTCGTCCATGATACTCCATCAGTACTAAACTAGTGCAGTCCTGAAAACCAGCTGCTGGCATTGGGGCTTTTCTCATCTGGTCACATCCATTTGGCCCATACTCTTAGTCCTCTGTCCGGCTGCTTCCAGGTCTTCATGTAAGTCTCGGTAAATCATTTCTTCATTTGAGCAGCTCTGTATCTTTTTCCTCTGCTGCCTAGGAATAGTCACGCCACCAATGCTCAGACGTGCATGGACCATGACCTCCTTTACCAGAGGCTAGCAGATTTTCTGTTCAGGGCTAGATATATCAATCTTAATAGGCTCATCTTCTGTTACAACTACTTACTTTTTGCTTTCCTTGGGAAAATAAAAATAATTGGGTAAAAAATACAAGTATGACTGCCTTCCAGTAAAACTTTATGTATAAACACAGAGAGTGAGCCAGAAGTGGTTGATGAACTGTTGTTAGCTGACTGTGGACTAGGCCATGTGTCTTTAATACATTTACATTACTGCATTTGCTACTACTAATTTATATTAATAATTTATTTTAGTTTTAAAATTAATTTAATATATATGAAAATCTATATATATATAGTTTTGGTTGATTCTCCTTCCTTCTTTACTCCCCTTTTTCTCTCTGTCCCCCTTTTCCTGCTGTAACCTTTCACCCCTGGTATTGCCCCATCCATTTTGTTGTATTGTTTTTCCTACTCTCCACTCCCTTAAAGCCTCTTTTTTTTCTCTTGTCACTTGGACCGTTTCTAGTTTCCTGTCTTTACCCATATTTACTCCAATCTGAAAACACATATTTAACTATTGGAGTCTAGGATCTGTTTATTTACATCTGGGTTATCTTGTTAAACAGTATTTTCCAGTTCTATCCATGATGTCATATATGTTATTGTATATGTATTTCACAGTTCTATTGTCCATTCACATTGATGGGCATCTAGCCTGACTCCATTTCCCTGCTAACATGACTAGAACAGTGTTAATGATGGCTGTGCAAATATTTGGGTTTTGTGTATATGGCCCGGTGTGGTGTAGCTGGCTCACATGTTAGTCCTCTGGCTAGTGTTTTGAGAAGACCTTGCACTGGTTTCCATAGTAGCCAAACTGCCACCAACAGTGGCTAAGGATCCTCTCGCCTACATTTTTTCCAGTGTTTGCTTTCCTCATAGTGGCTCCAGGGGTGGCTCTGTGTTTTCATCTGCTCCATATGATTTTTGATTTTGGTTTTGCTGTTGTTGTTGGTAGAAGTTCCTGTCCAAATCAGGCATACAGAATAGCAATCAACTATGATGGCATATGAAACTAATCTAGAACATGATTTTATTTTTACGTAAATCTTAATGGATCATTCCACAGAATGCACTGTTTGAATTCCATGTATAATGGTCATTCCCTTAATTCCAGCCTTTGAGTCTGCTGGCAGGAAAAGTTACCGGGTAAAAATCACAAGCCTGCATGATCTACAGGTGACATTATATTTCTGAAATAACTACCATACTCTCTATATATTTTTAACTTTTGTCAAATAATTCTTAAATTTTTTATGTCATGGTCTTGAGAGTATATGATTATGGACTTGAATTAGTGAGTACGGTAAGAAGAGTGAGCCTCTTTAACGTAAAGGAAGAAGAGTGGGCAGTTAATGTAGGCGCTATGATTCCTTTGTCTTTCTTACATCCTTTTTCTTTGTAAAAAGATGATTCAGACTACTTAAGTCAAACTGCCTCTTTTAGTCTTGGTTCTCTGAATAGTGTCTCCAAGCAACTTGTATTATGTGCTTAGGATCAGTTTGGCCTACTTTTGACATGTGTATATGCTTCAAAACTTTCCACTGTTATTCATCAGTGACATCATACTTCTTTGTTTCTTCTTCTCTCAGAATTTTCTTAGTAAGTAGAGGTAGATTGCTCTTGGGAAAATATTTTCAATAAAATCTAGTGGTTCTCTTTGAAGGGGAACATTCCATTAGCATACTATAAAAGACTCATTTCTAACCCTTTTTATTCTGTTTTACTCATTTTACACCATTCAATATTTTTAAAAATCCACATGAATGCGTATTCTTAGTTATCTTTAGTTTTTGATATAAATTAACCTCCCGAGTAAAGAAATACTTTTCTTCAAAGATTGACTGAATGCTTCTATATGGTTAGTCAAAAGTAAGTTGATCATATGCCGAAGTGAAGTCCAGCAGTAAGATGTACCATAGTACAGAGGAGGAAATGACAGATGTTGGGGATGCAGTGTTCAGGGTTTCCTGAGTTGATGTTACCTCAACAGAGTTTGGAAGGATGAATTAGAATCTGCCTCATAGGAGCTGGATGTGATGGTGCACACCTGTATTCACATCACTCAGGACATGGAAACAGGAGAATTATAAGTCAGAGGCAAATACATAACAAAACTATCTCTAAACAAAGGAAGGAAAGAAAAGAACTTGCCTTTTAGATTGAGGCAATGAGTATTCTGGCAACATAGAAACACATTGGACAAACAAAGTTAAGGCATAGTGGCTCCCTATAGGCAGTATGTTGAACTGGGAGGGGTGTATGGACAGGATCACAGTTAGAGCCAAAAGCTTGGTTGTTATCAGTTGTCTTGCTGATGACCAGGATTTGGAGTACCATGTCCAACTTAAATCACAAATACTTGATTAGAAATCTGAGGTAAAATTTAATTTCACTGGAAATCTACATAAACATTGTAGCTTGGTCCAAGTATTTTCCTCTGTTGGAAACTTCCACAGGAAACATATAATCAGAAGTTTTCCTGGGTTCTTCTGCAGCTGCTCTCAAATAATCTCTCAGAGGCATAATATGAATTATAAATGCTCCACCAATAGCTCAGTCTTATTATTAGGTAACTCTTATATTTAAATTAACCCATATTTCTATTTATGCTTTGCCACGTGGCGATACCTTTATTGGCATGGCATGTTCATCTCCTGCTCCCTCTGCATCTGGCTGGTGACTCCTGACTCCACCCTTCTTCCCGTCATCCTTTGTTTGGTCCCCTGGCCTATACTTCTTGTCCAGCTACTGGCCAATCAGCATTTTATTAAACCAATTCAAGTGGCAAATCTTTACAGTGTACAAGAGGATTATTCCACAGCAGAAACAAGTTACTTATAATTATATCCAAACCGATTATTTGACATGTAATTGGAGCAAATACCAATACTTTTGAAATTCATTTTTTTCTGACCTAATTTGTATTATCTATGGGCAACTTAGAGAAAGTGGTTATACTTTTTTTTTAGTTTAGTTAGTGCCTTTTCTATTTTCTGCAATATTCCTCTTTTTACTCAATCAAGTTTTAAAAAGAGACTATTATTATAATAGTATATATTATAAAAAGCCATGTTTTAGAGGTTTTGTTTTGTTGCTTTGTTTTTTGCTCCATTAATTCAGCTTCTTTCTTTGATTTTCCAACTCTACTTCACCTCAGAATCATGAGAGTAATTGGCTAACATGGGAACTAATTTCAGGATTCCATTTCCAAAGCCTCTGAATCAGTGTGTTATGACTGACGGTGGTCAGGAAATTTAAAATTTTATCCAGCACTGTAGGTAATTTTCCTGGGGTCCTAGTAGTGACTAAATCTTGAAGCCCAGTGGAATATCATACTTACTATTTTTTCTCATCAACAACAAAATAAATCAGCGAATTCTTTGAACTACTATGTTGACAGCATGTGAAGAATGCAGAGCATTAATTAGACACCAGCTTTTCCCTGTGGCTGGTGTAAATGAGCACCCTTGTTAAATCGGCAAATAACACCATGGGCAAGTGGAAGGCTCCTTCCTTCCCTAACTATTAGGAGCCAGCAGATGGCAGCAACTCAATATAGCGATAACAGAGGCCTCCCACGCCAAGCAAGTTACTGTGGGATTGCAATGTTTAAGCTTTGAGAAATGTCAATGAGGAGAAAGTGTGCTTGGGGCATAGAAAAAGCTTGGAGGGAGAAACATTTTATTTGCTGCTACTGCACAATTTAAGGAAACTTGTTGTTTCTCTGTCTTTAGAATACTTCTGTCATAATAGACTTCTGTTTACTTGACCAGCTATCTTGTGTTCTCCAGTAACAAGTATGTCATCTTCTTTGGTGTCTTTAAAATGTAGGCAGTAGTTCTTGGATTTCACTTGTAAACATATATTCTGTGGCCATGCCATAGAGAAACAAGTTAGAACTACTTTTCAGCCCAGATCCTTTGGTGCCAGCAGGCTAATTCTAGGCCTGAAGCTTGGCTTATTTATAACAGTTCAGTTAGGTAATGGGACCTAGTTATTTAAGGTAAAAGAAGAAGATAAAAGAGAGGGGTGAATTTTGAAAATAAAAATGTTTAGTGCAGTATTAAATACTTCATTTTACTTAGACATTAATGAAGCTAAATTGATTATAAACATCTATGCTTAAAGCTTTATAAGAATAGAAATGGAGAAAGCTTAAGAAATGAAGTTAGTTCTTAACAGTGATGGATGCTTTTTTTGCTTCCTTTTTAAGGAACAAAGTTTTAAATGCTGTTCTAACAGCACTGGTGGGTGGCATCCCTCCTAAGTTCTGCTTGAATATGTTTTTAACCTTGAGTTTCCCTCTAGAGTATAAGTATTAAAAAAACAAAACTTCATTCATTCAAAGCTCTATCTCCAGCTGTACCTACAAGGGTCCCAAAATCTAATTTAGATAAATATGTGCTATTTAAGTGTTTATTGACTATTCCTATATAATGCCATCCATCTGTAATATATGAACATTATGACTTATATTACACATTATTGGTATAGGAGCCAGTATAGCCTAAACTATCATGTTTGGTTAAAGAAAAACTTAATGTGGTAATTGCAGTCAATGTGAATGTTTTAGGGGATGATATTTGGAAATTGCATTGGGATTTGAAGTATTTGTTTAGAAAAATGGTTTCTTTTCTAGAAGATAATGATAAGGGAAAGAAATACTAACCATCCATAGGACTGAGCAGGATTGGAATCTTGGCCTATGGCAGTGGAGTTTCAGTCAGATTTATCCATGTGAACCTCTTCTTAAACTGGAGTTAATGATTCATTGGTTTGGTGATGTTTAAATGAGATGGCCAAAATTGGAACTGCTTCATACTGTAGTCCCTCATTGAGTAGTAAATTTGCCAACACAATTCCAGTCCTGCAAACCAACAGAGAATTATTGCCTCAGAATAATTTTCCAATATCCTTGAATATGGTTGCCTTACTTTTTGTGAGGAAGGGGAAATGGGTGGAACCTGGAACTGGAGATGTCACTTTCATAAGGCATTATTATGAGGACGCTTTCAAACTGAACTGAATTCTAAGTTGGGAACATTTGGGTTGTTTTTGTTTTATCATTTAACTCAAGTGAGGCAGACACTGTGTGTTTTAAATTAGTTAATTTTGGTTTCACATTTATATACTCAGGCATCTTAATTATTCTATTAGATATTGTACCAATTTATCTGATAATTATACTGCTATTAACTTCAGTCATGTGTAGCCATGTATTTAAAAGAAAATGGCCTGAAACACTTACTGGTATATGATTGAACAGTGATTGCCTAGTTCAGTCCTCCTTCTTAATGATGGTTCACTAGAGTAAGTCTGACGGGCCGTGCAGTAAACACCTGCTTTGTGAAATTCTATTTTACTCTGTATTATTAATATTTTTAAATTATCTGTGCTACACAAATTATTTGGAATAGGACAAAAATAGCAACATATTTGAAGCAAAGGAGGAAAATTTGCCTTCTCCCTCATCTCCTTGGCCCCAGTCATACTCCAGTCTTATTTCCCTTCCTGATACCAAGCACTGTTGTGTGTCTGTCTGTAATTTACTGTGAGCTGATGCCTCACATTTGTTTCAGAATGTATGAATTCACAATGAATGTTAAACACATTGTGTCATTTTGTCTTTTTCTTTGTTAGTATCTCATTGAATTTATTATTATTTTTTTTTTGTCAGCAATACAAATCTATCTGAGTACATTTAACTGGTATTTGGGATTCCCTAGAGTGGATGTTCTATTTCCTTGCTAGCACTTGCTAGGCAAACAACAGTCACATTGTTGAACAAATTGGATTTGTTACTTCTTACAGTAAGGGAGAACATAAGTGAAGGAGAGCCACAGGGTATCTGGGAGGGTTTAGCATTGGTGGTAGTGAGGTATCTGACTCACATTAGGTGATTTGGAGGGGCAGGGTTTAAGGCAATGGATGTGTGGGTATGTCAGGTCTCACCTAGGAAAGAAGACTGGAATGGAACTCCGGCTGTCATTAGTCAGGAAGATGTAGTGGCTCACACTAGTGCACTATAGAATCAGATTTGTAGTGTTGATGTGTTCTTCTGTGCATAGGAGTCCTCATAGAGTGATGTTGTTTTGTCTTGCTCCATTGGCGTCGTCGTGTTTGTCTGATATGTGTGTTCAGTCGAAGAATGCTGTAAGTATTGGACTTTTGTAGACAAACCAAGACCTGAGCGAGGCTCCCAAGGCAGCTGCACTGTGTCGGGGCTGCTGTTACACTCCATCCCAGTTTTTACTGGCTTAAGTGTCTTTTTCTTTATACTTGAGCTTTATATTATTTGAAATACTATATAAAGTCCTATAGGCTGAGTTATATCAAAGGGTATGTAAAACACCAATAAATTTGATTTCTTTTCATTTTTAATAAGTCTACTTATTTTGTCTACTAACAGGGCACCTCAGCCAAGGCTGGCATTGCAAGTCTAATTTTTTTTCTCTCTGCTAATGGTAGAGTATTATTTTACCTTTTATAAAAGCATTTTTAACAGGCTTTGAGGACTCTTGGAGTTTTAAAGACAAGGTGATTTTTATACAGACATTAGTCCTGTGTTTGTTGTCTTTGGTTCCTATATCTTGCATTTTTGTATGGGCACTCATTGACTACCCTAAAATTATTAAAACAATCCTCTCTCAGTTACTTAACTTCTCCTCTAAAGCATTCAGATTAATAGTCCATCTGGAATATTGAATATTTTTGTGTATGTGTCAGGTTTGATTTTTTTCCCCAGAAGTATTAAGCATGCCAGTATCACCTATTGACCAGTCTGCTTTCTTTTAGTGGAAATACCATGTTGTGTTCTATATGTAGATAGACATGGACATCAGCCTATGGCAAAATTTCTGCTCACTGACCTCCATCTAACTGATTGGATTATCTGATGTTCTTTCCTCTAAAACGTCAGGACTGGAGACCACAATAAGCCAAGTGTTTACTGATGGAGGCTGTACTGCACTGTATTTGAGGCATCTCAGTACTGTCATGATGTAATCCTGTTCCACATGGCTAATACTCAGATTTGATGTTTCTACAACAGTTGTTGGTAGCTATGCTTGCTATTTTTTATTTCTTATGTAATACAACATTACCAAATTTATAAAACATGAGTAAAAAATTAAAGATATGATTTCATAGATAACTAAATTTTTCAAAACCTTGTAATTAAAAGAGTACAGATTAAAACAGTTGTAGAATCGAACAAATACAGTGCATAAATTAAGGATTACTTTCCTTCTGTAGGGAACTCTGATAGTTAAAATTTTTTTTTAAATGAATATAGTCTTTTAGTTTATGAGCACTTGTTTCCTAAATGGTAAATTTTGAATGTATTTTCTCATAAAACATTTTGGTGATTCTTCATATCGTAGCTCTATATTATAAAGACAGACACAACTGAAAATTTGTTAATAAAAATCTGAGTTGGTAGTATCTAAATGTAACACTCTCCCCACCACACCCTAGACAGGGTTTCTCTGTGTAGCCCTAGCTGTCCTGGAACTCACTCTGTAGATCATGCTGGCCTCAAACTCAGAAATCCTCCTGTCTCTGCCTCCTGAGTTCTGGGTAAAAGGTATGTTGGTTTGTTTTTCAGGTTTTTTTTTTTTTTTTTTTTCTATAGAACAGTGGTTCCCAACCTGTGGGTCACAACCCCTTTGGGAGTTAGACAATCCTTTCATAGGGGTCACCTAAGACCATTAAAAAACAACAACAAAAACAAAACCCACAGATATTTACATTGCAATTCATAACAGTAGCAAAATTAGTTATGAAGTAGCAACGAAAATAATTTTATGGTTGGGGGGGTCACCACAACATGATTAACTGTATTAACAGGTCACAGCATTAGGAAGGTTGAAAAACACTGCTATAGAATATTATCTACAAAGGCATTTGAAAATATAACATGGTATGTAGTTAGTAAATTAGCACTACTGATCATTAACCCTAAAACTAAGAACGAAATTAGATTACTGTATTGCACTAGCTTCTCTTGATAGAACAGTTACAGAACTCAGTCACTTGAAACAGTAGGCAATGACCATCTCACTCTCTTTGTGGTCAGGAATTCACAAAGTGGTGAAAGTGACTGTCTCCCTTATGATTTCTCAAGGGAAACTTGACGACAGACCTCTAAGGAATGCAATTTCAACATGGTGCTGTTATTGTTGGGAGCCCCGGTTCCTCTCGATGTGGGTCTTTATATTTACTCACTATCTTATCTTCACCAAGCTTGACTGCTAGCCACCTTACAGTGTGTAACCTAAGAAAGAGCAAAGAGGGTGATGTAAAATGTTTGTGATCTCATCCTAGAGGCTGCGTGCCACCTGTCCCATCTACTGTGTTTTATTTGTTAAAATCAGTACCGTTCATACTCAAAGGAAGGGAAATTGACGCAGCTTTTGAATACAGAAGAATCAGCCGTACTGTAGGTATTTTGTGTGTGTATGCATCAGGAATAGGAAGGATTTTTTTTATAATCCTTGGTTTCGTTTTAGGACACTGCCTTAGGAAAACCTCGAGAGGTGTTCCGACTCCCTACAGATTTGACAACATATGACAATCGTCTTTGTGCTTCTATCCATTTCACATCCCCTACCTGGGTTACCTTGTCAGACGGAACTGGAAGATTATATGTCATTGGAACAGGCAACCGTGGAAATAGTCCTGAAAAATGGGAAGTGAGTTGTTTTTTGTTCTTTGTAAGACGTGTGCAGAGTCCAGAAGGCATGTGTAAATTAGATGGAGGAGCCATTTACGTGACTGTGCTGAGTGCTTTGTGAAGCATCCCCCTTTCCATTTATGGTTCTCTTCCCCCGTCCATTCTGTTCGAATGTCCTGTTATTTCTTTGGTGATGATCATATTTCTCTTTTATAAACCATGCATTTAAAATATGTGTGATTTTTTTCCCCCTATAGATTATGTTTAATGAAGAACTTGGGAATCCATTTATTATAATTCATAGTATCTCATTGCTGGAAGGTGAAGAGCACTCAGTAGCTATGCTTCTTCTTCGAATAGAGAAGGAGGAATTGGACATGAAAGGAAGTGGCTTCTATGTTTCTTTAGAGTGGGTCACTGTCAGTAAGAAAAAAGAAGGTAAAGTAAACAAGATTCTGAACCTCTCTGGCTTGCCTTAGCTGGTTGGGGCTTGAAATGGAATACTGCTTGTTTCTTGAGCATTGTGATAAATTATGCTTCTAAAAAAAACTATGATATGCTTCTACAACCAATTATTCAGTCTATTTAAAAGAATTACATGAATTGAATTTTGGAGACATATATATATATATATATATATATATATATATATATATATATATATATAACAGCTAAAAGTTTATACCTAAAAATTCATATATATGAATGTGCATATAAATAGCTATTGTGAGACATGAATAAACTTCATCCACACTAGATACAGCACTGACGATGACCAAAGTCACTACAGTGTATAGCTTAGTGAGCCCTAGCGTTTACGGGGCTACATACAGGAGCCCCAGTAGATGTGTTATTTGCAGGGCCTGGGTGGTGTACAGGCAGCTACAGCACTGAAGAGCTCACCCCTGCGTTGGTAACAAACTCACAGAACTGTCTCCCTGCCCCCAACTCCCAGCGTGCTCCATTACAGCTCATATTACCTTGGGAGGGCCTTTGAATTTTGTAACTTTGGGGAGTTTCCTGAAAATTGTTTCTTTCACCTGAGTCTTAGGAGCCTCTCTTTTTAAAATGAGGATGTGTCTCAAATTACAGGAAATAACTACCTAATAGCAATAGTAAATTTTAATCTAACTTAAATACATTTAAATATAAATACAAAAAGGAAAATGGAGTGAATGCTTTTATTTTGTTCAACCTAGTCTTTTGCTTCTATCTTCCATAAAACTTTCTTATCAATGTATGTCAGACTTCAAGCATGACATTAAAAAGTAGTTTTTTTGTGTTACTGAGGTTCCTAATGGTGAATGCCTGCTCTTTGCCATTGCTTAGTTCTTAGTATTTAACGTTCTTGCTCTCAGTCACTCTCCATTTTTCTCTAATTGCTAGCTAAGAAGAGAGTTTGCTTGTTTTTCTTTGTGTTTGTTTGTTTGTTTTGTTTTTTCCATGTTGACATTGTCCCACTGTTCTTATTCATTACAAAAAAAAAAAACTGCCAATTACATTGTGCAGTGCAGTAAGGCTTTCTGCATACTTGCTTTCTAAAAGGAATAACTCTGTTAAGAAATGTCTATATTGACATGGAATTGCTTATGCTTAAGCTGAATAAATCTTCTATGTTTGTTTTTCACAGCATTTATCTCCATCTCTTTAGGAAAGCAGTAACTATATTTTAGGAGTTGAAAAAAAAAAAAAAAAACTGCTTTAAAGGACCAGACGGTAGCCATCCAGTCTGTGTCACAGCTATCCACCTGTTTTGTTACGACAAGAAAACAGCAGTGGATAGTTTATGAAGGCATGAGTAAGCTGGGCTCTAAAATACTTAGGGACATTAAAGCTTGAGTGACCAGAATTGTTACAGGTATTTAAATATTCTTTTGATTAATTCTCTACCATTTGAAAGAAAAAGTAATGCTTAACCCTCAAACTGTACAAATACAGGAATAGATTCAGCTTTGGCTCCTAGGTAGTACTTTGAAGACTGCTACTTAAGGAAACAGTAGAAGTGGTTTTCTGTTTATTTGTCCTTTTTTTTTTTTTTTTTTTTTTTTTTTGTATATGATTTAGCTTCTTAGAGGAGAAATCATCATGCATTTTCCTTCTCCCTGTTTAAGAAACTTGGTTCTGTAGTTGCAGGTCAGTCCATGTTACTTACCTGATGCCTGTAGATTTCACAGCAGCTCTGGCATCACAGCCCCATTCTTCATCTCTTACCTCATTTGAACAGGCACATTTAGATTTACCTTTCTGTTTTCACCCAGGGTTGTTATTTGTGGAACTCAGCAATTCTCTTATTCTTTCTCTGCTCATTTTAATATCTTACCTTCCCCAATTATTACTAATAGAATTTTTTTAAAAAATATTTTAACCCCCCTGCCCATCTTGTGTGTGTGTGTGTGTGTGTGTGTGTGTGTGTGTGTGTGTGTGTGTGTGTGTGTGTGTGTGTTCAGGTGCATTTAGAGGCCAGATGCAGTCCACCTTGTATTTTGAGATGGTATTTCTCACTAGTCTGGAACTCACCAAGTAGACTAGACTGGTTGGCAGTAACAACCTGTTCTGCTTCTCTAGTGCATGGCTTTTTAAACGTGCATTCTGGGGACCAATGTCAAATTCTCATGTTTGCAGAGTAAGCACTTAATGGGCTGAGCTGTGTTTCCAGTCCTTTTGATGTTCGAATCTAACAAAGCAGAGCAGTATTTTTCTAAACCATGTTGAGGGGAACATAAAATTAATTATATCTTTATGTCAGTTAAGTTGGAAAATGAAAATGTTTAACATCCTCCAAACACACTAAGAATGCTAAAGCTTCTCAGTTTTATTTAGCAAAATAGAAAATTTAATCATGGAATCTACTGCTTAACACTTACTATTATTTACTTTCCCACACATATCCTTGGTTTGGGGTCTTGAAAGAAATGTAGGACTGTTTGGTATGCATGTTTGTGTGGATGAAATATAGGAGTTTTTAGTTCATTCATGAAATGACAAGCTGGTTCTTAAATAGTTATGAACTGAATGTGTGGCTATAGGTGAGGATATAGAGTAAAAATAATTACATGTTTTACAGAAGATTGTATTGTTATATTTAATTCATAACAATGAGTTGTTTTTTTAACTACATAGTGTTAAGCTTATAAAAATTAGTAGGAAATGATTTTTTTGTTTTCTTGTATGTTTGCATTTCTCATTATTATTTTTAAAATTTTTGTGTAATATATTTTGATCATATTCTTTCCCCACCCCAAGTCTTCCCATATCCTTCCTACCCAACTTCATGTTCTTTCACTCTCTCATAAAACCAAAAGAACCCTAAAACAAGAAAACAAACTAAACAAAAAGGACAAAAAGCACACAAAAAACACCATATTTGGTGTTTTAAATGTATATTCTGGGGACCAAATTGTTGGTCAACTACTCCTAAGCATGAAGTCTGCACTGAGGTGTGCTTGTATACCAAGTGATAATGCACTGGAGAAAACTGATTTTCATTTTACCGGGAGGTATCAAATGCAAATTACTTCCTAGTTCATAGTGGGACTTTTATACACTTTCACTTATACTTCTTTGTGGTAGAATTTTATCTGGCATGAACTTGTACAAGTCTTGTGTGTGCTGTCACAGTCGCTGTGAGTTCATAGGTGTATTAGCCCTGTTTTGTCTAGATAACTCTACTTCCTTGAAGTCATCCTCGACCTCTGGCCTTTACAATCTTTCCACCTCATTTTCTGCATAGATCCCTGTGGTTGTTTGAATGTAATTGGCCCCCATAAGCTCATAGGGAGTGGCATTATTAGGAGGTGTGGCCTTGTTGGAGGAAGTGTGTCACTGGGGGTAGGATTTGAGGTCTTAAATATACTAAAGCCACGACCAGTGTCTGAGTTCACTTCCTATTGCATTCTGATCAAGATGGAGGACTTGGAGCTCCTTCCTTCTCCAGCACCATGTCTGCCTGCATGCTGCCATGTCCTGCCATGATGATAAGGGACTAAACCTCTGAACTGTAAGCCACCCAGTTAAAATGTTTTCCTTTATAAGAGTTGCCGAGGTCATAGTGTCTCTTTGCAGCTATAGAAATCCTAAAGACAGAAGTTGGTACCAGGGACTGCGTTATTGTTGTGATAGGTCTGGCTATGCTTTTGTTTGGAGGAATTTGAACTTTGGGAGTTTGGATTAGAAAGCAGTGGAATGCTTTGAACACTGCTTAATGGGCCATCCTAGTAGGAGCATGGAAGACAGTGGTGCTGAGTGTGGTTTGAACTGTGGGAGCCTGACTCAAGAGGTTAAAGAGGAGAATGTTAATGTGTGGCTTAGAGATCATTCTTGTGATATTTTGGTGAAGAATGTGTCTGCTTTTTGCCCTTGTCTAAAGAGTCTGCCTGAGACTAAAGTGAATTTTTTTTTAAATTAGTTCCATTGCCAGAGGAAATCTCAAAAACAGCCTAGTATGGATTCTGTTGTATGGTTCTTAGTGTTAAATCTAATGAAGATTTATAATGAAAAGGAGCAAGCTGAGCAAGGAAAAATAGAAAGTGTAAAATTTGAGGAGAAAAGGAGCACCAGGAAGTGGAATGGAGCTAAGTCCTGTGTTCAAGGAGATAGACAGATTAAGAAATGGAATAAAGGGAGTGGTAACCTCAGGGCAAGATCCCAACCAGCAAAGTTTTCAGTTTGTGGAAAGGAGTTAAAGAAAAGCTTACAGCCAGGTATGGTAGTACCCGCCTTTAATCCCAGCACTTGGAACGCAAAGACAGGCAGATCTCTGAGTTTGAGACTAGCCTGTTCTACAGAGCAAGTTCCAGAATAGTGAAGCTTAGGCCGTGAAGGTAACCTTCGAAAAAAGAAAGCTAGTGAAGATATAATTAAACAAGGGGGCCATATTCCAGCCCAGTAAGCAGCAGAACTCTGCAGCTTCAGCCATGTTCTAGAGTCAAGGATAAAAGACAGGCATCATGGAATCTTCCTCTGCAGCTAAGGAAAGCCACTGAGGCCAGGTATGTGTCATAGGTATCCCTAAATGGAGGCCTAGAGAGGCCATTTTCTGTGAGTTGTGAGTTGTAGCCTGGATTGCCTTGGAAACCCCAAGATGTTGGAGAGGCTGGAGTCGTGGGATATCTCCAAAGGAGAGATGCTAACAGGGAGTGGAACCAGCCCAAGAGAAAGAAGTATGTTGCACTCAACAAAGCTGAACAGAATTGGAGATCTGAAGAGTAATTTTGACATCAGACATGGAGATGCAGTTTGGAGTTTGCCCAGCTGGTTTTCAGTCTTGCTTTGGTCTAGTATTTCCTCCTTATGCTCTCTTCCCTACTTTTGGAATGGTAATGAATATCCTCTGCAATTATATGTTGGAAGTGTGTGATCTGTTATTTCATTTTTATTTTATAAGGGATTACAGTTGAGAGATTGTGTGAATCTCAGAAGAGACTGAACTTTGGACTTTAAAACATTGTTAAGACTGTAATAGACCATAGGTCTATTTTGATCTTGGACTAAATGCATTTTACATAATGCTATATTGTTGCAAGCTTATGGGAGCCAGGGAGTGGAATATGGTAGCTTGAATGTAGTTGATCCCCATAAGCTCATAGGGAGTAGCACTATTAGGAAGTGTGGCCTCGTTGGAGTAGGTGTGGCCTTGGAGGAAGTGTGTCACTGAAGGGTTGGACTTTGAGGTCTTATATATGTTCAAGCCATGACCAGTGTCTCAGTTCACTTCCTGTTGCATTCTGATCACGATGGAGGACTCTGAGCTCCTTCTCCAGCACCATGTCTGCCTGCATGCCATAGTGATAATGGATGGACTAAGCTCTGAACTATAAGCGAGCCCCAAAGAAATGTTTTCCTTTATAAGAATTATCATGGTCGCAGGGCGGTGGTGGCGCACGCCTTTAATCCCACCACTAGGGAGGCAGAGCCAGGAGGATCTCTGTGAGTTCAAGGCCAGCCTGGTCTACAGAGAGAGATCCAGGACAGGCACCAAAACTACATAGAGAAACCCTGTCTTGAAAAAAAAAACAACAAAAAAGAATAACCATGGTCATGGTGTCCCTTCGAAACAATAGAAACCTTAACCAAGACAATCCTTGAGCCATAAAAGGAGAAGTTTGATAGCCATCCCATTTAGGGCTGAGTTCTCCAACATCACTCACTGTCTGCACACTGTCCAGTTGCGGGTCTCTGTGTTAATTCTCTCGTAAGGGTTGAGCAATGAAGTGATCTGGGTCCCAGCCAACTGTGGGGGCTGTGGGGTTCTGGGTAGATGTTGCGGTAACGCCCGCGTCACCGCTAACCGTTCACCACGTCTGAGCGAAGGGCTGCGGATTAAAAAATAGAGACAAAAGACAGCGAGTCATTCGTACGTTTGGATGTCGAATGCCGTTTATTGAAAGAGGGGAGAAACCTTAAATACGTACAGGCTTACAGCACAAATGGAGGAACCCCCGGAGGGCAGAAGTTCGCTGTCAATGGTCTACATTCCAGACTCAATGTTAGTTAACGCCCAAAATGCAGGATACACAACAAGGAACTTCCCTCAAGCATTCAGAAGGGTGGATACCGGCAGGGAATCCGAATAGGGAGGACACAAGGAACTTCCCTTAAGCATTCAGAAGGGTGGATACCGGCAGGGAATCCAAATAGGGAGGACATCTGATCAAGGTCAAGCAAGCAAGGCCACAGCCACTCCCAGTCGGGGGCCAGGGCCCATGGCGCCCACAGGTAGAGAGTGGTTCTTTTATCTGAAGTGTTTTGAGTATGTAGAAAACAGTCTGTCTTCATAAGAGAATAAGTTTATTAAAACTTTAAAATTTAGTTAAATTGGTGTTTATTGTAAAGGTTTTAGATTCTGTTATTTCATTATTGATTATAATAATCATGTAGTTCTATCTTGGTATATAAAAATCAATTGCTCTGAAAATATTTCATTTTTAGAAACCCTCTTTATCCTTAGCTAAAACAAGAGAAAAATAGTTCATTCCACGTTTTTCCCCTCGATCTCAGCTAGTGTCTCTTTTCAAAAGGTGCCTGTCACATACCTGCTGAGAAAGTAGTCAGTCCCTTTGAAGGTCTAGACTTTGTTCTCCAGAGGAAACATGTACAGATTGGACATGTGCTGTGTGTGTGTCATTCACTGGGATCAGCCGCTTGGAATGTGACTAAGTAACTGAGGTAGTGAGCTTCAAAATGGACTTCATTTTAACAGCCATTTGCAGCAAGTGGCTGCTGCACTAGACAGTACAATTGAGAGTCAATTTCATCAAAAATTTCAGTATTTTAAAGTAGAACTTGAGGTAGGTAAAATTGTCAGGTGTTTGTGTGTGTGAGAGAGAGACAGACAGACAGACAGACAGACAGAGAGAAAGAGGAGGGGGCGCAGAGGACAGTTATGGGAGTCAGTTCTCTCCTCCCACCATGTGGGTCTTGCCCATCAGACTCTTGCCATCAGGCTTGGTGGCAAGAGCCTTTATCCACTGTGCTGCTGCCTTGGTGGCCGTAAGTTGTTGATTTTTTATTCTTACCAAAAGATTTTTTTAAATGTAGCTTTTCATAATACTTATTTTCCTGCAGATAGTAAAAAGTATGAAATTACCAAGCGTCGTGTTCTCCGTGGCAAGTCAGTGCCGCATTATGCTGCTATTGAGCCTAATGGAAATGGTGTAATGATTGTATCCTACAAGTCCTTCAAGTTCATTTCAGTTGATCAGGATCTTGAAGAAAGTATGGATGAAGACAGGTCAGAGAAAATCAAAGGTAATTTAGCCCATCAGGGGGAGCTCATGCGTACTTATGTACATAGACAAGGATGTCTACTTTGTCCTCCCAGATGCTATGCATCCCACTAGGGCACAAGAGATGCTTACTCTTAATTTTATTTCATATCACCCACCCCCATCTTTTTGGAAGATTCTCCTTGAATGATGTGGACTAGTTTACCTTTACAATTTTGTAATTATCTGGTGCTTTAGAAATTGAAGTTGCTTACATGCTTCCTTGTTTAATACTTAATAAATAATGTTTATATTAACAATGGATAAGGCAGTATGATAGTGTTCTTCTAAAATAAGATGTAATATCCATATTTTCGCCTTCATACTAAACTGACAGTTCCTTGAGGGCCGAATCATTGTGTTTCTCAATGTTGAGTGAGTGCATAAAGGTTATGAGGTCACGCCTTGGAATGAAGAGCTCAACAATGGAAGAAGCTTATATTTATTTATAAATAAGGATATTGTTGTTCCTATCAGAGAATAGTATATTTAACAGAATTATAAAACGTTTGATAGTTGCATATTATTCTTTGCATCTACCTTTTATTTTGAAATAATTAAATTATTTGAAATAAAATTAAGGACTGCAGTGATGACTCAGATGTTAAGAGCACTTGCTGATCTTGCTGACCTGGGTGTGGTACCCAGCACCCACTTGGTGGCTCACAACCATCCTTATCTGCAGTTTCAGGATCTGACATCTTCTGGCCTCTGAGGGCACCAGGCACACATTTACACATACATACAGACAGACATACATACAAACATATATGCAAGCACACATACATATTAAATAGCAATAAATAAAGCTTTAACATAAAAGTGTCCTCAGTATATTTGTGTACTTTTTAAAAAAATGGATCCTTCAAACCATATTTAAATATACTAATGTAATCAATATTTAAAAGTATTTCCCCAGATTTACAAATGTATGGGCCTCTAGATAGAAAAAGTTGTGCCTTGAGGCCTTCTCTCCTTCCCCCACTTTGTTTACACACACACACACACACACACACACACACACACACACGTTGTTAGACTGGGACTTCTCTCAATGAATTCCCTAACCTTGTTTCATTGGTAAATGTGCTTAAGCCCTTACCAAGTCAGTGCTCATGTATCAAGTCTACACACCCTTAGAACTCATTCACCGAGCAATTGTGGAGGAAGGAAGGAACGGGAGCCTTGATCACTGAGATGTCTCTATCCATGTTGGGACCAGCACCAATCACAGTCCCACCAGAGTACTGTATGTGTTTATGTCACTGTAGTTCAGCTGCTGGTTTTCTTGTTGATGCTTCATGTTACATCTTGAATTCTTTTGCAATTTATTTATTATTATTTGTGATTTTTTTCACAATGATAAAGGAAAAGAGGCATATTTCAAATTACATATACTTGATTGATTAGCATTTTTTAACACTTCTGAGAATAGAAACTGGTTTCGTTTTCTGTACACCTCATGAAAAATGGTGTCTGGACTATTTGGTATCATCATAATAAGACAAATAATTATATTTTCTTGTAAAAATGTAAACATAATCTCTAATGGCACAGGATGACACCTCAAGTTTTCCACAGTCAAAAAGGTCTGAAACAGCCTACTAGAGGAGGGCTTTCATAGCATGTGCAAGCCCCAGGTTTGACCTTCACCAGAAGAAAACAGGGAAAAATGTAAATGTTAATATACTCCCTGTGATGAGGGGATTAAGAAATTCTGGATTTTCTTTAGTCTATTTTCGCTAAAAACACATGTAATTTTACAGGTTCCTCTTATCCTCATTGTTTGTCAGAAGTTATCCTTTATGTGATTATATTGAGTTAACTGATAGGTTCACAATTCAGGGAGACTGGTGAGTGTGTGTGTGTGTGTGTGTGTGTGTGTGTGTGTGTGTGTGTGTGTGCGCGCACATGTGTTGTAAATAAGAGGGAGAAGAAAGGGAGCAGTAGAGAAAAGCAGATAGTGAAGTAACGAAGTAAGGGATTGCTGTCAGCAGTATTTATGAGTGCCCATCCCTTAATGTATTGGGTGAGCCTGAAAGAGGAAAATACCATGTGTATTGGTTACAACTCTTTGTGTCAAATTCCTTGAAGTCTCCTGTGTTTACAATTGGTGTATGTGTGAGCGGGATTCTGACTAGGAAATATCCTGATTGACTTGGCTAGGTGTTCTCTTAGAAGTCTAAGTTTGTTATGTTGTATCTAATTTTTATTACATAATGCATTCTCTTATTTCCAGTAGAACCTTTGTATTACTGGCAACAAACTGACGATGATTTGACAGTAACAGTAAGGCTTCCAGAAAACTGTGCTAAGGAAGATATTCAGATACAGTTTTTGCCTGATAACATCAACATTATGCTGAAGGAAATCCAGGTTTTGGAAGGAAAACTCTATTCATCTATTGATCATGAAAGCAGTACATGGACAATTAAGGAGAATGATAGGTATTTTTGTAGTTTTACATTTGAAATTTTATTTTTTATTTTACTTTTTATTTTTTTCTCTCTACAGTAGTTATATTGAAGATGAATATAATAGTCCACCCATAGTGATGGTTTTTTTAGGTAGATTAAAAATGCTGAAACTCCATCGAACAGTAATTGTAGTTAAGAGTAATGACGCTGCTGCACTTACCTGCTTCTCATTACCACCTGTAGATACAGTGATGACAAAAGCTGAGACTATTTGTTTAACTTATACTCTTAAAGCTTTGTGATAGACACAATTTCAAGTTTAATTTACTTATGAAATAATATAATCCCATTCTTTAAAATTTATTTAAAGTGTAAAAAGTTATAGGGTGAGAAGTTTCCCTCCAACCAGTACCCCCAGTCATCGGTGCATCCTCCCCTCTGGCTACTGTTACTAGTTTCCTTCTAGAGGCATTTTCTGTTTATTCTACTAAATGTTTTATTTTGTTTTTAAGGAAAAAAAATCTCTGATATATGGCTATACATCTTGTCTTTCTGCATTTGCAAACAATGAGTTTTAGGTCTTTTCCCATTAAGGATACATGATTATTTTCAGTACTTTCTTATGTCTTTGTAAAGTTAAGTCTGTTAGGTAGATCATCATTTAAAACAATTAATTTTCTGTTGTTGAACATTTAGAATGTTTCCATTCTTTTGCTACAGTGAATAATTATCTGTTACTTTGCCTATATAAAATATATATGAAAGATAAATTTCTACCTTTGAAGAATTAATTTTGAGAAACAAATTTTATTTCAGTATAAATTGATCACTTACATTTCTTTTATGTGTTCTGTGTTTGGTACACAAAAAAGTTAAATCATATAAGAAATGCATGGTAATTGGACTTGGTCTGAAATGTTTCTGCTCTTTAGAATTGAGAAGTTAAGCCAAGTGTGGTGGTGTGTATGACTTGTATCCCAGTGCTTGCAAAGCTGAGCGTCAGGAATTCAAGGTCAGCCTCAGCTATACTTTTAGTCTGAGGTCAGTCTGGGTTACATGAAACCCTATCTCCAGAAGCCAAAATCAATTTTTAAAAATTGAAATTTTATGCTCATCTAAAAATGTTTTACTTTTAAAGTAAGACATGAACAGTTACAAAAATATTTATATAGAAACTTACATTTTCAATGCATAAAAGACCTACAAATTCCTAAGATAACCAAGGGACTTGGACTAGTTCAGTTGGTAGAGAGATTGCTTAACATACACAAATTTACTGTTCTTTTTGTTTTTTGTAATATATGAAAACAACTATCTTCAAAGTTCTTTTGAAAAAACTGTGCATTTCTACAGCTGTTTGAGGATAGCAGTTAAAATTATCAGTTAAAAATTAGCAAATAAAATAGGTAGCTAGAACATACTGTTAAATGCAGTGCTTTCCTAACTTGCAAGTCTGGCAAGTTACTTAACCTCTTAAGTGTTTTTCATTCATATTTGGAACATGGACCTAAAGACAGAACTTTATTTGGTTGTGTTAAACAATAAATGAGGTAAAACATGAAGTTCCCAAGGCAGTCCCTATCATATGGGAAAGCATTAGGTGAGTATGAGCTAGTGTTGTTGTTTTTGTTTTTATCACTTTTATCAGATTAGCATATTCCTTAAGTCTGGGCATTATTGATTGTGGTGATATTTTTCAGTGTTAATGATAAGAACTTCATATTGCTCTGTAAGTGATATTATTTTGTATAGTCTATTAAATAGTTGCAGAAAATTTTTAATGCTTTAATTATTTTATGAATTCATGATAATAACAACCTTGCTAAAGAATAGTTGATAAGTTTGCATATTCTATTTGATAATTGCAGTAGTGGGTTATTATTGTACTGGTGGATTTGTTTGCTTGAAGCTGTATTCCAGGATGTGGGTTAGTGTGGTGCACATTTATCAGAGATGGCTCATGGAAAAGATTCCTTCCTGTGGAAGCAACACAAGGCCTGCCACTTGATTTGCCTGTCCTGTCCAGAGAAACTTGGGGTAGCTGCCTCCTCCTCTGTCCCCGTCTGCTCTGACCCAGGCCTTCATTTTCCTGTAGCCTAAGTTCTTGATCTGCGGGTCTCTGGCTGGCCCTGCCTAGTGCATTTAGAGTTGCTCTTTAACAGCTTAAATGTATAGAATTAGATAGAAAACAAGTTATATAGACTATACTAACATTTCTCCTGTATTACAAAGTTTCTTTTTTGAATTCCTACATTTGTTTTCAGTTCTTTAAAAAAATCCGTGTTTTAAAAATTAACATTGGCGTTAATTTAACTTGCTCTGTCTTTGATTAGAACTACATGTTAAGGCTCCTGGTTTATGGTAGTGAATTGTTGGCTCTGTGTCCTGAGAGGTTAGCTGTAGGCCATTTTTTTGCTGTCTGTGCTCCGCTGCACAGCTGCTGCACATAGATCCATGCTGCTTGGACTTCATTGCTTGGATTTATTGACACCCTGCACACCTGCGTTCCAACAGCATTTTCCACATGCTCTCTTTCCAACCATTCCACATTCTGTCTTCAAGCCATTTGATGCTCCATTTCTGGTGGTACTTTCATGTCTAGTTATTAAGTTTAGGTTACTTACCATTGGATTATAGATTTTTCCATCAGATGTAAAGCCAAAGTGAGTAAGATTTCTGGTAAAATATTCTCTAGATACCAGATATTTACCTTCCTCTCCTTCTCCCTCTTCCTTTCTAGTCTTCCTCTTCCCTCTTCTTCCTCTCTCTCTAATTTTGATATGTGCTCTCACAACATGGCCTCAAGTGGCCATGAACTCTTGATTCTTTCCTGTGTGAGTCTACTGAGTGCTGGGATACTGACTGGAATGAAATACCACATCTGGTTTAAATGTATACTATTTAATGTAGCATCAGGTTTCTCATTTAATCTTTTAGCTTGGAGATTTCCTTGATTAAGAAGAATGAAAGTCTGACATGGCCAGAGCTGGTGGTTGGCGACAAACAAGGGGAACTCGTAAGAGACCCAGCCCAATGTGCTGCAATAGCAGAGCGCTTGATGCACCTGACCTCCGACGAGCTGGTAAGTGACTGCAGTAGTCAGGCACTGTCCGAGAATCCAGAAGTATCTTAAATGATGGTCATGCATGTTAAGCATTAGTGTGCCTTTCCTAATAGAAACGACACAGATAAGTGATTATCAACCTAATTAATGTTTTACTATGGAAGTTCTAATATTTCTATGTTTTACTCTGAATATATATAGAAATGTGAAGGCATATTTTACATGGTGTACAATATGTAGAAATATACCTTGAGATTCTTTAGAAGAATCAACCAATGTTGACAGAAGCAGACATTATAATTATGCCAAATTTATGTTAATAACCTAGACTGATTCTATAACTTACTATTGTAAATAGTGCTATAATAAACATGAGTGTACAGATGTCTCTTCAGTGCATACCTAACCAGTGTAGAAATTACTATGGAGTTTCTTCATAAAACAGTAAAACTACTGTGGGTCTGAGCTGTACCATATACCACTCCCAGGTAAGTGTATAAATCCCTCTCTCCCCATGTTATCATGAGCTCACAATCATGACTAGAACAGTCAAAGTATGACCAATATAAAACCTAATTAATTATTGACTATATGAGAGTAAGTTTAATAAAAGGATAAGTCGAGGTAAAAATAAAATAAGAGCAACAGTGACCATGTCTCTTTTACAGTGTTAGTAAATGTCCTGCATTCTTTTTGTTGTCTCATGGATTTAAAGCTTTGCCCCTTTGTAAGTCTGCATTCAGTGTTCTTACCTTTATCTGTTTTATGTCTGTATTTATTGCTGTCCATTGCCACTGCGTGCTTCCTCCTTTTTTCTCAAGTCCAGTCTTGAGTTAAGATGTGTGGAGATGTGGAAGATTACTGTTTGTTCCTACTTCACCATCTTCTAGTACAGGAATTGTTTCAATGGATGAAATATTTCCTTATAATTACAATGGCCTGACAATACTTATTCAGCTGCGGGGTAGAAAATATTACCACGTTAATAATTTGCAATAACCTGTTGAAAATTTGAAAACATTCAGCAATACTTTAGAACATTGGTAATATAATCATTTACCAAAAGTGCTACCAGCATGTGTAATTGTCTGACTTATTGCTATGTTGAATTAAAGTGATAAAGAAGATTCTGAAAAATTATTGACCCTGAAGGGTTAGGAGCATCCTAGTCTAGAAAAGAGAGATTAAAATATTAAAAGTATTAAGTGTCCTTATCAAAAAGAAGTATGGCCCAAATAGAGAACACAAGTTTCATCTTTGTCAGTAGTCATTAACAATTTCAAGAATTATTGGAATTCATATGCCAGGATACGAAGTGTGATTTCATAGCTCTTTTTACAATAGCTTCATTCCTTAGGCTCATTCACTTGGCAGATTTTATTATGACCAGCATTGTTGTGAATATAATAATTGTGACACTAGAAGAGACTGTAGATAATTAAGCTGAGTGTTTTTAAACTTGATAGTTTCAAAGAAGCATTGATGTTTATGAGAAAAGTTACTTATGCCTCAGGCAGTGCTTTATGATTTGAACAATAGAGAGATACAATATTGTCTTCTACATCTAACATCAGTGAACTAGGGAAATGGTAAATGGTAAATTACTATGACAGGTAAAAGCTAGATAATCCTTATATTATAAAATGATAGGGAAATCATCCTCCATCATGGAAGAGATTATATAGTATCACTGTTATGTTTTAGCCATCTGAGCTTTGAGTTCCCTTCTTTGGAAGTTTTTAACTATTCAATTTAATACATGGAGTTTTATCTTAAATATGAGTTTCTATTGACTTTCAGTTTTTTACTTTCTAAATTGCTAAATTTATCTTGCCCCTTTGCTTACTTTGAATTTAGTTTGTTCTTTTTCTGCCTTTGAAGGTAGCTTAGGCAATTAATTTTTAAAATAATTAATATGTATACTTATTTTTGTTTGGGTGAATATTTGTGTATATATGTTAAATAACTATCTCTAATATCATTTCTCTTTTTAAAAGTATTGTTTCATTTACAACTTAAGAATTATGTAATGTATCCATTCCTTTATCGTTTGTATTGTTGTCATGTATTTTATTTCTGTCTCCAATCCCTAATAATTCAGTATTTTTCAGCCTTAGTCAGTTTCTTGAAGAAGAGCAAAAGTGGAAGAAAAGAAGTCTTTTCAACTTATGTGCTTGTCCTCATTTCCTCTGGTTTCCATTTGGGTCGAGTCAGACGTCACTGACGTTTTCCCTTGCTTTAGGAATTTCCCCAAATGTTTCTTGCAGTAGTGTGTATATGCTGGGGATTCATTCTCTCAGCTTTGTTGGTGAAAGTATTTTTCTTATTTAACCTTTTTCAGTTACTTTTGTTAGGAGTATCATTCACTGGTAGCAGCGGTTTCTATTTCTGTGACAAGTCAGTTATTTGTATCTGTGTTTAGTCATGCAAAATGTTTGCTACTGACTGTTTTTAGCATTTTCTCTTTATTACAACTTTTCAGCAATCTTATTATTTTGACTTGCTATACTCTGACTTTTTTAAACATACAGTGATTTCTGATGTGTTATAGTGTTTAGCTTGTTCTATCTTTATACTTCATGCATTGGCTAATTACATAGCTCACTTTTTTTTCTAGTATCACTTTGCCTATTCATGTCCAGAAGTTCATTAAGGTTCTTTTTTTTTCCTGTCTTTCATATCTCATCATGTTCAGTTTTTATTTCATCTTTGAGTGTATAGAATATATTTACAGTAGCTAAGGGTTTTTTGTTGTTGCTAGCTGGTTGATTAATTTGTTGGTTGATTGGTTTTAGTTTCTTGATACTGGACTCCAGTCCAGACCGAACGCTGTCTCTCTATGTATCCCAGACTGGCTTTGAAGTCATGATGGTCCTTTTGTCTCAAACATTTGAGTCCTGGGTTCATAGGCTTGAGACACTGTGTCCAACTGACTGAATCTGTCATTTTGACAACATTTTTTTAAGGATGGATAAATTATTTCCTATTGTTTGATATATTATTTGCTATTTATTTATTTATTTGTTTGTTTGTTTTTGGCTTAAGAATCCAAATCCAGATAAAGAAAAACCTCCTTGTAATGCTCAGGAATTAGAAGAATGTGATATCTTCTTTGAAGAGAGCTTCAGTTTATGCCGATTTGATGGCAATACATTAAAAACAACTCATGTGGTAAGTTTTTGATAATGGTAATTCTAAAAAAGCTGTGGATAATAAGTAGAAATTTGGCAGATAAAAATTGAATGAAATATGTTTTGCAAAAATTATTTGATTGATATTTATTGGGTATAATAAATCTCATCACTCCACAAAGTAGCCTCATTTCCATACTACCAAATGCAGTAAAATGCAGGCCTGTTGTTTGAAACTATTGTGCACTGATTTTTTTCCAGTCTTTGTCCTCTGCCTACTTTTTATATACAGTTGTGACTCTGTTTTATATATATATATATATATATATATATATATATATATATATATATATAAAATTAGCTTCCTTCATGCCTGTTTTCTGACACTGACCATGAAAAAGTAAGCATTTTCTCTTGCTATTAATAACTTAAAACAATGGCTTATTATGCGTGCATGTACTCAGGAATGTTCGGAGAGAGGCCAGTAGAGGGGGTCAGACCCCTCAAAGTTGAAGTTACAGGCATTTGCAGAATGCCTAGCTTGTTATGTGGTGCTGAAATACAAACTCTGGTCCTTATGGTTAGTCAGCAAGTGCTCTCAAGTGTCAAGCCATTCTTCCAGCACCCTTTAATAATTAAACAACAACAACAACAAATCTTTAGTTAGGTCAAGTCTTTTTTATGTTCAGAAATCTTTAAGGAAGAGTTAGAGAAGTCAAATTAGTCACAGACTAATGCTCTTGGAGACTGGCTTCTACCGTCATTCGCATAGCTGTGTGTCCGTCACTGCCCACTTTACTGCACTTTACCCACGCCTTCTGGGCTGCTGCTGTCAGATATCCACTTCTTAATAACTACACTCTGTCAGCTGTTTCAAGTCTAACACCCTTCCATGCAAAGATGGCGTTTCAGTGATTGTGGCTCCGGTGAGAAAGCGTGGTTGTCATTTATTCATACCATCCAGCTTCTCTAATATATTGGGGAAAGTTCTTGTGAATAGTCCTTTTTAAAAACCCTTGATGCTTGCAGAACCTGTGGTAAGTCTCTTTTATATGTCATATTATATTTCTTGATCAGTCTGGCTAGAAATTGATCATCTTAATTAATTTAATAAAATAACCCAGTTTCATTATTTTTTTGTTTTTGCCAATTTTATTCACTTTGCTCCTTATTTTTTCTGCTTTATCTAGTTTAAATTGTCTTTTTAATCTTAGGAGGAGATTAGATAACTGATTTTTTAATTGTTGTCACTGAATGCTCACTAGACTTTCCTGACCCCCAGGTTCTTATGCTCTCCACTGAGAGAATTCAAACAAGACACAGAATGTTGTGTGGATGATAGGGAATGTACTGCAAATGAGAGCAGTGTTTTTAAGGCCAGGAGTGGCTGGGCAGGCAGGGATGGACCAAGTCCATTACTAAGCAGCGTAGCTTCAAGGAGTGAGTGTAGACAGTGGCCAAAGATACCCTGTGTAGAGTAACATTTTAGGAAGGCTTTCCATTAACCCATAGAACCGACAGCTTGTCCTGGGGTAGTTTTTTTCCTGGGGTGGGGTAGGGGGGCAGGGGTTATTTTTTTGTTGCTTTTCCAGTAATTGACAGGCCTACTTGGAAGGGTGTTTACTGGAAGGGATGGTGATATATGCTTTTTCTTCGTGGTGATATTGTGTTCCCCAATATATTGTGCACGCTAATAAACTTATCTGGGGTCAGAGAACAGAACAGCCACTAGATAAAGAGGCCAGAAAATGGTGGCACTCACACCTTTAATCCTAGCGTTCGGAAAGCAGAGATCCATCTGAATCTCTGTGAGTTCAAAGCCACACTGGAAACAGCCAGGCATGGTGACTCACGCCTTTAATCCCAAGCAGTGATGGCAGGAAGCAGAAAGGTATATAAGGTGTGGGGACCAGGAACTAGAGCCTGGTTAAGCTTTTAGGCTTTTAGAAGCAGTTAAGCCAAGATTCATTCCAGATGAGGACTGAGAGGCTCCCAGTTTGAGGAAACATCGATCAGCTGAGGAACTGGCAAGGTAAGGTTGGATGTGGCTTGTTCTGCTTCTTTGATCTTCCAGCGTTCACCCCAATACCTGTTTCCAGGTTTGTTTTTATTAATAAGACCTTTTAAGATTCATGCTATAGTTCTTTATCAGAACTCCTTTCATACAACTGTAGACTTAGGTAGGTGACCCATTTTAATGGCCTTCTGGGCAGGTTCAGAGTCTCCTGTCTCTATTGAGTGCCAGAGGTAGGACTTGGATCAGTTTCTTGACCCATAATTAGAGTAGCATTATTGGGTTGGATTTTACAAACTACTGATTATGAAGGAGGGCCATCTTTAATGATCTCCGTACATGTCCATTTCTAACTGGCTGTCTAACGTTGTTGAAACTTAAATGTCCCTCCAAAACTCACTCTAAAATTTAGTTACTATTTTAAAAGTATTAAGAAGAGGTGTGTCAGTTGTCATAGTCCCAGGCCTAAGGTCTGCTCCTGGACACCAAACAGACCATGCCTGGCCACTTGCTTTACTTCCCAACAGGAGGGAGTTCTGAGCGGTGAAGCTGGAAAAAGGTTTGAATTTGCTTTCTGAATGAAAAAATGAAATCAAAGGAGGAGGCCATGACTACTCCTGAAGCATGGAGAAGATTTTTATTGTAGATATAAAGGGGAAAGCAGGCAGAGGGAAAAGTCCAGACTGACCATGGCTGGCAGACTAAACTAGACCATGAGAGGAGAAAGTGGGGAGAGCAAGAGAGGTGGCCTGAACCAAAAGATCAAGAGACTGGAGTAGCCAAAATGGCTGAGTTCTATTGGAATCAGGCGGAAGCCCCACAACTGGGAGGGAGAGATTTAGGGTAGGGGTGGGGTAAGGAGTGCTGGGAAGAGCCACAGGTACCCAGTGAGACTTGTCCTGGGTTTGAGACCTAGCACTGTCACAGTGGTGAACACTGAGAAGAATTTCAGTCCAGTCACATCTAAGCCGCAGCTGTCTTCTAGGTGTTCACAGTAGCTCTGGGATCATAGGGTATGGACCAAGGTGGCGATGCAGAGGTCTGTATGGTTAGCAGTCTGGCTGGTTGGTTATTTTGTCAGGTCTAGTTCTAAAAGGCCATGCTTATAGCAGGGGAGAAGTGAGGGGCAGCTTCAGTTCCCTTCTTCTTCAGGGGAATTGCTCACAGGGCTTGTGCTTAGAATTCACCATCAGCTGAAAAGAAACAAAATGAAACAGTCAAGTGAAGGAGGGGGCTGAGAGGCAGGAGGGACAAGGTCACCACAGCATCCCAGAAAGACTTAAGGAAGCTGTGGGAGCAGGCAGCTCCTAGGGGGAGGCAAGGAAACTCAACAACATCTCAGCCCAGGAGGGCACAAGGAGAGAGAGAGCAGGTAGCTGGGGTGGGGGTAGGGAGACGGTAAGGAAAAGGTCACAGACCCAGGAGTGTGTAGGAAGCTTCCTGGCACACTGATGTGGCTTTTCTAGTAAAAATAGATAAAAGCAGGGGGCTCTGTATTGACACTTACCCAGTAGAAGGGGAGAGACTAGTAGATAGAGCAGATCGGAGAAAACAGCTGAAGAGGTGTGCTAGGAGAGGCTTTTGGAAAAGGGAGGGTTCTAATAGAGGGAGAGGCGCAAGTGTCTTAATAAGTAAAATTCCCGTGTGGTGGGGTTTCAAGAGCATAACAGGGACATGCCCAGAGAATAAGAAGAGAATGCCTGGAGACATTGGTTAGCAGTATAGCCATCAGGAGTAAACACTAAAATTTAAGAGGTAGAACAGTGTGTGTGTGTGTGTGTGTGTGTGTGTGTGTGTGTGTGTGTGTGTGTGTGTGTGTGTGACTTCAGGTCAGCAGCAATGAGTTCTCAAGTCAAATGATTTGTACCAAGGACAATGGATTGGCCTTTGTTGAATGCAAAGCCAGCAAGCACAACCAGGAGACAGAAATAAAGAAAAGCTTATTACTGGCAAGTAGTCTACTCCAAAACAGAGAGAGACAGGGCTTTTTTTTAATTGGGAGAAACTTAACACCCATTGTCATCTGTAGAATCATGTAAAGGCATGCCTGAGCATGCTCATTTTGTGGTCATACATCACATGAAAAATGGAAAAAGGGTTGGCGGGGGTAGAAATGTCATCTGATCTGAAAATTTCCTCCAAGTCATCTAAAGAGAGTGAATCAAGGTAGTGTAGAGATGGCTTATTCTCTAGAAGGTTTTCTGGAAGATCTTACATGAATGAACAACCACCCTAAAAACTCAACTTTAAAGAAATATTGACAGTCACGTCAAGGGCCCCAGCTTCCCTCTTCTCCTTATGACTGCCAGACAGCTAGCACATCATCAGGAAAAGAGACTGACTACAGAGAACCTTTGCTTTGGTGGCTCCTCTAGAGGATTCCTCGCGTATCTGAAAGCCGTGTGTGGCAGGCAGCAGGAAAGCGTGGTGGAGTTAGGAAGTAGCAGCAATCTTTAATCTTTGCAGTACTCCATAGCATCTGATACTTTAAATTATTCTGCAAAAGGAAGTGTACATTCGCATCTCTCTCCAGGTAAATTTGTAAAGGTGCACCTTCATGAGTAACTCACCTGCTGATGGTAGTTACAACAGTACACTGTGTGTTTATTCCTTATAGTTAAGTCCGAGATGTTTCCTTCTTAGATTATTGTACCCTTACAGAGTGAGTGAAGAAAGTAGTGATTTTTGTGGTCAGTTTGATACTTAATAGCTAAAATTTCTTTCATTTTAAATTTTGACTTTTAATTTTGAAAGTAATTTAAACTTTGGGAAAAGTTTTCAATAACAAAATGAATTTCCAAAATTCAGAGTTAGTTTTTTAGAGCCGCCATAACAAAGTGCCAAGAGACTGGATGGCTGAAGTGACGGAACTTCTCTGCTCATCATTGAGGTTGAAATCACAGTGTGGATAACTCTGGCTTCTTCTAAAGTCTGGCTTTGTAAATGGCCAGCTTGGCTTTTATCTTTACCTGGTTTCCGCTTTGTATTTCTGTATCCTGGTGTCTTCTTTTAAGGGGCAGTCCTTCTGGATTAGAGAGGGCTCTTTTAAAGGCACTCTCCAACCACAGGCACATTCTGCAGTGCCAGGGTTTGGTAGGTACATCATGTATCGGGGGCGAGGTGCAATTCAATCTATAACTGAGATCTTAGCAGCTGCTGAGATTTTACCACCTTTATTTTTTTCTCTGTTCTCCCTTCTTTTTGCTGGAGTGTTTAGGAATGAGCTGCAAATATTGTCCCTTTGCCTGTCTGATATAGACACTAAAGATCAAGGCATCTTTTACTGTAATCATGAGACAGTTAAGGAAATTTAATATTGATAGAATAGTTTTACTTACTATAAAACTCATATTCAGATTTTACTAGTTGGTCGAGTATGTACTTTTTGGCAGTTTCGATCCTGACTCACTTAGCCCCTGCACACACTACATTTAGGTTTAGTGTCCCTTTATTCTCCTTTACTGTAGAACAGCCAGTTATAAAACATTCTTGACACTGAATTTATTTTGTTAATTCATTCAGTACATTAATATTTTTCTATTAGAATTCTTTGGTGGAACTTAATGACAATTATGATTTATATCACTAAACACCAAATTTTGATATATCACAAAACATCAGTTTTGAAAATGGAAAAATTGTCAGTCTTTTTCTTATAAGTAGAAATTATTCTCTTAGAGGTTTTTGTAAATATTTGAAAGTTTATTTCCATCATTTGCATTTTATATCACTTAGCTAATTATATCATCCTAGCTTCTACTTATGGAAAAATTATATAGTTAATTTAATAAATGAGTGATCAAACAAAGTGAAACAGGATTTTATAAAACTCCCATTTTCAATTTAAGATATAAAGGTGTAAACAACTTACTGTACAACCTAACTAACAGAAATAGAACAGCAACATAATACAGTATGTAGATTACCATATCTGAAATAGTACAACACAGGGAAACTAGGGTAGTTGCTTCATAGTTACTATAAAATGGATTGTTGAAGATAATACAGTTTGGTAATGGAGAACACAAGTTTGGAAGCACATCAGAATTTAAATTATAGCCACTATTTGTTACCTCCAAAATACCTCTGCTCCTTAAATTTGAATTTCTTCATTTGTGAAGTGGGATCATATTTTTGTTTCTTTGACACTGAAGATTAAATAAGGTAGAAAATAGAGATCTTCTGAGTATTCCAGAGATTTAATCTGTGTACCAATTATGAACTGGAAATCCACATCTTGATCTGGTATCCCAACTTTGTTCTTGAATAGATAAATAGCATCTTTTTCTCAGTAGTATTTTTCAGTTTCATTTGCTAGTAACAGTAACAAGATTCTTTGAATTTCTTCATTCTGCCATTGAATTCAAGCCTGCTTACTGGGTAAGAAGGATTTCAACTGAGTACTTGATGAAACACTCTTCCCACTTTCAGGAGAATAGTTTACTCTGAGTGTAGTCTTCACTGGACATCAACATTAAATACAGCCATATTGACAGTGAATATGAAAAGAGATAATGTGAAATTTTGGACAAAAGATTTATTAAATTTAGGCAATAAGGTATGAACAAAGAATGAGCCTCTATAAAGTAAATTGTCTAGATTAATTTTTCACATTTAAATATAAAGCATATATTTAAAGCCCTGCCAATGGTCTCATTCAAATCTTTCTTTTCCCATTGTTGTTAGGTAGAGTATCCTGAAGAGAAAGTCACCTGTAAACCTCAGTTACCAACTGTCTATTCCTATATGTGTCTATAGAGGCCTTGGAAGTCATTGGCATTTATTGCCCCTTGAGTCTGCTCCTACAATGTTCTTTTCTGATTGCAGTTGGTTTACCATATTCTTTGTACTCCTAATAAACCATTGATTATTACTATTGTTGACGGAATGTCTGCCCACAGCAATCATGTTTTTTTTTTTTGTCATGCTCCCAGTTTACTTTGTCTGCAGTTATAAATTCTGTGAGATTTTCATTATAACAGGGATATAGAGTTCTCTGTTGAAAATTGTAATTTATGCTTCCTGTTCCTGACTAAGGATTGAAAAATATCTGGGGATTGAATCCAGAGCTTTGTAGACAAGGGTTGTACTACTAAAGTACACTTAGTAGCCCTTGTAGTAACGTTGGCTACTCTGGAGCTCTCTAAACATTTTGTTCTTTTTTTTTTTTTCCAGGTAATTGCTCATGCTAGGTAATGATTAATGTCTGACTTTTGTCTTCTTCAACTTGATGTTTTTTTTTTTTTTTTTTTTTTTGCTTAAAAGTGACCCCCCTTCATTATTGCTGTTTCAGACTCTTTAGGATCATACAGAAATACAAATTACGGTTTTTAGTTATCTCACTTCAGTTCCTTCTCTTATTGAGGTAGTTATGTTAATCAGCTTAGTCTGCTGTACACTGAATCTTGGCTGTCATCTTGAATGGATTGAAAAGCATGTAGATTAGAAAAGTTCATTTCTGGGGTTGTTGTGTGAAGGCTTTTGCAGAGAGGAGTGACTAAGGGAGGAAGTCCTGCCCTGAATGTGAAAGGTGCCATCTGATAGGCTAAGGTCCCAGATTGATAAGTACAGGAAAAGAGAAAGCCAGTTGGCACAAGCATATGCCCTACTCCACGCCCATCCCCGCTCTACCCCTGCCACCATGATATAAGCTCTTCTGTTCCTGCTCCCTCCTCCACTGTGGTGACTGAAACAGGGAGCCAAAGGAAGTCTTCATCCTAGACGCTGTTTATGACAGGCACGTCGTCACAGAAGTGGCAAAAGCAACTCTCCACAATAGTAAAATCCTGTTGTTAAGAAACAAGGCTCAGGCCGGGCGTTGGTGGCGCACGCCTTTAATCCCAGCACTCGGGAGGCAGAGGCAGGCGGATCTCTGTGAGTTCGAGGCCAGCCTGGGCTACCAAGTGAGCTCCAGGAAAGGCGCAAAGCTACACAGAGAAACCCTGTCTCGAAAAACCAAAAAAAAAAAAAAAAAAACAAGGCTCAGAAGTGACTCATGATTGGAATTACCACAGTATTATGGTAAAGACAAAGTAGAAAAGATAAAGACATGCTACACATTAGAGATAAAAATTGGAAAAGAATAAAATTAAGAATTAAAAAAAAAGCAATTCAAAAAGAATTGCACTAAACAGACTCATGTGTACTCAGTGCACCACAAAACCAACAAAATGAATAACCTTGAGAGGGGCATGCTAAAAATCTCCAGTACTGAAACTTTCCACATCCCATCAAAGTGTCTATTTGCAGCGCACTGTCTGGCAGGAGAATGTTCAGTGTTTGCTGTTGCTTCCCTCGAAACATATGCAAGGGTCTGTATATAACACTAAGTAGAAAGTCTGAAAAGAGCCAAGGAATGCTCATCAAAATAGAGCATACTCAAGACCAAACAAAAACAAGTTCTAAGAGAATGGATAGAAAATGCTCTCTGGCTAGCAGCTTCAGGCCATAAGTTAGTGATGCAAAAATATGTGGAAATTCAGGGACACATTTCTCAGTAACTCACAAGTCAAGAGGACTTTTGTGTTGAGTACAGATGACACCCAGCATAGACAGGAGGCTAGGTGCTTCAGGGGGAAATTTACATCACCCCATGTTGCATTACTTAAGTTTCCACATGAAGAAAAGAGCAAACTATAGCCAAAGCAGAAAGTAACTTGTAGAGGTGAGTTGTCTTCATCAATTAAATTAACGCATGGAATGTTGTAGTGCTGAAAGTACAGAGAAAACTGATGAGATGGAGCTGGGCTGTTGGAGTCATATCCTCTGAAGAGCTTGATGTGGGTGCATTAGAAGGAAATGCATGGACATTGTCAAAAACACTGAAAGCCAGGGCAAGGGGCGGGAGGGTGGGGACAGGGCAGGATGGGTAGCCGAATTTGGGAGATCAAAACAGAAAGCACAGAAACCCATCTGCACCAGTGAGCCTGTTCCCCACCAGGTATATTCTTTAAGAATCTGGTTGTCAAATATTTCACTTAAAAGTCTTTTAGTTTTTCTAACTGTAAAATAGACTGTAATAGTCTCATATCTGAGTACAGAGCCTTGGTGAAAATAGTTTTAAAATAATTATGCAATAAAGACATAGAATATGGAAACAAGACAAACGTTTAGTTCTCAAGCTATTTACTAACATGGCCACTATCTTGGGTTACTCTTACTGTGACAAATCGCATGAATTAGTGACTAAAAAATCGTAATTCATTCCAGTTTAATTCTGAATGTCAGAAGTTCTAAAATGGTTGTGAGGTCTGTCTGTATTGCTTTGAGGATTTCTAAGGGAGACTTCATTCCTTCATTTCTCACTTTCAGAGGCTGCTTACATGCTTGGCTTTTGGCACATCCCTTAGTCACACAATCAACAGTGTAGTATCTTGCAGTCACCCTCTTTCTCATTGTGTCTGTTCTCTTGTTTTCATCCATGTTTTTTACCTTCTCTCCCTCTTACAAGGAAGCTCACTAATACATTGAGTTCACTCACATAATTCAGGGTAATCTTGCCATTTGAAAATCCTATACATACCTCATCACTATCTAAAGAAATATTCAGAAGTCAGAAGACTAAGGTGTGGGTGTACCAGGGTGATAATATTTGGCCTACCATAGATGGTCTGCATGCTTAACTATAATCTAGTATAGCAATATATTTTGTTAGAAATAATAGACATGTAATGAGTTTTTAGAATTGAGCATCTCCTAGGATCATGATAAGTATTCCAGGAAAAGGTGATGATTGAACTGTGTCTTGGGGGGATAAGTAGAATGTGAAGGGGACAAGAGGAGTCAATAAATACAGACTGTAGCACTTTGACATACTGTGTGATGCAAGTGTATCAAGGACTAAGGGGATCCAACCCTTTGATAGTCCCCTCCCAGCGTCCAGGAAGAATCTACAACCAGCTGATAATTAATCTTTGATGAAAAGAAATGAATTTATATACACGAAACTCCTTAGTTCATACACCTTATTATTCTATGATAGTTCTCTCTGTATACAGCTTCTATTCTGCTCTCATTTTTAGCTCCTTTCTTGCCTGATTTCTCTCTACAGTCATCTGCTGTCCCCTTTAGGTTCTATCTTAATTCCTTCATCTTAGTTCTGCCCCTTTTAGGTTCTCATCCATCTAGTTCTTTCCTATATCAGTTCCTCTCCCATCTCTTTCTCTCTCGTCTTGTTCTTCCCCATCTGGCTCTTCCTCATCTTCCATCTTGTTCCTCTAGTATTCTCTTTTAGCCCTTCAATCTAGTTCTTCCCATCTAGTTCATTCTTCTCCAGTTCTTACCCATCTAGTTCTTCCGTTCTCTTGTCTCTTTTCTGTCTTGTCTTCAAGTTCTCTCTTCAAAAATCCTCCTCTCTCAGCCCTTCTACCTCTCTGTTCTTTGTCTTCTCTCAACTCTTTCTAAATTTCTCAGGAATCCAGTTATAAACCCAAGCAATAGCAATCCTCTTCCCGAGCAAGGTCACCAGGTTAGAATTACGGGGTTAAAAAGATAGGTAAGCATTTTCCTCAGGCAGTGACCACCAGGCTTTCTTTTATAATCCAAAATGGGAGTGGTAAAAGAAGAGGTCAACTGAGTGCTGATGACCGGTTAGTATATCCAAAAAGGGATCTGTGTGCTCAGTCCAAGAAGTGGTTAGGTAAGAAGTTAGGGGTCTATAAAGTTAGTGAGGCTGTAAGAAAGTAGGTTCCAAGCTATTACTTAAGGTCCACCCGACCTAGGCGGTGTCTCCTTGTGGAATTTACCTTAAATCAGGAGACTTGTATGTGGTGGTCTAGACTGTTATTACTGTTAGTCCTTGAATGTGGAGATATCTGATTCCAGTGCTGAAAGGGAAAAAACAGATGGGCTGGGGGGAAGGAAGCCTTTCCTGAGGCTGTTCTCCAAATACCATGAAGGTATATGTCCAAAGAGTGATCAGTCCACACTGTTAGCAATTCTTAGGGAAAAATCAATTGCTACGAAGGCACACATGATTTTCATAACAGAAGACATCTGATATATATATATATATATATATATATATATATATATATATATATATGTATATATATATGTATATAAATAAAACAAACCAAATAACACCAAAAGCTCCTTGGAATTTGGCTTCCTCTGAAGAAATTCCTTGATCCCTTCAGGTAGTGGCTTTGCCATAACCAGCTGAGTTCTTATAATATTTTCCTGTGGCCCGTAGCACAAGTATGGGTAAGTAAGTGGATGAAGAGAAAGATCTAGTCAGAACAAGGGGCTGGCGATGAGAGACCTGATCCACACCCTCTCGTTTGATCTGTCTCTTGGTTAAGCTTTCGGGTGATGCTTGATTTGTTCCTTTCTCACACTGTCCAGTCACCGCATGCACAGGAGGCTCAGGGATGAGTTAGTTATTTCATTAGTAATGGTAATACTCACTTCACTCATGAAAGTAAATGCATTTTTATGAAAGTTCTCTTGTAGCCCACTTGTACCTCAGTTAGGTTTGTCCTCCTGGGAAAGCCTGGTAATTCAGAGAAAAGCAGTGGAGGTGAGGAAAGCCGAGGCAGTGCTGGCTCCTCTGAGGCTCTCTTAACAGGCCCGTTCAGTAGTGGTATTTTGAAAATAAGTCTCACTTAGCGCCTGACAGTCCAGAGCAAGGGAAGAAGAGATAAGCAGTGGGGAGAGCACCCCAGCCCGTTTCCTTGCTGCAGACTGAGCTCTGGGGCTCCCTAAAATCTCTGTTCCTGGAGGTTATTCTCACGAGGTCGGCAGCTTTTCTGTTGGACTCTGAGAGCCTAGGTTGCCCTGGTGAGCCAGTAAATCCTTGTGCTATAGCCTTTCACAGTGTTCCTTACAGAGTGCAAGTCAGTTCTCAGCTTCTTACCCAACGTTTTGTTCTTCATTGTACTGTCAAATTTATAGACTCAAGTCAGCATTTATCATACACTCGGCATCTCCACCCTAACCCTAACCTTAGCATCTACATTTGATATTATTTCTGCCAATATTTAATTCTTTAATAATAGAATGGCTGATAAAGAACATGGCTACAACCTAGCTCTATTAAAGAAGTTTCCCTATGTGTGGGATCCAACTGTGAATCTGAAATGATGATTTTTGTAGTGAAATGCTTTCCTCAAGCATTAATATTACAGTAGTAGCTGCTAATAATATTGATATTAATACTGCAATTCAGGAGCACAGTGGAGCAATTGGCTCTGAGGCTTTATCTAATACTGTGATTTTTTTCCTTGTAGCATAGAAGCAGTTACTCAAAATCTCAAGGCACTGCTTTGAACTATTGCATGAATATAACAGCAGCCTCTTGAGCTATGGGAATTAGTACTTAGACCATGCCTGACATATAGAATATGCCCATAAGTTGTAGTAGCTGTTAATTATTCTTGGTAATATTGACAAGTTAACATTAGTAAGTTTAATCTTTGTATTCTGTGATTTAAAACTATTCTTTTTATTCAGTTGGTACTTCCTGTGTGAAATGCTAGGTTTAAACAGGAGAATTTCCAACTAAAGGCCAGCCTGAGCTACATACTAAGACCTTGTCTTAGAAAGAATGGAGGGAGGAAAGTTCATTTTACAATGGTTGCTGATGATGTTGTATGTCAGTTTTCATCACTTTTACTAACTTTTTGAATAAATTTATTCTTATCACTTTAGGTGAATCTTGGCAGCAACCAGTACCTGTTCTCAGTCACTGTGGATCCTAAAGAAATGCCCTGCTTCTGTCTACGCCATGATGTTGATGCCCTTCTCTGGCAACCACACTGCAGCAAGCAGGATGACATGTGGGAGCACATTGCGACCTTCAATGCCCTAGGTAGAAAGCATTCTCTTCAGTAGCGTTTCCAGTCCACTCAATTAGTCATCTCAAAGGAAAACTATTCTGCTAGTTAATTGGTTCATGTTACGATTTAGTTGTCTATGTTCTATTCACTGTTAGAATAGAATGATGAACCTGTTCTTACAGTTGCACAGACGATAACACAGAATGAACATGGAAGTGGCAATATAACCATTTGAATCTTTCTAATGGGTTGAATTAAATACTGAAAAAATACAGTTTGAGTAAGGGCTTTGGCATTGTGGTACTCTAGCCCTAAGTTTCTCAGGTGCTGCTCGGACCCAAGTAAATACACAGAGACTTATTTATTTACAAACTGTATGACCTATGACTTTAGCCTCTTGCCACCTAGCTCTTTCGTCTAAAATTAACCCATTTCTCTTTCACCTTAATTCAACCCATTTCTATTAATCTATGTTTTGCCATGTGTTCCATGGCTTTTCTGGTCTGCTGGTCTGTTGTTCCCTGGGCAGCAGGCTAGTATCTCTTCCACCTCTGCCTTTTTTCTTTCCTGTCTTTCCTTGGATTTCCTGCCTGCCTCTAAGCTGCCTTGCCATAACCAATGGAAACAACATATATTCACAGCATACAGAAAGATATCCCCCAGCACAGTACGTGCAACTTGTGTTTAAGTCTCTTCAGAGTAATCTCTTCTAAAACATTATATAGTTGTTGTACAAGGATGTACATTTTTAATGAGAAGACATACTTTATTGAACTTAAGTGAAAAAGAATCCAGGCCTGGTGGTACATACCTACATTCCCACCACCTGGATGGACAAGGCAGGAGGCAAGAGTATGAGGCCAGCCAGAGTTATATACAAAGAGCCTGACTCAAAATCCAAACCACAATGAAAACAAGAAACCATGGTAATGAAAGCAATTATGAAAAGGATAAGTATAAATTGAATTTATTGTTAAAATGTATTGTTAAAAATATTTTTTAAAACCACACCTTGAAAAAAATTTAAAAGTATGTAACAATAGACTATGCAATCATTGGTTTTAAGCCAAAATATATCCATATTGTGTGGGAATTCTGTTGTTATTTAGCTACAGTTATTGCTTTATTGTAAGCTTATTTTAAATTGGCAGCAAAAATGTAAAATTGTGGGTTTTAATGCCTATATATGTGCAACTCTAATTGATGAGGAAGTTTGTCACCTCGCACTTATGACTAAACTGCTTCACTCAGACTCTAAGTGGATTTGTATGACTTGAAATGCTAAAGGGGTTGATGGATTAATTAATCACACAATTTTGGGCCTCTACTGTAATTCCTATTTTGTAATTATCTTCTTCAGGAAGAGCAAAGTTCGTCCACGTCACCTTTAGATGCTCAGAGTCTTCAACTGCATGTCAAAACCCTCTTGCAAATGAATTCTGGTGTGCCTGATCCTAAGTTCAATCAATTTTATATTAGATAGTACTTGAGTTATTATGTGCATTACTATCAAAGTTGCCTGGACAGCTTATGTTCATCTACTCAGATAGATCCCTACATCTTCACTTTTCCATCTTCACATCTTACCTAATATTTTAAAAGCAGTATTGACCTGCTTGTGCCTCCTGGCTTTACTCACTTTTGCATATGTAAACATATATGTAAAAATATGTAAATATACATGTTTGCATTTGAACCTAGAATTTGCATATGAGAAAACTGTGATATTTTGTTTCCTCCCTTATCCTTCCTTCTTTACTTCCCACTCCCTTTAGAACCTTTCCTCTCCCTACATTGTCATCTGTCTGACCTTTCTATCTTTCTTTGTATTTACATATATTTGTGTGTGTGTGTGTGTGTAATGCATGTGCTTAAATCTAGAGTTGGTATGTGAAAGAAACATGCCATATTTGTCTTTCTGAATCTGACTGATTTCATTTAGCATAGTAATCTCCATTCACATCTGTTCCCTTGTAGATGACATCATTTTGTTCATTCGTTTGTTTATTTTTCAAGACAGAGTTTCTCTGTGTAGTTTTGGTGCCTGTCCTGGATCTCACTCTGTAGATCAGGCTGGCTTTGAACTCACAGACATCTGCCTGGCTCTGCCTCCCAACTGCTGGGATTAAAGGCATGCTTCACTACTACTGCCCAGCAAGAGTTATTTATTTATTTTATGTATATATGAGTGCTCTATCTGCATGTATGACCTTATGCCAGAAGATGGCATCAGATCCCACTATAGATGGTTGTCAGCCACCATATGGTTGATGGGAATTGAACTCAGGACCTCTGGAAGAGCAGCCAGTACTCTTAACCTCTGAGCCATCTCTCCAACCTATATTTTGTTCTTTACAGGTGAATAAAACACCATATTTTTGTGAGTGTTTATATCACATTTTCATTATGCATTCGTCTGTTGGGTATCTAAGCTAATTCTATATCTTCACTTCTGTAAATAGTGTTGTAATAAACATGGGTGTGTAAGCATGCCTGGTTCGCTAACTTTGGTTTCTTCTATTATATGACCAGCTATAACTGGATCATATAGTAGTTCTGTTTTTCAGGTTGTGCTGATTTCCATAGTGTCTGCACCAGTGTACACGCCCATCAGCAGTGAAGTGAGGGTTCTTCTTTCTCCACATTCTTCTAACATTTACTGTCCTTCATTTTCTTAATACCAGATATCCTGAGAATACTCAGGTAGAATCTCAATGGAGATCTAATTTGAATTTCCACATTAAAGATGATAAACATTTTTTATGTCTACTGGAAATTTGTGCTTTCACTTTTGAAAACTACCTGTTCATTTCATCACTCATTTATACACTGGAGTTGTTTGGCTTTGGGGTAGTTATGACTTCTTTATATATTCTGGATACAAATCATCTCTCTGATATATTGATAGCAAAGATAGTCTCCCACTCTGTAGGCTATGTCTTCTCACAATTGTTTCCTTGCTGTGCATTGCCTTTTTAATTCCACATTATCCAATGGCATTTTGGGTTTTATTTCTTGAGCTATTGTAGTCTTTCCCTGAAAGTCCTTCCTTTGCTTATCTCTTGTTATTTACATGTTTTTCTATACTAGTTTCTGGATTTCAGGTCTTAAAGTTTTTGATCCACTTGGAATTGTTTCTTCATTCTTCTCCATGTGGCTACCCTGTTTCCCAGGATCACTTGTTCTAGAGGCTGTAGGATTTCTAATGTTTGTTAGTGACCCCTTTGTTGTCAGTTAGGTTGCTTTGGCTGTGCTTATTTATTTATGGGCCCTCTATACCATTCCACTTATCTGTATGTCTTGTTTTGTGTCTGTGTGTGCTGTTTTTGTTCTTGTGCTCTGTAGTGTGGCTTGCAATCAATAAGTACTGTAATAACCTCTAGCCATTTCTTTCTGCTTAGAATTTCTTTGGCTATTTAGGGTCTTTTGTGCTTCCATAGGAATTCCAGGGTTGTTTTATCTGTTTCTGTAAAGAATGTCATTAGAATTTGATAAGGATCTTTGGCAGACTATAAACCACTTTCACGAATAGAGCCGTTTCACAGTACTAATTCTGCCAATCCGTGGGCATGGGATGCCTTTCCATCATCTAGCGTCGTCTTCATTTATTTTTAAAATAAAATTTAACATGTCATTTTAAGTTTTTTGTTTAAGCGAGGCATTTAAATTTTTTATATATTTGGTATTTAAAATTTCAGATATTTATTATTTTATCTCACAGAAATTAAATAGAACTGTATTAAGCTTTTTGTTGAAGAGAAGCCCTGTTTTTTTCCTTAGTAACTAAATTAAACTTATATTTTTGCACTTATTAGAAGGAATTGTGGCTTAGTGTTAATGGTGCTGAATTCATCCACTGTTGACTATTATGGTATATGTTTCACTTAAGTATTGAAATTTGTGATGGGTACTGTGAAATAGTAAGTGTTCAGTCGTGACTGTTCTCTCATCAGTTTAACATACAGTTCTTTTTCCCCCTTATATTCTTGTCAGGTTATGTCCAAGCATCAAAGAGAGACAAGAAATTTTTTGCCTGTTCTCCAGATTATTCCTACGCAGCCCTTTGTGAGTGCCTTCGCCGAGTATTCATCTATCGGCAGCCTACTCCCATGTCCACTGTGCTCTACAACAGAAAGGAAGGCCGGCATGTGGGCCAGGTTGCTAAGCAGCAAGTAGCAAGCCTGGAAACCAACGATCCTATTTTAGGCTTTCAGGCAACAAATGAGAGATTATTTGTTCTCACTACCAGAAACCTGTTTTTAATAAAAGTAAATACGGAGAATTAATCCTCCAACATTTGGCTGAAAAGTTTCCAGTGGCACCTGGAGAGCTGAACAGTTGTACTGTAACCTGTTAAGTTTTAATGTGTTAAATGAAAATATCTTTCATGAAGTTGTATTTTTAAAGGATATTGGAAATGTATTCAAGAGATTATGAATCTGTAAAAGCTATAGGATAGATGAAGCTACGGATTTAGAGAACATTGGCTTCTGTAAAAAATATGAAGATTTTGGCAAATGTAGTTATTTTTTAAAATCTGGTGATTAAATCTCATGTTTTATATGACAAACATACAATTCATTGTTTAAAAATAAAAATATTTATCATGTGCTTAGCTCATTGTTTAGATTGCTACAGTCACTATATAGAATGTTTAGGGTAGCAGTAAAATACTGAGCATTATAAGGTATTTTAATGGGCTGAAGTCTACATAAAGAATTGTGAGTCCAGAGTTACAAGAGTACAGCAATTTTGATAATGTTGCTTATAAACCTTAATTGTTTTCATAGTAAGCATAGATTTATTTATGTATTTTCTCTACTACATTATAGAAAGTTAGGCATTTTCCATTATTGCATAACCAAGTACCACAATGCTCAGGTATTTAAGAGTTTATTTCAGTATCTGGGAGGCGAAGGCTGGAGAATTACCAGTTCAAGGCCAGCCTGGACACATAACAAGACCTTGTCTCAAAATAAAAATAACTCAAGGTTTATGGTTTTTCTTGGTTCTGTGAACTGGCTTCTCCTGCTCTGGGTGGTCTCTTGTCTTCTGGTAGGCTAAGCTGTGCTTCCTGCCATGAAAGAGAACAGTCTAAGAGCAAACCCGGGTGCAAGGGTTTGCCAAGCTTGAACTTCCATGGTTGCTAAAAAAAAAAAAGGACAATTTGACTCACATGGCCAGATCTAGACAGACGGCAGAGCTGTAACACATTAGGGCCATTGATGTGGCAGGCTTGTAGGACAGATTATACTATAGTTGTCTCATTAAAATCTCTTTACTGTTCTGACAGGTTTTTTTTTTATTTACACATTGAATTTTTTCTCCACAAATATTTGTAGTTCAGACTTACTCCCCAAACTTCTTTCAATTTGTATTTATTGTGGGTTTGTTTTGTTTTTATTTTCACATTATTTTTAGAGTTCTTGTTTTATTAAAGTCCTTAAGAATTTAATTGAAGAGGAAGAAAATAAAGGATTATAAGATGGAAAATATTTGTATGAATGTATGTTTTGCCTATCTGGAAAAAATACTTAACTGAATTAAATTTAAACAAGTATTCAGTCTGGTGGGGGGGGGGCGGGCTCTGTCGGTAAAATGATTGCAGCAGAGGCATAAAGACCCAAGTTTAGATTCCTGTAACCCACATGAAAAAAAAAAGGAAAAGAAAAACAAGCAGACATGGCTGTGTACATCTGTAATCCCAGCATTTGGGAGGCAGAGATGGGAGGATTCTTGCTGGCCACACAGTCTAGCCAAATCAGCTGAGCTCCAGGTTCTGTGAGACCTTGTCATCAAATAAGGTCGAGACTGAGCAAAGTACCTGGTGTCAGTATTTGCCCTCCACATGCATGAATATACATATGCACACAGACTCATAAACATCTATACATATCATAAGCATACACATATACATAATAGCTCACAGAGAGAGAGAGAAATTTTAGCCAGGTGTGACTGACTAATTTGTTGTTACTCTTGTGGCCTAGTTCATCTGAGACAGTTCTTACTGTAGTCCAGGCTGGCCTGAAACTCGTAGCCACACTTTTCTTACCTCAGTCTTCTGAACAGCATTATCCAGAACACCCAGTTTCAACTGAATTTTTACTGAATTTAAATATCAGTGAAACTCTTGCATTTTTTTCTCTAGCATAGTGAGTGAGACTAGGAAAGGAAGGAGGGAAGCAAGGAAGGCAGGCCATCTCGAGAGACAAGAGAGGCAAAAAGAGACTACACATTGAAATTCTACATAGCTCAGGGGTGGAGCTCTAGCATTAATAGGATTAAAGATCACTGAGCTTGGACCCTTTATAATCATCGTGTAAAACGAGGAACGCAAACTGTGGAACTCTGATTAGTAGCCAAAAGACTGGGACTTGAGATCTTGGTGGAACTGTTGAAAAGATCCCAAGATTACTGTCTGGTGAGAGTTTCTAATAAAAACCAAATGATGTCCTGACCTCCTCCCTTAAGAGTTAAATCCAGATGAGCCTGTCAGTCAACTGGGAAAGAAAAGGCCCAGGAAGCCCTCGGTTCTAAGGACTCAAAGAAAAACTACAGAGCATACCTAAAAATGTAGGTCAGTACTATAGTCTCTGCCCACTGTCCACTTTCACCTTGAGGTTCCCCTAAGCCCACCCCACCCCCCAGTGGCCACTTTGGCCATTGCCCTCCTCATCCTCAAAAATGACTCTTTTTACTTTGTAATAAACTCTTCCTGTCTTCTACAGTGTGTTTTGTGTGTCTTGTCTGAATTCTTTCAACAGAGTTCCTAAAGACTGGGGAGACCAGAGTGAAATATGGTAGCACTATGTTGAAAGCCCTGTGTTTGATGACCAGTACTGTAAAGTGAGTAGGTAACTCAGCTCTTTGTCAGAATGTAGTTTTCCAGAGAGAAATTTAAATGGCCTCAGATTATTGCAGAACAATCCCTCTCCATTTGGAATAAAGATGTATAGTTTAGATATAGGAATTTGTAAACATTTTCAGAATTGGAAGATTCTGCAACTTTTCTCTTTCCCTCTTGGTATCAAAGAAGGTTCTTTCATTTTTTTTTTTTTAATATATAAGTATGTATCTTTGAGGAGTCACTAAACTGTTTGAGAATGGCCAAAGAGAAGCCATAGTGATTCACACTACAGGGAAGTCCAAAAGTAGAGCTGAACATTGGTAGGTGGTACTAGAAGACATCATTAAGGCTCATTTTCTCTTACAGTCACTAAGCTCCCTCTCTCAGTTGGTTATATAGTTTGAAAATTTTTTTACCTTACTGCAGTGACAAATACAAGTCTTTAAATCTCATCACTATCATATCCAATAAATGTTTGTTGCAAAAATCATAGTAAATGCCTATTGTGAACCATTGTTTCTAAATGGGTCAAGTGCCCACTGGAGCAAATCTCGGTCATTAGGGACATCACATTTTCGAGGTACCCACTGGCTTATCCTTTGTGATATTCTCCATACTGGTGCCAGGAATGGATCCAATAACACACAAAATACATGGAATTAGAAATGATAGTGTCGCCTCCAATGTAAAGGAAAATAGATGCTGATGCTCAAAATACAAGAAATGTGCAGCGAGAAGCCATTCCACACAAGTGGAAATGTAGCAAAATAAGATTATATGGAGAATTTTGATAAATTTCAATACCTAATTTAAAACTCTTAACAGTGTTGGTGATGGATTGCCTGAAATTCAAAAGAAAAATGTAATGCAAGAAAGAAAGTTTTTCAGAATGGAAGCTATTAAGCCGCACTTACGCACAGTCCCAGCTGCTGCCTAGAATGTGGTCGCTTCCATTCTAACCGCAGGCATTGGAATGCTGGACTGTACTGTGCCCAGAGGGTCGAGATGTCCTCAGGCTTGACTCATGGACACTACCACTCTGTTCATATATCCTTTTTCTGTTGTGTGCTGTGTCCCTTGGTCTTTCTCAGCCTTCAGTGTCCCATTTAAGCTCCTACTTTTTATACCTTGCTTGGAGGAACATTGATTGACAGCTACCTAAATCCCTGATATCTTCTGAATTGCAATTCCTAAAATCCCTGCTCTTCCCCAAAGACAGTTTTTTTTTTTAGCCTTTCTGGTATTATGTGAACTGATTAACATACAATAAGCTGCACAATTAAGATATGAAATATGTGTTGATCTAACATTCCTTTTCCTGCCATATAATTCCTAAAGCTATAAATGTATTTTTTTGAAGCCATGTTCATCTCTTAGAAAGCTCCCCAAACACTGCATGTTGAGGGCTCCTTGGACTCTACAGAGATAAAGTGTATTTTTGTAATACTTTGATGAATAGCTAGTCACCTGTAGGTAACTTCTGAACATATCCCAGCTTTAACAAGGCTCAAGCTCCCTTTCTGGACAAAGTGCACATGGCTGTCGATTTTCTCCAGGATCACACTGCTCTTCTTGCCAGAATGGCACCTTTTCCATATAATCTCTGCTTCCCTCTCTCAGACTGAATCCACTTCCACTCTTTCCCACTGCAGATCCATAACGAAGTAAGTAATAACCATGCCACTGCCTGGATGTTACATTGTCTTGAAATTTCTTCTGCCAAACACCTTAGTCCATGACTTTTGAATTTAGCCTCATTCAATTTTGCAGTACACAGGTGAAACAATCAGTGTCTTTAAAATGGTTGGTTTTAATGTCAGTTTGCCACAGTTAAGAATCAGCCCGGTAGTGAGCCCCACCTGAAGAACTGACTTGATATGGAAAGGCTGGTCACCTTCGGGTAGCTAACCAGATAATAGAGAACCTTTCAGAAGGAAGTTTCTCTTGCCTGCTGCTTACTCACTTGTCCTTCCCTCTTGCTGGCCAAGTTCATGGGCCCTGTTGCTGCTCCTGCCCCTTTTCCCATCACAACCAGTAGCAGAGTCAGCACTTCCAAGCTTTTATCCTGGACGAGGGCTCTCGGGAATTTTCCAGGTTTCCAGTACCAAACTGGGACTACTGAGGCACCCTGCTTTGTGGACTGAGTAACTGCTGGTCAGCATTCCCTAGTGAGAGAGAACTATTCTGGGACTATTCTGACTGTTGAGGCACCCAACCTCAAAGGACCCAATATCATGCTCTTACCATCCGAAATGTGATTTGACTGTCATTACTATTTAGAAGCTCATGTAATAAATTCTGGGGTGTGTGTGTGTGTGTGTGTGTGTGTGTGTGTGTGTGTGTGTGTGTGTGTGTGTGTGTATTTATCTTGATTCTGTTCCTGTAGAGAACCTGACTGACAAGCCTCTATCAAATTGTGTCCTCTTCTGAAGCTCCCTGTATTTCATCTGGTGTTGCAGTCTTCTGAATTCGAAGGGAATGGCCCAAAATCTCTGCTTCCCTATCTTTACAACATTCTAGGACCTCCCGAGCCCACAGCTCCAAACTCTTCAACATGAATCCCGCAAATCAATGAACCATGTTCGCTACAGCATCATCTCCTCTTTTCAGTAACAATTTTGTCAATATAACCACTTTTCTCCTCACTGGGACAAGAAGCAACCGAAGGACAGGTTTTCACCTCATGGGTTAGGGGATGCAGGCTGTTACTGCAGAGACCTGTAGCAGCAGGAGCAGCTCGCTTCTGTGGGAGCAGAAAGGTGCTCACTCTGACGTGGAACAGGAAACAGGCAGGAATCCTGGTGCTCAAATGGCTTTCTCCTTTTTACTTTTCTTCAGTCTGGGCCCCTCATGGGATGCTGCTGCACATTTAAATGTGGACCTTCTCTTGTCAGTCTTCTTTGGAAACCCCCAAATGCATGCAAAGGCGTGTCTCTTAAGTGATTCTGAATCTTGTCTTTGACAGTGAAGACAGCCAAATGTGTGTTGGGAACAAAAGTGTTCATGATGAACTACTGTAATAGCACTGAGCTTATAAGAGGTATTATTGTAAAAGGAACATTAAGTAATAGTCAAATTGGATAGGGCCTTACATATTAGGTTTTGAAGACAGGGAACTGAAGGAATTTGGGAGCTAAGTAGTACAGGAAATAAATTGACACTTGAAAACATTCATCTCTAGTTAGTGTCGCTCAGCAGCTCAGTGTTTGCTTAACAGGTTCAAGGGCCAGGGTTTGTTCTCCATTACTGTTTTAAAGCAGCATATGTATGTGTATATATATATACATACATATGCTGTGTCTTTAGCTTATGCCCGAGTTTTCATGATTCTGATGGTGATGACTTAAATCATTTCTGTCCCACATCTCTAGTTTAATAGGTGGATAAAGCATAAGAGCATGGGGCACACACACGCATCTTAATATAGTCTCTTATACTATACATATATAGTATAAGAGTGTAGACAACAGAGAAACTGGAGGCATGAGCTCTTTGCAAGAGCTCCTCAGTAATAGTAGAGGCAGTCAAAGGATAAGGACATAGAAAATATTAGAAAAGAAATAGTAATGGCAGAGGCAGTCAAAGCAGAGGGACATAGAAAATACTAGAAAAGAAACAGAGTAATGGCAGAGGCGGTCAAAGCAGAGGGCAAATAGACAATATTAGACAAGAGTGGCAAAGAAACCATGAAATGAAATATATTACAAATTTCTCTTTAATCATGCCTTTAGGATTAGAGAAAAGTTGTAGAAGAAATATAATTACACATATTAAACCATTCTCTTTTGAACACTTCAGTCTTAAATTCCTTTGAAAGACCTTCCCACATTAAAGACAGAACTCTCCTTTCAGAAACAATAGCAAAACCTCTTGAGATCTTGAAACAAGATGAATGAACACACCTTCAACTTACACATTTAGTGGCAGATTGAAAGACTTGAAAGACTACTAAAGCTAATACATCGAGAGCACTACTTTGAACGAGCCAGTGTTGGCATACTTTATACATTAATCCTCTTTTTATACCAACCTTCAAGAGAAATTAAGTAGCCGTCTCAGTGACACAGCCGGTAAGTGGTGAGGCCTTGATTTGAACCAAGATAATCAGGTCTGCTTTGGACAAACATCAGCTTATCAATGTTTTCCTTTAATGCTGAGAAGCAAAGGCCCCTGGCAACCTAAGCCAGCACTGCAGCACTGAGCTGTGTCTTTAGCTTATGCCCGAGTTTTCATGATTCTGATGGTGATGACTTAAATCATCTCTGTCCCACATCTCTAGTTTAGGAGGCAGATAGGGCATGGTGCACACACACGTGTCTCAACAACTGCTTTTATTTTGATGTTTGTGACTTTCCTTGCAGTTATCAAAATTATCTTCAAGGACAGGGGCTTTGGAATAGTGGGTAAAAGTTTTCACACCAATGGGAAACTTAATTTCTGATTTTAGAAACTCATGGTTTTATCTCATACGTGGTGGATAGGTCACTTTCCACTGTGATTTTCATGAATACTGGTTTTGGAGTTGCTTTTAAATGAATTCCTTTTTATGATTTCCCCTGTGCTCTGAAGGAGCCACTGACTCCAGCTGTGGAATAGCTCCTAAATAGGCTTTAAAATGTTAGTAGAGCCTGTTTGTTACCTTGAGAAGGAAAGCTGCTGGTCACGCTGCTCCTGAATAGCTTTCATTCAGGCAATGATTCATTTGCAGGCTTACGTCTGTTTGTTTTTAAATTTTTAAGCATTTATTTTTGGCAAAAAGGGAGCACATGGCAGTGGTCTTGTGTAGGTCAGTGGACAAATTGGAGTCAGTTCTCTCCAGTGAGTTGCAGGATCAGACTCAGGTCCTCGGGTTTGGTATCAGTGCCTTTACCTGCTCAGCTCTCTTACCAGCTCCTCTATGGTAAGAGTTATTTGACTCTGTCCTCCAACTCTTGGCTCCAGTATATTTTTAATTGACAATTAAGGCATGATGTGCCTTGATCAAATCTACTCACCTTTCCCTCCCTTCCAGTTAGTTCCTCCTACATCTGCACAGCACCACCACCATTTTTCCATTTCACCTTCATGTGCTCTTTTCTTTCTTTTTTAAAAACCCAATGAGCCCATTTAGTGCTGTATGCATGTGCATGAGTACGGGAGCATCTACTGGAGCATGTGTAGATGTCTGGGGACCATATCACTGAATGATACTGACTCTCGCCTTCACAAAGCCATTGGCCTAAGCTCCTCAGTAGGGATGGCACTTCATGGGCCCCTCCCTCACGCTGTTGTTTCAAATAAATTCTCTGGACGTATTTTCTTAAAGTACTGTTTTAATATTTGTTTAATCTTGGCCTAAAAGCACTTGTTTACTTGTCTGTACACCCTGTTTTACAAAGATAGCAGTCATCTAAACTCCCTGATAAGCCCAGTGTTCATGAGTCACCTACAAAGCTGGAAAACCTGGGGTCCTGTTTGCCATGTCAGCCTCCTGTCAAGACAGGTGCAATGACAGACTTCTGTAGATGAGTGAAGTTCTCTGATAGACATATAACTAGTAGCTCCCATTGCCTTCCTGATAGGACTTGGAAAGCGTGATTCCTAAGAGTTGGCTCATTGAAGAGAGGGAGGAGGGGAGCAAGCATCTTTCCATTAAGAAATGTGTTCACTTGGCATTAACAAGCATTGATCTCAGGTCTAACAACAATATGAAATCACAACACAGACTGATGTAGACTTAGAAACTCTAGTTGATTTATGATAAAGTACGAAAAATAATGGTGCTTTTTTGGGTCAAAAATTCTTATTTTAATCAACAGAGAAATTCAATTTTGCCATATGTATTTATGGCTGGTAGCATGGAAATTTTGAGAATTACATTCCCTAATTTTCTCCAAGAATTGTATTTAAAAGAACATTAAAAAGAGGTTGCTATATGTTTTTAATCATTAATTTGTTTTTACCAAGAGGGAAATAATGTGTTGAGAAAGAACATTCTTAAAATTATGTTACTTAGCTTATTTTGCCCATTCTAGGTGTCTAAAAATAATCATGGTAAGAATCCTAGAGATTGATTAGTTTGAGATATTCCTTGTTGTACTAGTGTTATAATAAAGTAAATATCTAAAGTAACAAAAATAAAACAGACTGGAGAGGGAATTAAGCTTATTAAAATGCTAACTTTATAATAAATAAAAAGATTGCCAGGGTATTCCCATGTAATTGAAAGGACACCAAGGTGTGGAAGTATTGTATAGCATGGAGAAAACTCAACCATTGCTGGCTTCTGGGTGGAAGAGACTCTGAGCCACAGAGTGCATGAAGCCTGTGGAAGCTGTAAAGGCAAAGAAAAGGAATGCTCCCCATCGTCTCTCCAACATCTGCTGCCTTGCCAATAGCTTGACTTGAGTACTGTCAGTACTGGCTTTGGATTTCTGATCTCCAGAACTCTATATCAATCAGTTTGTATTTGTTTTCTTGGTGCTGTGACCAGATATCTGATACAAAGTCTGAAGGAAGTCTTCAATTTGGTTTCTGATTTTGTTTTTTAAAACAGGGTTTCTCTGTGTAGTTTTGGTGCCTGTCCTGGATCTTGCTCTGTAGACCAGGCTGGCCTCGAACTCACAGAGATCTGCCTGGCTCTGCCTCCTGAGTGCTGAGATTAAAGGCGTGCGCCACTGACGCCCAGCTTGGTTTCTGGTTTTAAGAAGAGGTAGTACCTCGGGGCAGGGAAGGCATGATGGCAGGAGCGTGAAGCAGCTGTTCTCTTATCAGCAGTCAGGAGTCAGAGAGTAGACAGAAAGGAGGCCAGTCTGTAAACTCAAGCCCTGATCCAGTGAACAACTTCCTCCAAGGAGGCTCCACTTCCCAAAGGTCCATAATCTTCCAAAACATGTAGGACCCCAGTGTTGAAACTCATAAGCCTATCTGTACTTTTCCTTTCAAACCACAGCAGCACAATGTAAGCTTTTGTGCACAAAAACCTATGTAGGACATTTACAGTCAAAGCACAGTGTAGACTGTACTGTTTAAAGTGACTGTGTTTGTAATAATTTGCTATTTTTGTGATTTTCTGTATTAAAAAGTATAAAACGACCTGCCAAACTAAATGAATCCAAGATTTATATTGTGATTGATATTAAATTATGTACATGTGTATGTCTCTATCACTCTATCTATAGATAGATTGAAAACAGTCTCTACTTCAACTCCTGTTTGAAATAAAACAACATACAAGGTCATATAAGTAGAAATGTTTGCTAAGACAAAAAATTTATAAATGAAGTGATCATAGAAATGGATAGTAAAAATTTAAAAATGACTTTCCAATAGGCAAATGGGAAGATATCAGATTCAGCACCTTTCAAAGTAATTTCTGGAAAGCAGAAATTTGAAGTGGGCTAATGACGAAATGAGGAGAGGAACACACACTTTGAGAAAGCTACTGAGGAAACAGGAACCAGCTCACCAAGCTGGAACTCTATGGTAACCCTGGACTCAGATTCAAACACCGGGCAGCCAGAGGGAGCCTCAGCCAGATACAATCAGAAGTACTATTTAAACAACTCCATTGTTTCTGTATGACCAAATGTGCCTGTGGCTTCCTTTTTTATCCCCTTCCCTGTTCACAGGTCATAAGGATATAGCATTCTTCAGGGGAGAAGAGCATCTGTGGCCTTTTCTGCTCAAGTGAAAAACCAGAACTGATTCTCTGAACCCATTCAGGGTTCTTGGTAAAGACGTTAACATTTCTGAGAAAAGTCTTTCTCGTTCGAGAACTTAGGCAGATCTGCAGCTTCACAGACAGTTCTCTGCTTGCTCAAAACAGGGGCCTTGTACTAATGAACCGACGCTGAATTCCTCACTAGATTTCCTAGTTTAAAGAGGACCCTGTTTTTTGTTTTGTTTTGTTTTTTTTGTCATCTGCCCCCCATAAAATGACCTAATCAGAAAAGAAATCAAGATTCCCAATATTAGAGAATATGATCAGTGGTAGTATGACATGACATTTATTTTTTAAAAAATTAGATGATGATTGGTAATGACAATTGTGTGAATATTAGGAAAACAACGAAGAGTCTTCAGGCTAAAAGGACTGAACTTTTACAGAGAAACCCATATCTGAATAGTGCCATGAACTTTCCCAGTAACACCACAAAATTATAATCCTACATACTTCAAAGGAAAAAAAAAAACAGTTCACCTAATTTTCCCCCAGTTCTACTGACAAATAAAAATAATGGCACAGTAAATTAAAAATTCTGTCATAAGGTTATTTCCAATACAGAAATTTTTATCCTAAAAATCATCAGCTTAAGTTCAGATTAGATACATTCCCTGTGTGTAAGCTCTCAGAATAGTGAATTTTTTTTCTAAGTATAGGTTTGTCAAATCAATGAGAGAAAAAAACAGGAGAAAAAAAATCAAGACACAGGAAGTGAAATGATAAGGCAGCGATATAAGTAAAATAATGAGGAACAAGATTTCGAGATCAAAAGCCTTAGAATAGAGGTGGCCCTTTATCGAGTGCAATCCATATTTGACCTTCTCAGTGTTTGCTAAATATACTTATCATGTATGAGAGTAAATGGTAAATCGAATCCCTTGTGGGAACCCACAGAGGTTTCCTAGTGAGATCTGAGCTTGCTTTACCCAGCAGGACTGCATAAGGGTGCTGTGGAATAATGCTTTTGTACACTGGTTTAATAAAACGTTGATTGGCCAGTAGCCAGGCAGGAAGTATAGGTGGGATAAGCAGACAAGGAGAATTCTGGGAAGAGGAAGGCTGAGTCAGGAGACGCCAGCCCACCATCCAAGGAACAGCATGAATGGCACACAGGTAAAGCCTCAGAAAATGTGGTGACATATAGATTAACAGAAATAGGCTGAGTTAAAGTGTAAGAGCTAGTCAATACTAAGCCTGAACTAGTCACCAAGAAGTTATAATTAATATAAGCCTCTGTGTGTTTGAGTATGAGTGGCTGTGGACCGGGCAGGACACAGGAAAATTTTCAGCTACATAAGAGGATGATTAGACCACAGGCTTGGGTACCACATCTTTGAAAGGGTCTACACTTGGTTGTATCTAGTAATGGGGAGGTCTTTTGCCTTTCCCCATGACATTGTTATAAAAAGCCCCTTTGAATAAAGTTCTGGGCCACTGGGTATTGACCCAGGTCCTCCCAAAGCTATCCTGTGTTTCTGTCTTTCCTCTCATCAGCTAGGCCTATATATTAGGCCTACCTAAAATTTTTTATTTCTCTCTCCTTTTTAAAGGAACTCTTTAAAAGATGGGAGCAGGCCTCCCACAATCCCTGAACAAAATATAAAACTGAAGATTAAAAAAAAAAAGTCATGTTTCAAATACCATGGTGTGATCTCAGGCTTTGAAGTTTAAATTTTAACCTATGTTTTTTTCCTTAGTGTAAGTAACATTAGGTCACACTACTGTACTCGCAGAGGTGGAAACGCAGTTCAAACAATCAAATAACATATCTATAACCATATATATGAGAGAGGAAGGGAGGAGGGGAGGAGAGAATGTGGTACTTACAGTAGAAGGCCATGAAGGGGAGTGGTGAGGTGACTCAGTTGGTAAAGGTGCTTGTGACTAAACCTGATGACCTGAGTTTCATCCTTGGGACCCCCAAGATGGAAGGAGAAAACGAACTCTTACAAGTTGTCCGATGACCCCCACAGGTGTGCCTTAACACACTCACGTGTGGGTCCACACAAAGGCATGCAAGTGTGTATACACAAACACAAGTACAAATAATGCAGAAAAGAAAAGGTCATGGGATATGCCATGTGGCTGTTCCTTGGGTGCCACTAAATCTTCACATGGTCTGTTGAACTCACATACATGAATGAGTGAGTTTTGTGAGGAGAGTCACACAAGAGGCTGTAGTGTTCTCAAGTCATGATTTGGTACAGGTCATTTACGAACAAGAAGCTGAGTTGACTTACTCAAAGTGGTAGGAAGACCATGAAGTCCCCAGGAATCAGCTACTTACTGTCTTTGAATGTAGGGTAAAGGCCCGACTGGGGCAGGAAGGGGAGAAAGTTTCATGAATAAAGAGGTCATTTTAAAGAAATCACTGCTCTTATGCCGATAGCAGCTATGTTAAGCAAGGACTTGGGATCTAACAGAAACACTCGTGGTAAAGATATGATCTTCATGACCCAGGGACTGTGTGGGACTTCAGAAAGTGAACTACAACTTCAACCCTATTGACACACACATTCCCTCTGGGTTCTTTTCCTTAGTATATCACTTTCACACTATCATGCTGCTCCCAGGATTTCTCCATTTGCTGACAAATTGACTTGTCACAGTTTACAGTATTCCATACTAATGATTTATGATCTGCTAGTTAAGAAAAGAAACCTACATGTTGGCCTTCAGATAGTCTTGGTCTGTGAACTGGTCTCTTTGCAATTATTTTGGTGAAAGGAGCAAGGCTCTCCAGTAGCTCAGCTGTGGCATAGGAATTTCTCTTTTACCTGATTTTAAGAGGCTAATCAAAGCTCATAGAAGGGTTCTGAGCCTAGTTTGTGTCCACAGCACAATAATCAAGCAACAAAAACCCCAAAGCCAACACACACACACACACACACACACACACACACACACACACACACACACACACAATCATAAATTAAGTATTGTATAAACTCTCACTTTACTACAAGGAAAATAACTGTAATCATCAAGTAAATGAGGCTTTATTATGGACATCAGAATATGTGAACACCTGGTTTTCAAGCACTCAAGAAGGAGAACTTTGTGCATTACTCAATCATGCATATATTTGTACGAGTTAGTGATTGGTTGGCAGGTTTCTAACAACAAATCCAGAAGAATTCCCCCAGCAATCCACTATTCTCAAGGTGGCCTTTACTTCACAGCCCAGCTCATCTCCACTTAGCATCTTCTGTAATGTATACCTCTTCTGAGCCCTTCTACTTAGTGTCAGGTTCTGCATTTTGCTTGCAGCAACTTATCACATAAATTCATCTTTTCTAATGTGTTACATCACCCAGGTAACAGAGCTCATGGTTGATTATCTAGGATAAATTCCCCCTGTATCCAAACTATCTCTCTCTGGGCCAAATTAATTTCCTCTAAAATGCCAGTATATTTTTCATTAAAATGTTTGCAAATCCTTCAGGTTATTGAGTTTATAGCAGCCCCATTAAGTAGAACAATAATGATTTATGTAAAAAGTTAGAACAACATTTTTGTTTTGTTTAACAGAAAGGTTCATGGTCTGCAGCCAGGCTCTTAGTATAACTCTGCATTGTACCCTCATCTTTGTGACTTGGGCTGTTTGCTGATTTATCTCTCAGAAGGATGTTAGTCATCCTTAAAATTCTTCTTTGGGGTTTAAAAGCCGAAAGGCCAGTTATGATGTTATGAAGCTTTTCAGGAAAGGCTGCAGAGACTTTGGATTAAGATAGACCTGGATAAAGCTATCTGATACCAAATCTGTTTTAAATGCTCAAGTGATTTTGTTTTCTGGTCAGTCCTTGAATGATACAACCACTTAGCAGAGTAACAGTATCTAGCATGTGTAGTAGGACAGGCCCATAGGGTTGAGGAAATTGGCTCAGACCAGTTGCCAAGGCATGCACATAATGTACTCCTTGTGAGCCAACCTGGAGTCTGCCTGAGGGCCTAGCAACAGGAACTTTCATAGTCCTAGTCATTGTTAAAGTTCCTGGTCACTGTCAGAGGTCCTGGTGGCTGTCAGAGTTCCTGATCATGCCCAGCCAAAGAGGGATGCCCACACAGACTGGGTTCTAGGTGGAGAGTATATAAAGCCTTCCCTGTTATTGAATAAATGAGTTCATTATTTGTCTTCAATGGACTTCCGGTGTCTGTGCCATTGATGCCATGCCTTCTCACCCCCTCCCCCAAGGTAGCCATTAGCATCCAAGCAACAAGCATGGATACATTTAGATTTGTTCCAAGATTGTTAAAACTCATACTTAGGGTGATATGTTATAACATCTAGAGCAGATACTTAAAAGGATATATTAACTCTGGTCAGGGAAACACATAGGGTAACACCAGACCTTCACCTCTGCCTCCATCCCTCCAAGTCCAATCACCCAGTCTTAACCCCAGCTCTGGAGCAGAGCACCTTTGGCAACCTCATCCCACTTCTTTTCTAGCGGATCCCACTGGTCTTCTCCTCCTAGCCTCCCTCACCTCACTCATTTTATCCTAGCCCCCAACTCCAGCAGGCCCACCCTGGGATCCCATAGACCATGCGGGCAGGGAAGCGGGTCGACTAGGTGAAGAGCTTCACTTCTTCTGCTCCTTCAAACCAAATCCCTTGGTCACATCCCCAGCTCTGCAGTGGACCACCTGCTGCTGTCTCCCATCCCCTCATCATTGCCCCCTTCTCCAGTGAATTCTACAGATCTCCTCTCTTAACTTCCCCCATCACTTCATCCCAGCCTCCAACCCCAGCAGGTAGGCCCTGGGAACCCACAGGCTATTCTGGTCAGGGGAACAGGTAGGCTAACACCAGATATTCACCCCTTCCTCCATCCCTCCAAGCCCAATCCCCCAGTCCTATCCCAAAGTCTTCAGCAGACCACCTCCGGAGCACTCCCTCACCTCCAGTGATCTTATCCTCCTAACCTCCCCAGTCCCCCAACTTCAGCAGGTGCTCCCTGCTAACACACAGGCCATTCCAGTCAGGAAGGAAGATATGCCAGCTGCAGACCTTCACTTTTCCTTCTGTCTCTCCAAATCTCAGTCTCACCCCCAGCTCTGCAGCAGAACACCTGCTGAGGACTCCCTTCCCCTCCAGCCTCCATCTCCAGTGGACCACACAGATCTTCCCATCCAAACCTCCTTCCCAGCACTTACTGCTTTATCCCAGCCTCAACTCTAGGATGCACTCCCTGGGGAACCACAGGCCACTCTGAACAGGAAAGCAAGTAGGATTAATTGCAGATTTTCACCTTTCCCTTGATTCCTCCAAGTCCACTCACACAGTCTCCTCCCCAGTTCTGTACTAGCCTTTTTGCTGTGGCCTGTCCTCACTCACTAACCCCACTCTCCTGCAGACAAACTAAGCAGATCCTGGTGGAACACCCTGCTTCCTTCCCTCTTGTGAAGCCACCCCCCCCCCCCGCCGTGCCCCCAACCCTTCCACACTCCTAAATCTCAGGTCCTCATACCCAGAAAAACATTTTACCTGGAACCCCCAGTGCTCACCAGAAGATTTCCTACAGGTAACAACACAGCCATCACACTCCTAAGAACAAGAGAGACAATAAACCAAGGAACAAAACACACCTCCCACCACAAAGACAAGACTGGATATCAGCACCTAGAACTACAATCTTCCCAATAGTTGATCATAAATAAGAACTGCCCACATTCCAGAACCAGGTTGCCTCAGAGCACCCCATCCCCCACCCCAACCCCACCTTCAATGATCAGCACCAATGGCCCCCGCCATCAGAAATGGCCAATTAGACTCATTTCTAACATCACTATATTTTCCCAGTGACAATCTCCATAATCCCTATAAAGCCTGACATCATGGCCTGGCATGTTGCTGTCTCCATCCTTACTCAGAGGCAGTCATTTTTTTTTTTTTTTTTTTTTGCCTTCCCCTGCCCCCAAATATATCTCTTGTATGAGGTTTATTGAATGGTGTGATTTTTTTTTTTTTTTTTTTTTTTTTTTTGGTATTCCCTGGCCCTTGGTCACTGAGATATTCTTTTGCCCAAAAAACCTTTCACCAATCCCAGCTGTCTAGATGCCAGCATAAAACCACAATAACAGCCAGGACAATGTGTCTCTATCCACTGGAGCCCAGCAACCCTACCACTGCAATCCCTGAATATTCTAACATAGTTGAAGCACAAATAGAAGACCTTAAAACAACTTTATGCATATGATAGAAGTAAAAGAGGAAATAAATAAAATCCAATAAAGAAATCCATGGAAACACAGTGGAAGGAAATAAATAAAACCACTCAAGACCTGAAAGTCAAAATAAAACCAATAAAAGAAACCCCAAACTGAGGGAAATCTGGAAATGACAACTTTATGAATTTGAACAGGAACCCCAGAGACAAATCATCAACAGAATATAAAATATGGAATAAAGAAAATATCAGGCATTAAAGACTTGATAGAGAAATGGATACTCCTTTCAAAGAAAATATTACTTCTAAAAACCTGGCACAAAATATCCTGTAAATCTGAGACACTATGAAAAGACACTATGAAAATCTAAGAATAAGAGGAATAGAAATAGAAGGAACACAGGTCATAGGAACAGAAAATATTTTCAACAAAATCATAAAAGAAAACTTCCCTAACCTAAAGAGGGAGAGGCCTATCAAGGTACAAGAAGTATATAGAACACCAAATATACGGGACCAGAAAAGAAAGTGTCAGTTTTATGTAGTGTTAGTTTTATTCATTAAGTGGCCATTCATTAAGTGGCACTGTTTACCATATGAGGAAAGCCATGAGGTACTGTGAGACCAAAATGAGAACAAAATGCCTCCATCTTAGAAATAAGGACTAAATGTTCTCCATTTTAGGTATAGGCCTTGAATTACTGGAATCAGTCGATCCAGATTCCAGGAATGTTCCAACCCTGTTTTCCAGGGTAACTAACCACAGAAATGTCCCCACCTGAGGGTATCCAATGAGGAATGGTGACAGGCATCTACCCCCCTTAGATGTAAGATAAAGATAAGGTTTCTGGAAATTCCCTAGAAGTGAGCCAATCAGAATTGTACCCATCCTAGCACCCCTAACTGATGTAATCTTGTGGTTTTTTTCTTTAAAAACTGAGCTTGCAGAGAGATGGGCACTTCCTCCAGCCACCACTGCTTTGGATCTGTTGGACGAAGTCCCTGCTTAGGCTTGTATTGCTTTTGGATATCCCAAATTAAACCTTGCTTTTTGCATTCTGGTAAGCTTATCTTTGGTGGTCTCTCTGGGGGTTACAATCTGGGCACAACAGTACAACAAAGTCCATTATATGAGTTTATTAAGGACAGATGTGCTTAGGCCTGTGGAGATTGTTCAGGGAGAGAGAGGAAGAAGAAGGGAGAGGAATCTGTGACCAATTTTTATGGATTCCCCCACACATGTGCATATGGGCTTATATAGCTATGCCATGCACACACATAGATTACATGATCACACTGTATGCAAATTATGTGACCACGAAGTGCAGGGATTACACAGGATGGAAGGCCCCAGGTGACTAAGTCTTTTGCTTGACTACTGGACAGCGTGTGTGAGGTCACGTAGATGGGGGAGTGGCCAGTGGCCAGGAATTCCAACAGAAATTTCCCTCAGAATATAATAATCAGAACTTTAAATATACAGAACAAAGAAGGGATATTAAAATTTTCAAGGGAAAAAAGACCAAGTGACATATACAAGCAGACCTATTAGAATTATACCTGACTTCTTAATAGAGACCCTGAAAGCCAGAAGGGCCTGAACAGCTGTGCTGTGGACTCTAAGAGACCATAAATGCTATACCCAGCAAAATTTTCAAACACCATAGAGGGAGAAAATAAGATATTCCATGATAAAACTAAATTTAAGCAATATATATCTATGAATACAGCCCTACAGAAGATGCTAAAAGGTAGACTCCAGTCTAAAGGGGTTAAATACATCAATAAATCACTGGGAATAATCTTAGATCAGCCAAGTCAAAAGAAGGACACACAACAATAACCACCACCATAACAAAATAGCAGGTATCAATAATCATTGGTAACTGACATCTCTCAGTGTCAATGGTCTCAATTCTCCAATAAAAAAACAGACTAACAGAATGGATGTGAAAACAGTATCCATCCTTCTGCATCCAAGAAAACATACTTTAACAACAAGGATAGACATCACCTTAGGGTAAAGGGTTAAAAAAAGATATTCCAAAAAAAATGATATTCCAACCTAAGAAGCAAGATGGTGTAGCCATTTTAATATCTGACAAAATGGATTTCAACTTAAAACTAATCAGAAGAAATAGCAAAGGACACTACATACTCATCAAAGGGAAAAAAAATATATCAAGAAGACATTGCAATTCTTAACATCTATGCCCAAAACACAAGGGCACCCACATTTGTAAGATAAACCCTACTACAGCTTAAGTCACACATTGACCCTCACACACTGATAGTGGGAGACTTCAATATTCAATCTCACTAATGGACAGAACATCTGGACAAACACTAAACAGAGAAATGCTGGAGTCCAATGAAGTGGCAAACCAAATAGGCTTAACAGATGTTTACAGAACATTTTACCCAAACAAAAAGAATGTACCTTCTTCCCAGCACCTCATGGAACATTCTCCAAAATTGACCACATACTCAACACAAAGCAAGTCTGAACAGATACAAAAAAAAATTGAGATGACGCCCTGCATTCTATCAGACCACCATGGATTAAAGCTGGACATCATCAACAACAGAAACAACAGAAAGCTTACAAACTCATGGAAACTGGACAACTCTCTAATGAATGAAAAATGGGTCAAGACAGGAATAAGAATTAAAAACTTTCTATACTTCAATGAAAATGAATACACAGCATACTCAAAAATGGACACAATGAAAGCAGTGGTAAGAGGAATATTCATAGCACTAAGTACCTACATTTAAAAAACAAAAACATGTCCAGGCTGTTCATGTACATCTCATCCATCTCTCCATCATTGGGCGATCCCCATGTCTTTCTTGGGGTCCTGTTTTCCAGGTAGCCTCCATGGTGATGTGAGTAGCAGTCCAGTCATCCTTGTTCCACATCTAGTATCCTCCTATAAGTGAGTACATACCATGTTTGTCTTTCTGAGTCTGGGTTACCTCACTCAGGATGATTTTTTCTAGATCCACCCATTTGCCTGCAAACCTCATGATGTCATTGTTTTTCTCTGCTGAATAGTATTCCATTGTGTATATGTACCACATTTTATTTATCCATTCTTCAGTTGAAGGGCATCTAGGTTGTTTCCAGGTTCTGGCTATTACAAACAATGCTGATATGAACATAGCTGAGCAAGTGCTCTTGTGGTATGATTGAGCATTCCTTGGGTATATGCCCAAGAGTGGTATAGCTGGATCTTGGGGGAGATTGATTCCCAATTTTCTAAGAAAGTGCCATATTGATTTCCAAAGTGGTTGTACAAGCTTGCATTCCCACCAGCAGTGGAGGAGAGTTCCCCTAGCTCCACATCCTTTGCAGCATAAGGTGTCTTAAGTATTTTTGATCTTAGCCATTCTGACAGGCATAAGGTGGTATCTCAGAGTTGTTTTGATTTGCATTTCCATGATAATTAGGGATGTTGAGCAATTCCTTAAATGTCTTTTAGTCATTTGAGTTTCCTCTGTTGAGAATTCTCTGTTTTGTTCTATAACCCATTTCTTAATTGGACTGTTGGGCATTTTGATGTCTAATTTCTTGAGTTCCTACATGAGTGGGGGTAATGAAGGGCGAGGGTTGAGGGAAAGAGAGCTTAGGGGAACAGGAGATCCCAGCTGGATCAAGAATAGAGAGGGAGAACAAGGAATAGAAGACCATGGTAAATGAAGACCACATGAGAAAAGGAAGAAGCAAAGTGCTAGAGAGGCCCACAGAAATCCACAAAGATACCCCCTCAATAGACTGCTGGCAATGGTCGAGAGACAGCCCGAACTGACCTACTCTGGTGATGGGATGGCCAAACACCCTAATTGTCGTGCTAGAAACCCATCTAATGACTGAGGGATCTGGATGCAGAGATCCATGGCTAGGTCCTGGGTGGAGCTCCGGGAGTCCAATTAGCGAGAACGAGGAGGGTTTATATGAGCGAGAATTGTTGAGACCAAGGTTGGATAAAGCACAGGAACAAATAGCCAAACGAATGGAAACACATGAACTATGAACCAATGGCTGAGGGGCCCCCAACTTAATCAGGCCCTCTGGAAGGGTGAGACAGTTGATTGGCTTGATCTGTTTGGGAGGCATCCAGGCAATGGGACTGGGTCCTGTGCTCATTGCATGAGTTGGCTGTTTGAAACCTGGGGCTTATGCAGGGTCCCTTGACTCGGCCTGGGGGGAGTGGACGGGACCTGCCTGGACTGAGTCTACCAGGTTGATCTCAGTCCTTGGGGAAGGCTTTGCGCTGGAGGAGGTAGGAATGGGGGGTGGGCTGGGGGAAAGGGGAGGGTGGCAGGAGGGGGGAGAACAAGGGAATCCGTGGCTGATATGTAGAACTGAATTGTATTGTAAAATAAAATTTAAAAAAAAAATTAAAGAAAAGAAAATGTGGTTAAAAAAAAAAAACAACAACAAAAACTGGAGACACATCATACTACCAACTGAACAACACACCTGAAATCTTTAGAAGAAAAAGAAGTAAGCACACCCAAAAAGAGTAAATGGCAATAAATAATCAAAGTGAGAGCTGAAATCAGTAAAATAGAAACAAAGAGAACAATACAAAGAATGAATGAAACAACGAAATGGTTCTTTGAGAAAATAAGTAAGACTAACAAACCATTATTCAAATTACCTAAAATGGGGAGTGAGACTATCCAAATTAACAAAATCAGAAAGGTAAAAGGGTACATAACAACAGACATTGAGGAAATACAGAGAATCATAATGGCATACTTTAAAACCTGCACTGCACCAAATGGAAAATCTCAAAGAAATGGATAATTTTCTCAAAAAGTATTATTTACCAAAGTCAAATGAAGATCAACTAAACCATTTAAATAGACCTATAATCCTTAGTGAAATATAAACAGTCATTAAAAGTCCCCCAACCAAAAAAAAAAAAAAAAAAAAGGTCCAGGGTTTTATAGCAGAATTCTACCTGATTTTCAAATAAGTGTTGACTCCAATACTACTCAAAATTACTCCATAAAATAGAAACAGAAGGAACATTGCCCTATTGATGTAACCAACCGTCTTATTAAATAAGAAACACAGAAACAATGTAAAAGAGAAAGCCAAGAGGTCAGAGCTCAGAGCTAAAATCTCACCCTTCCACCTGCGGTGTCCCAGCTTCCCGAAAGAGACCTATTTCCTGTCTGTTCATCTATTTATAGTATTTTGTTCTGCCTTCTCATTGGTTGTAAACCCAAACACGTGACTGCCTCGTCACTGTCTGAATGTACAGCCCCCTAGGTCTTAAAGGTATATGTTTCCAATGCTGTCTGTATCCCTGAACACACAGAGATCTATGGGATTAAAGGCGTGTGCCACCACCGCCACACTCTTGCTATGGCTCTAATAGCTCTGACCCCCGGACAACTTTATTTATTGACATACAATCAAAATCACATTTCAGTACAATTAGATTACCACCACATTGCCCAATTTATTTTATGAGGCCACGGTTACCCTGATAGTCAAACCACTTAAAGACTCAACAAAGAAAGAAAATTACAGACCAATTTTCTTATGAACATGGATGTAAAAGTACTCAATAAAATATTTGCAAACCAAATCCAAGAATACATTCAAAAGATCATCCACCATGGTCAAGTAAGTTTCATCCCAGAGACACAGGGATGGTTCAACATACAAAAATCTGTCAAAGTAATCCACTATATAAACAAACTGAAAGAAAAAAAAGTGATCATCTCATTAGATGCAGAAAAGGCCTTTGACAAAATTCAACACCCTTCATGATAAAAGTCCTGAAGAGATTAGAAATACATGGGACTTGCCTCAACATAATAAAGGCAATTTCTAGCAACCAGATAGCCAACACTAACTTAAATGGAGAGAAATTCATAGCAATTCCACTAAAATCAGGAACAAAACAAGGTTGTCTACTATGGTGATATTTTATTTGTACTGAAATGTGATTTTAATTTTATGTTAATAAATAAAGTTGCCCTGGGATCAGAGCTATTAGAGCCATAGCAAGAGCGTGGTGGTTAGAAGAGCTAGGTAGATTTCTGTGTGTTCAGGGATACAGCCAGTATTGGAGAAATATGCCTTTAAGACCTGGAGGGCGGTACTTACAAGCAGTGACAAGGCAGTCATGTGGTTGGGTTTACAACCAATGAGAAGGCAGAACAGAAAGACTATTTAAAGACAGACAAACAGGAAGAAGCTCTCTCGGGGGAGCTAGGAGCACTGCAGGAGATAAGATTTTATCTCTGAGCTCTGACCTCTCGGCTTTCTCTTTTACATTGGCTCTGTGTTTCTTATTTTAATAAGACGGTTGGTTACATCAACATCTGGCGCCCAACGTGACAAGAATCCATTAAAAACTGCTTGGGGCCGGCTCCTTAGCCTGAGCAGCCGGGTCCCTAGCCCCGACCTAGGCCTGCTTGGCCTCAGGCTGGACTAACTGTGAGCTGCTTGCTTAAAGCCAGTGCTACAAACAACTCAGGCCTGCCCTGCCAAACAGGGCCCCTGCCTGTAAAGCCAAGCCTTGACTCGGCTCAAGAGGGAACAAGTGGCTGGATTTAAGCTTTAGCCGGCTATGCCTTCACTTTCACTTTCACTTTCTCTCTGTGTCTCTCTGTGTCTCTCTGTCTCTCTCTCTCTCTCTCTCTCTGGAATCACACCTAGGACACTAGGTGGCTGTTTTGAAATTCACTCGGATTTCTACTGTTCTATGCAGATTTGGTAAGTCATAAAGGAAACTATTTAAAAGACAATTTTTTTCCACATTTTAAAAAAAATGGGTTTTCTGTGTACATTGGAAGAAAACTGGGTTTTGTTTGAAATTTTAGGCAGTCTGACAATGGAACAACTATATGAAAAGATTAGTATTATGGGAATTATGCAGTTTATCACCGTGCTTATTCTCATTTTACTATTTAAAAAGATAGTTGATTTAAGTGCCAGGATGACAGCTTTAGAAAAACTTGTTAAACCTGTAAAACTTCAGACAGAAGAAATTAACAGTGAAGTTGGTTCAAGTTTGGATCATAAGGTTACAGAAAGAAAGCCTGTTTTCACACAGTCACCCTTAATTTATCCTGTAACTGTACAGCAGATGCCTGATCAAATGGCTACACAAAATATTTGGGCTCCAATTGAAATGTTGGATTTTAAAAGGTTTAAGGAGGTTTAAGGAGATTTTAAAATAGTATCTTATGGCATGCATTCCCCATATGTAAAGCAAATGTTAAACTCTTGGTCAACATATAATAGGATTGTACCACAGGACTGGTGGGACCTTGCACAAGCTGTTCTGGAACCCAGCCAGAGACTTCAGTTTCTAACGTGGTTTAAGGAGGAAGCTAGAAGCTTAGAAAAACAATGGAGGGATAAAGGAATACAAGTTTGTCAGGATCAGCTTATTGGAGAAGGCCAATATGCTTCAGTACAAACACAATGTTTATATGATGTTCAAACCCTAATTTTATGTCGAATGGCAGCCTTGAATGCATGGGACAGAGTTGAGGAACCAGGAAAAAAACCTGAGTCATTTACAAAGGTTATGCAAGGCCCAAAAGAATCTTTCACAGATTTTTTTACAAAGACTGGCTTCAGCAGTAAACAGAATGGTCTCAGAATCAGAAGCTAGTAAGGCAATAATTGAAGCTTTGGCATTTGAGAATGCGAATGCAGCATGCAAAAGAATAATCAGGCCATTAAAGGCAAGATCTGCACCTTTGGAAGATTGGATTAGAGAAACAATTAATGTTGAGGTTGATGAGCATGATGATACGTGGGTAGGAGAAGTAATTTCAAAAGGTTTGAGGAGTGTTAGATGTCTTGGGTGTGGAAAGCAAGGACATTTTAAAAGGGACTGTAAACAGGTCATTCCTAGAAGCAATGTTTCTTCAAGGAACAATGGCAACAGAATGCCCCTTCCTTCTGGAGTATGCAGAAGGTGTGGTAAGGGAAAACACTGGACCAACGAATGTAGATCAACAAAGGACAGACAGGGTAATCCTTTGCCTCAGTTTTCGGGAAACTCCCAGAGGGGCCTCATGCAGGCCCCCATAGCAAAACCAGTTCAAACCTTTCCTGCAGCTGTAGAGGAAATCCCTGCTCTGAACGATTAAATAACCAAATGACTATTGGAATAAATCATGCTGGTCAGGATGATGAAACAGAGAGAATAGAAAATTCAGGAGAAAACATAAAGAAAATTTTTTGGCAAACTTCTATTAATGAACAAAGACCAAAATTAACGATAAAAATAAATGGTGTTTTGTTGTCTGGTCTGGTAGACACAGGTGCGGACGTTACCATAATTGCACCAGAATTTTGGCATCCAGCTTGGCCTCTTCAGGAGGTAAACGTTCAACTGTTAGGAATTGGGACATTATCTCAGGTGAAACAGAGTGCAAGATGGCTGGAATGTATAGGTCCAGAAGGACAGAGAGGGAAATTAAAACCATATGTGGCTAACATAGCTATGAACCTGTGGGGTCGAGACTTGTTGCAACAATGGAATACTCAGATTAAAATCCCTCCAATCTCAGAAACAAATCATAAACTAGCACATGTTTCTGAGAGAAATATCAGAAGGCATTATTTTGAGTGGTCACCAGCCATCCATATTATACAAGAACAGGGCACAACAACTGATAATCTTCCAAAGATACCAACAGCTCTATCGTTAAAATGGTTAACAGACAAGCCGTATGGGTTCAGCAATATCCTTTAACAACAGAGAAACTCCAGGCTTTAGAAGAGCTGGTAGAAGAACAGTTAAATGCTCAGCATATTGAACAGTCAACCAGCTCTTGGAATTCTCCTGTATTTGTTACTAAAAAGAAATCTGGTAAATGGAGAATGGTAACAGACCTTAGAGCAATTAACAAAGTAATTCAGCCAATGGGCTCTCTACAATCTGGAATTCCTTTGCCTACTCTGTTACCAAAAGGATGGCCTCTCATAGTTATTGATTTAAAAGACTGTTTCTATTCAATACCCTTACAAGAAAAAGACAAAGAAAGATTTGCTTTCACAGTGCCTACTTATAATAATTCTCAACCGGTTAAAAGATTTCAATGGAGGGTCCTTCCACAGGGAATGTTAAATAGCCCAACTCTGTGCCAGTATTTTGTACAACAGCCATTGGAAGTGATATGTAAAAAATTTCCTAAATCTATAATTTATCATTATATGGACGATATTTTACTAGCTGACTCAAATGCAGATACTTTAGAAATAATGTTTGAAGAAGTAAAGAAAATTTTGCCTTGCTGGGGATTACAAATTGCTCCTGAAAAAATACAAAGAGGAGATTCTATTAATTATTTAGGATATAAAATAGAGCTACAAAAAATTAGACCCCAAAAGGTGCAAATTCGGAGAGATAGACTACAGACTCTTAATGACTTTCAAAGATTATTTGGAGATATTTCTCATCTACGAACTATTGTTGGGGTAAAAAATGATGAACTGACTAATTTGTTCAAAACCTTAGAAGGTGACAAGGACTTAAATAGTCCAAGAGAATTATCACCTGAACCTGAGAAAGAATTGGCCTTGGTAGAAAAGAAAGTACATGAAGGGCACGTGGATGGTATTGATCCAAAGCTGGATTGCATTTTGGTTATTTTACCTTCTAGGCATTCCCCTACTGGAATATTAATGCAGAGGGAAGATGTTATATTGGAATGGATATTTTTACCAAATAAACCAAATAAAAAATTAAAAACTTATGGGGAAAAAATCTCTGACTTGATTTACAAAGGAAAACTGAGACTTCGTCAATTAGCAGGAATAGACCCAGCAGAAATTGTCGTACCTTTAACTAAGGAGGACATTGAAAAATTATGGACAGAAAGTAAACATTGGCAAAGAGCTTGCAGTAATTTTTTGGGAAAAATTAACAGCAAATATCCCAAAAGCAACAGAATTGATTTTATAAAGAGAGCTGATTGGATCTTGCCTCGAATTGTACGGCAAAAACCCATATCTGGAGTTCGTACATTTTATACAGATGCCAACAAACAAGGAAAGGCAGGTTACAAATCAGAAAATTTAAGTAAAGTGGTTCAAAGTCCTTATAATTCAGTGCAAAAATCAGAATTGTATGCTATTCTGTTGGTATTAATGGATTTTTCAGAACCTCTCAACATAGTAACTGACTCTCAGTATGCTGAAAGAGTGGTATTACATATTGAGACTGCAGAATTTATCCCTGATGCTTCAGAATTAACTTCACTATTTATTCAATTACAAGATACAATCAGGAAAAGGAGTCATCCTTTATATATAACTCACATTCGATCTCATACTGGTCTGCCAGGCCCTTTAGCACAAGGCAATGATGAGATTGATAAATCATTGATAGGAAATGTGCTGGAGGCCTCAGGATTTCATAAAAAACATCATGTCAATAGTAAAGGTTTAAAAAAGGATTTTTCCATAACCTGGCAACAAGCCAAAGAAATAGTAAAGAAATGTCCTACTTGTTCCTTCTATAATCAAACGCCATTACCAGCAGGATGTAACCCAAAGGGTACTCAGAGGAATGAAATCTGGCAGTGGACATGTTTCACTTTGCATAATTTGGAAAACTGAAATATGTACACCACACCATTGATACTTATTCAGGATTTCAATGGGCAACTGCTCTGAGTTCTGAAAAAGCTGATTCTGTAATCACTCATTTGCTAGAAGTTATGGCCATCATGGGTATACCTGCACAAATCAAAACTGACAATGCTCCATCATATGTCTCTGTTAAAATGAAACAGTTTTTTGCTTATTACAAAATAAAGCATATTACAGGTATGCCACATAATCCTATAGGTCAAGCAGTTACAGAAAGATCAAACAGAACTCTAAAGGATATGCTAAATAAACAGAAAGGAGTAACAAAAACCCCCAGAAATAGACTGCATAATGCTCTATTAACTTTGAATTTTCTGAATGCCAATGAGAAAGGAACAACAGCTGCAGAGAGACATTGGGTAATAGAAAAAACTACAGAATTAAATCTATATACTATATTAAAGCCTATATACTTTAAGGATGTGCTGACCTCAGAATGGAAACCAGGGTATGTATTACGTTGGGGACGAGGTTTTGCTTTTGTTTCTACAGGAGAAGATAAGCTGTGGGTACCATCAAAATTGATAAAGGTTCGATTTGAACAAGAGAAACCTCTTAATTAGAGGAGAGGATAGTTCATCAACCAGCATGAACATCCAATTTAAACTAACTTGTACCAGTGACACATGCCTTTTCATTTAATCAGATAATAACTTGCCAAAAAGGAACATCCCCAAAAATTAGTCTTGGGGAAAGGTTTTTGTTTTTGTCTTTTAGGAGAATGAAGGTTAAGGAATCTGAAGAACACAAGACAAATGAGACAACTGAAGAAAAGGGACAAATCATCTATCCCAGGAAAAGAGTGAAATGGCGTATGGGTATATATATTATCTAAAAAAATTTTATGTCTTCCTAAATGTTTGTTTCTGCTTTTCTCTAAAGATTTAACACTATTGGTCTTATAATAGTCCCAGTTCAATTAAAATTTAAAGCTGACTTTGGAGTTGGAGAATGGCTCTCTCCTTCTTTAAACTCAAGCATGTTGTTAAAAGGAAAATACAAACTCCCTGTATCATGCCAGAATAAAAGAGCCATTTTCTGCTATGGGACAGGACAAAAGCCAAATTAATTAAGGGACAATTCTATTACTAATCTCAACTCTTTGATTCTATTCTGATTCTTTAAACTTTTCTTAAAGTATAAATTTTATATCAAAATTTACAAGATTAATATATATATATATATATATATATATATATATATATACATTTTAAACTTTGTTAAGATATTGTGGAACCAAAATAAGACCAAAATGCTCTCACCCCAAAAACTAAAGGCCTAAGACTGTAAAGGCCTAAGACTGCTCCTTTTAGCTACAGGCCATAAGTTACTGGAACAGGCCAGAAGTTACTGAGACCAGTCAGTTCAGATTCCAGAAACCAGGAAGTGTAAAAGTACAGAGTCACAAGGTAGTCAGGAGGTAATGGCTGCCGGACTATGGAATGTCCTCTCCCTAGCCCACTAGGCAACTGCTTGACCATAGAATGTCCCAACCCTAGTTTCCATAGTGAAGGTAGTCAGGAGGTAATGGCTGCCGGACTATGGAATGTCCTCTCCCTAGCCCCCTAGGCAACTGCTTGACCATAGAATGTCCCAACCCTAGTTTCCATAGTGACTGGGTAATCACCAGATGCCCCCATCTGGGGGCAGCCAATGAAAAATGGTGGTGGGCAACTACTTCCTTAGAAGGAAAACTGAATTGTGATTTCTGGAATTCCTAGACACAAGCCAATCAGAATTGTACCCGTACTAGCACCCCCTAAATGATGTAACCTTGTGATTTTTCCCTTTAAAAACTGAGCTTGCAGACAGGTGGGCGCTTCCTCCAGCCTCCACTGCGTTGGATGTATTGGACGAAGTCCCTGCCTAGGCTTGTATTGCTTTTGGATATCCAGGATTAAACCTTGCTTTTGCATTCCGGCATGCTCGTCTTTGGTGGTCTCTCTGGGGGTCACGATCTGGGCACAACAATATGAATGGTCATATAGAGTACTAACTAATTCTAGAAAAAAGGCTTCAATTAGCTGCATATATATGTCTTTGTGTTCGAGTCTTTTATCAGTTTTCTGCAGGAAATCATGGCCAGGCCTAACATCAACTGAAGTCTCCAGGAAGAAGATGGGGCCCCACAACAGCAACAATTCCACGTGGACAATAATAATATCACTAAGCTGACAAACATCATCTACAGATCAGCTTTGAACTACAAGGTGCTCAGAGCAATTTTGAGATGACTAGCTGAGATGATCCAGTCTCAAAAGACTACTTGAATAAGGACTTGAGATAAACCCTGAACTTTGGCTTTATACATAGACTGGATAATAATGAAGGATATAGTTACCTTTCCTAGAATTTGACAATTAACCTACATTTTTCTTTCAGGATAAAGATAACTTCGCCCATACCCAGCAGGAAGCAATTTTAAGAATACGACGCCCACATTCCCAAAGAGGTGGTGTGGGGCGGGTGGTTTTTTTGGTCTTTTTCAGCAGAAAGAGTCTAAACATTCTTACTTGTTTATATTTATTAACTGCGAAAATTTTCAGAATAAAAATGGAATCCTTTGTACCAAAACTAACAAAAATATAAAGGCCAGAAGGCTCTAAGTGTGGCTGCACTCCCCACTGGGCTCCACCTGGCCTGGGCTCCAGAGAGTAGCACCTGGCTCTAATCCACCTTTTGTTTAGCAGACACCTTTTGTTTCCCTTGTCGCCCTCTGTGAGTCTTGTCTCAGAGTCTCCCTAGGATACAAAGGCCTATACAAAACTTGGTTCAGGAACTGTAGTGGGTAGCCATTCCAGCTTGGATCTGGAAGTTCCAAGCCCCATTGAGACTCTGGCAACTGTCACACCTATGAGGCGGGGCCAGGGGAGGCGCCTGGAGACCGGAGAGCTGGATGGGCCAGCGCTCTTTCAGTCCGAGCAGAGCTCCAGAGAACACCGCTGGACTGCGATACACCTTCCTTAGACCTTGCGACCTACCTATCACTTAATTTGTGAGTTACGCCATTAAATAAATATCCTTTTAACTACGTGGAGTAGCCAAAATAATTTCACCAATAAGGAACCCCTGGAAAACTGTGGTACCTGATGAATGGAGGAATTTGCACTTGGCATTGTAGTTTTTAAGGAACTTATTTCAGGTTGTTTCGAATATATGAAAATCAACTGGCTAAACTGTAAATAAAGAGAAAAACAAAAACACCCTGGGCAAAGGAAACGTTTTCAGTCCTTAGAGACTGGATTCCCCCCTGCAGCTGAGAAAAAAAGCTAAATTCATTCTTAAGGTGCTTCTGAGTTTTCTTTCCACGGATTTGCATGAACCCACATGCCCGTGCTGCGACATTTTGAGACATCTAAAGAATGATTTTCAACCATAGTTGTCTAACAGCAGCTATCAGAAAAGACCCTCCTAGAACTACAACTTGGTATAAAGGCCATCACAACCTTACACACACACACACACACACACACACACACACTTCTATAACAAAGACATCTACGCATCAGCTGCCTGTTCAGCCTCAGACTGATACCACCTTTGCTATGAATTCTTGTGGCCTAGAACCATTTTTAAAAATTATTTTTTTATATAATTATGTTCATATTAAAATAATAATATGTTCATATTAAAACCCTCCCTTGCCTCTTGGAATATGCTCGTAATTTATTTTGGTACCTATGTTTTCTCTGCAATATTATTTTATTTCTAAATACACATCATTAGTTTTTGCAAACCTGTCTCTGTATTGAAAGTTAATAGTATGATGTATCATCTCCTTGAGTAGCACATCTAAGAGTATTCTACTTTAGGGTTTCTGTTTACAGCAGAATATAATTTGTAACTAAATCACATATAATTTTCCTTTTGGCTGATTATCCATCCTTATATTGCTGGGAAGGAGCATTTTATCAATAGGACATAAATTTCATCAAACAAATTTATTACCATCCCCATAAAACCCTGCTTTACTTGCTATCAACTAGTGGCATCAATGGCAAAAAATAAAAAATAAAAAAAAAATTAAAAAAAATGACACAGAAGTACAGAAAGTAGAGAAAATAGCCAGAGATCTAAAACATGTAATACCCTGGTTCCAATAGCCCTAAATCCAATGTATTCCTCATGTTGTTGAGATCCAAAAATATTCTCATAATAAATTTATCATTTTCACTTTGCTAGTTTTATACGTGCCAGCAAGTGTCTCAGGCAAAGGGAGGCAGAGGAAAGGACCATTTAAAAAAAGCTGGTCTCTGAACAAACAAGATTAGAATACAAGCTAGTGACTGAATAAGGCCTTTCCTTCTCTTACGGGACATTTTCAAGCAGAAGAGAGAATGTGGATTTTTTTCTTCAAAAAATAATTCTAAAACATTTTAAAGCTATATTTATCATAACTTGTTCACAAGTTTCCCCTCACTCTTCATCCATTTTACCAAATATTTTTGGAATATGCCCTTTCAAGTTATCACAAAGACATTTAAATGAAGAAATCATATTTACTAACCCACTCTGGCTAATAATTTGGTGTTTATAAGTCGTGGAGTTACTTACATCTTTTGATAAAGATAAAAGTGAGTGAGTCACAATAAATGTATCTTCATTTTAAGAGCCAAACTTAAAAAAAAAAAAAACCAGGACACATGCCCAAAGCAATTAAAACTAATAGAGATAAATGCAATACAAGACAGCTTTTGGTATTGATCAATGAGCTGCCAAGTGATATGCTAGATTGCGAACAATCTGATGGGTACTTAATCCAATTAAAGTTGGCTTTTCATATCCCTTTATTTCCCTGAAAATAAAAAGGACTGTGTAGGATACACTTTTTATTTTCAAAGCCAAGTAAACGCTTCTGTTTGTAGATGCTTGATAAAAGTCTGCTGAATTAAGAAAAAAAAAAAAAAACCAAAATAATAAGCAAAAAAAAAAAAAAAAAAAAAAAAAAAAATCTCATGCTCCTGGTAGCTTTATTGCTTGGTTTATGTCCAGGTAATAGTCATCGCTCTATTAGATGGGGATAATTTGGAATACAATCTACAACAGATATTTCAACCAAGAGATATTTGAAACAGGGGAACAATTACAATAGTGTAAGGAAGTGTAAGTGCAACCAGAGGATGGTCTGACCTGAGTTGAGGGACAATGTTTCCCAGAAGAAACTATACAGCCATTGTACTCCAGGGCTAGGGGAAAAAATGGAGCCAGTTTTGGTTACCGTGTAGCTCAGAGCAGAGGCTCCAGTACTTAGTGGCTCCAAGTGATGATCAGAGTTTTGAAGAGAGGGCCTCCAAGATCAGCAGCTGTTGCTGTCTCTGAGGTGCCATAGTAACATCAGTTCAGTTCAGGCAGTGCCAGGGGAATCGGGAAGTGAGGGCAACTGTTGTCACTGAAGCAGCAGAAAGTCAAGTGGGGAAAGATAAGTTGACTTCTTTTCAAAAGCAAATGTAGGGCTAGGGCTGTAGTTTAGTGGTGGAGCACTTGCTTTGCATGTTTGAGGTCTTCGGTTCAATCTCACTCATAGCAAATAGAAAACAAAGAAAAGAAAAAAAAAGCACATGTTGGTACAATCTGCCAAGAAGTTAACAACGTAAGTGGCACATGCAAAATTCAGTTTGAATCCTTGTGGGCACTTCATAGTTTAAAGCAGTCATCATCTGGGGAGCTATATCTAAGGTAAAGGACGGGCCATTGTTGCTGCTGATTTGGAAAAAGGGCAGACAGGACTACCCAAGAACTCAGCACTATTAAACATTATACAGTCCACAGATTTCTATGACTCTGTTTTTTTATTTGTCTGGTTACTACTGGCATGTAATGAACTTCCTTAACACTTGGTGCTCAAAGCAATGACTGTTTTATCAGTCTCATGATTCTGAGGATTCTTTCAGTCAGCCTGTAGTATAGAGGACTTGTTTCCTGTCCAGAAGGATACAAAGGCAAGGGGGACTCAGTAGTTGGACTCATTATCTGGAGGCTACATATCTGGTCCCTCAGTTGTTTTGGTCAAAGACCACAACCTTGACCAAGGTGTCTGAATATGTCTTCCTCACACAGCCTGGTTTCTGTGCAAACTGTTGGTCTTGAATCACTCAGTTCTTCCATAGTGGTATAGTTCTCCAATCTCAAATGTTTCTGGGAATCTGGCAGAAGATGTGTCACACTTCATGGGTCAGCCTTTGAAGTCAAGTGCCTTTCTATTGTATTCTACTATATTTAAAATGGCCACAGACTTTTCCTTGACTCAAGGCACAGAGACGCTACTTCTAGGTTGGATGTAACCTACAAAAGAGCTGGTAGGTGGCAGGTATTGTCACCAGGGATAAAACATTCTTAGAAGGCTTATCTCAGAAGTATTTTTAATACACAGAGATGGAGCATTTCTAACAGAAAGAAGGAAGAGCTGGTATGGTAAAAAGTGTTCTGCCTCTGACACACCACACTGTCCAAGTTCTAGATGTACCCACTGAGTCAAGTGATTAGAGCGTAGAAAAATCAATTTTTCTTCTTGCTGTTGTATTATAACTTCTTTTTGTCTTTTTTATTTATTTGCTCATATAATACATTCCAACCACAGACTACTATCCCTCCACTCCAGCTCCCACCCCCACCCCCTCTCCCTCAGATCCACTGCACCTTCATTTCCCTTCAAGAAAGAGCAGGTCTTCCAAGGATATCAAGGGAACACAGCATAACAAGATACACTAAGAGTCTGGACAAACCCTTATATCAAGGCTCGCAAAAGATATCCGACAAGTTCACAACACTTAACATCCTTAAAAATGTAACATTCTTTGATCTTCACTCACAATTGTACAAAAATGAGTTCCCACTGTGAAGATGACTTAACTAAGCCCAGAAGTTTTAGAGAAAGACAACCCTGTAGCTGGAGAATTTCTCTGCAGCTCCCGCCAAGCCCCACCAGTCCCAGAGTCCACTTATAAAATAAACACACAGACGCTTATATTATTTAAACTGTTTGGCCTAATGGCTCAGGCTTCTAGCTATCTAGTTCTTATAGCTTAAATTAATCCATTTCCATAAATCTATACCTTGCCATGTGGCTTGTGGCTTACCGGTGTCTTCACATGCTTCTTTTCATGGTGGTGGCTGGCAGTGACTCCTTCCGCCTTCCTGTTCTTTCTTTTCTCCTCTCTGTTAGTCCCACCTATACTTCCTGCCTAGCCACTGACCAATCAGTGTTTTATTTATTGACCCATCAGAGCAATTTGACATACAGACCGTCCCACAGCACAACCCTACTCAGGTGGATGCTAGCCATCCACAGACCAGCCTGGGTCCGCAAGGCTTGGGCTGGCGGGAAGATATCCACAGACCCACTGAGGAGATGGATGCCATTATGATGAGCAAATGTGTGGTGGAGAAATAGGAGAGAAAGAAACAGAAGGGTTCATGTGTTATGGGAAGAGGCATGACTGAAGAAGTGAGAGCAGTGAGGAGGGGGCTGATGTGGGTGCCCTGCTCGCCACCAGGGGCCATGGTAACATCCTAGCCCAGGTTGCTGCCAGGGGCCATGTCTGGGTCTGTGGTCCTACCATAGCCAGGGTCTGTGTTGACACCCTAGGTCCATGTTGCCACGAAGGGCCACAAGGATGCCTATTACCTGGGTAGCTCCCTGTGGCCATGTAGGTGTCTGAGGGTTGTGATGCCCCAGGGGCCATACCAATCTGAGTGGCCTGGGCTGCCGCCCAGTGCCATGGTAACCTCTGGGACAGAGCTGTATCTGATGCCCATGTCTGGGTCTATGGCCTTACTGCAGCCAGGGTCTGAGTTGATGTCCTTGGTGCTCAAAACAATGACTCCTCTTGGATATCCTATGGCTGTACAGAGTCATGGAGATCCTGTGGGTATCATTCCATAGGACCAGTCCCTTCATGCGCTCCAGCAGGACAACTTGAACAGATACAGAGCACTGTCATCCTGCAGACATCCTGAACTGAAGATATCTAGTTAATCCTGCTGAGCAGTCCAGATAATCCTGTTCAGCACTCAGGTGCAGTGGTCCTGCTGTAGCCTGAGACAGGGACAGTGCATTGGTGGAAGAATTGTTTGACCACCAGATGAGTTTTATACAAGTGGCCATACTTCAAAAACAAGCATGTTTTTTTCTACCTTCCAGGATTAACTGTGAAGGTCTAGACTTGATTTTACAGGCTCCATTTTAGGGAAACTGGCTCCTTGGTGGTCTCTGGGGTTCCGAAAAATGGGTACAACAAGACCACCAAGGAGCTGGTTTCCTATGCAAGCACATAAGGGTCCTTTTATTCAGGTTCAACCTGGGCCACTGCACAGCAGATGGAAGGAAATGTGGTGGCAGCCATGAGCCTAGGTATAGAGAGCTTTTATAGGGAAAAACCACAAGCCAGGAATTGGCAACTTGGGACTGGGTAGAAGGAATATGGTGCAAAGTGATTTTTTGAAACTATTGGTCTAGACTTTGGGCTCAAAACCACAACCTGCTGAACAGGATTGTCTGGACTGCTCAGCAGGGTTATCTAGATATCCTCAAGGACCATAAACCAGACAGGATGTCTGCGTGAGGATACTGCTCTGTATCTGTTCGAGTTGTCATGGTACATTCCTGAGGTCCTTCTTGGAACTGAGTACAGCAGGTGGTATGAGATGGTGGCCCTTTCCTTAAGGTGGAGCCTGTAAAGTCAAGTCTAGGCCTTCACAGTCTCTAGGGGTTTTGCAAAACGGGTACAACATAACCATTGGAAAAACAAATATGTTTTTTCCCATTAAAACAACATCCTGAACTCACAAACATAGGCATGGCACACGTTTTCAAGAACTACAATATCGTCCAAAACTTAAAGCATATGTAGAGAAATTGGGGAGATTTGCCATAAATTGCTTGCATACAGTTAGCTTTTATTTCTCTAACTTTGTCCTACAAAAGGGTCCTGCATTCCTAAGCCTTCTATAAGAAACCTGAGAAGCATCAGTTCCCAAAGAATTTTAGGGGAAAATATTGGAGAAAAATATGGGGTTTCCAGGAATGATCATATCTGTTCCATGCATGACTGACAAAGTGAAACTAAGAACTGCCTGCATTGAGCAGGCTTTTTGGAGCCCACTACCTATGGTGGGACACCTCTCACAGCCTTGAGGCAGGTGGAGGGGCTTAGAACTACCTCTACTGAATGCACTAGGCTCTACTGACTCCCCATGGAGTAGGGAATGTAGGAGGGAATTGGGTGGGGGGTTGGGAGGAAGGGTTGGGGGGAGGGGAGGCTGGACTGGTGGGAGGAGGGAAGAGGGGAATCTGTGATACGTATGTAAAATGAATAAAAAATTTTTCTTTAAAAAAAAAACTGCCAGAAGAATTGTCAATATTATGAAAGAGAAGAGAGCAGGCAGGCTGCCTGGTATTTTGTGCTGTCCTGAGGTCCACTGGTCCTTGGCAACTGAGATACAGTCTGCAGGAGCTTTGCCCCTGAGAGACTGGTTGCACAAGTATTCATGTGGTGATTTGAGGCCCCACCACCTCACCACCAGCCTGGGAGGACTGACCCTGATGGCGAAGGTGTAGAAGAGCTGGCTCCGCTCCTCACCTGAGGGAGGGGTGGGGCCCCAGAGGCCAGGACTGACCAGCTCAGCTGCCACCCAGACCCACATCCAGGGCCTTTGGCTGGCCCACCCTAACATCTACCCCATCAGTGTCCTGCTGGAGCGCATGAAGGGACGTGGTCCTGTGGAATGATACCCACAGGATCTCCATGACTCTGTGCAGCCATAAGATATCCAAGAGGAGTCTCAGTGAGGGCCCAGTGATGTTGGTGTACCAGAAACCAGAAGCCTAGAACCAGACCAATGACTCATTGCAATGAACATCTACAAGTAAGGCTGATTGGGCAAAAGGGTATGCTGTGTAACACACCCTAGCTCCCAAAGCCACTAAGAGGAATGAAGAGGGAGTGGAAAGATGGAGGAATGAAAAGGTTTTTTTTAGTTCTTTTTTGTTAGTTTTGGTTTTAATTTTTTAAAATTTCTTTTGGGGGGCATTCTGCAAGGGTGAGGGGTGGATATGAGGGAATTGAGAGATAAGCAGAATTGGGGTGCATGATCACAAAGAATCAATAAAGAAATCATGTTTAAAAAGGAAAAAGAAAGAAAGCCAAAAATAGAAGTGTAGGGGAAACCAACAAAAACATTGAGCATTAGGTGTAGTGAAATATTTCAGTTCATAACCTGTGCTTTTGTTGCTGAAACAGAGCCTGGATACTTCTTTACCCAATTGGTACCACTTCTGTGAGTTCTGGAGAAATAGTGTGTCTGAGAGAAGGTTATTCTTTTCATTGTGTAAAAAAGATTTTTTTTTCTGGGTAAAGATCTTGAAGGATTGTTTACATTTGTTTCCGATGCCTCAGATGTTTGTTTACATTTGTCTCACATGTGCCAGGTTTTTCATATTTATCTTTAGGAGAAAAAAAAACGAGTATCTGAAAGACTTAAACGTAACTTCTTTGAATGAGTTTAATGTATGGGGATATACACTATTTTTTGCCTTTTTTTTCTTTTTGGACTTATTTGAGACATAAGAGGTACCTGTCAAAAACATAAGGCTATACTATTTGGTAAGAGTTAGTATTCCTAAGAAAAATGAAAAAAAAAAAAAAAAAAAAAAACCAACCCTAGATTTAAAAACCTAAAAGCAAAATTGATAAAAGTTTCTTACTGAAAATGACAAGTCAAACTTAAGCATTAAATAATCAGTGGCTTAAGTCACATAGACACTTTCTTTGAAATTGCTTCTTTCCTTTTCATTACAAGTTGGTAACAATGAGCACATATTTTAAAAGGACAGAAAATGATGCATTATTTAATTTCCTTTATGTGATGCACTATTTAATTCCCCATACTTGAGAAGTGATTTCCATGGCATTGGCATGTTATCAAAATATTAAGATAATATGAAGCAATATAAAATGTCAGTAGGAAATCAAATATAAATAGGAACTATTGCTAAAGCCCATTAATTATAGGGAAAGCATTAAATATTTCAAATTGATACTAAGTAATAGAGAAGGGGTTGTGTGATACCAGGGGGTAAAATTACATAAGTCCTTTTAAGAAGTCTAAATTACCTCAATTATAGTCATTGTCATTTTTGTAGTTTTATTGGTTAGATAACAAGACCCCCTATTAGCTTTTCAATGAAACCTTCTACCTCATTTATGTTCTCCCTGTCTGCTCGTTCTTACCCAGTAAAACTTCCAGAAGAAGTAAATAATAATTGCTTTCTTACTTCCTTTAATCTGCTCCTACACTGCTCCCTGGTTTCTCTTAGCAATTTGCTGAAAGATCTTTTACTAAGATATCAGTTCCAGCCTAGTTCTCAACCCAGTAGTTAGTCTGTTTCTAGCCTCCACTCACTGTGATTCTTGGTACTGCACAGCACTCCAGGAACATCTTTTCTGTCTTACTTTCTATGATACCATTATCTCCTATTCTTTCCCACCTCTATGGATATTAATTCTTGGTCTCCTTAATTGTAATATTTTCCTCTACACAATTCCTTAGGTTTTCTAAAATAGGGATATAATTCACAAAGCATCGATTTTGCCATTTTTAAAGGCTCAGTGTCTTTCAAGTACTCAGGAGGTTGTCTATTTTACTCCATATTCTGTTGCTATATATGAATATCACATACTATTCACTGAAAAGAATAGAAATTTACCTAGCTCACAGTTCTAGAGAGTGAGAAGCTAAGTGTAGTGGGTAGCCATTCCAGCTTGGATCTGGAAGCTCCAACCCCCATTGAGACTCTGGCAACTGTCACGCCTACGAGGCGGGGCGAGGGGAGGTGCTGGAAACCTAGGAGCTGGATGGGCAAGCGCTCGCTCTGGGCGCTCTCTCTGCGCCTGGACCCTGGATGGTGGAGATTGATTGTGCAGAGCTCCAGAGAACACCGCTGGATTGCTATACGCCTTCCCCAGACCCCCACGACCTATCCATTCTTTCATTTGTAAGTCATCCACTAAATAAATCTTCCTTTTAACTACGTGGAGTGGCCTTTATAATTTTCCCCAATATCTGGCGCCCACGTGGGTCAAATTCCAAAAGTCTGGGCGGCTCCTGCCCTCAGCCTGTTCCCCGGCTGGCGGGTACCTAAACCCGCCTGCAAAGTTCCATATAACCAGTCCATTCCCGAAAAGGGGAGCAGCTAGTCCGGTCTCAGCTCCCTAGCTTAGCCCCGAGACCAGTGAAAAACCGCTGCGAGTGAGGTATCCGCACCCGGCTCCTGGCCATCCCGCCATCTGCCTCCAGCTGCCGCCAGTCAAGGTCGCCAGCAGGCCCTGCTTTGGAGCTGTACCAGCACCGCCTGCTGGTTGAAAAGGGCTACTACACCCCCCATACCACAGAAAGGTAAGATAAGCAAACCAGCATTTTATTTCAAGTAAAAGTACTTGATAATTTTACATCTTAAAATTGACTAACAAATTTTGAGTAATTCTTGTAATATGGCTGACAACATTACCTCACAAGAATTTAAAAACCTTTTTGCCTGTATGATGAATGACATTCTCCTGGAAATATATGACCTTCCTCAGGCATATTTGGCCTGTACCATTTTGGCATTCATCGTAATAATTCACACAGTGTTCAAACACTGCTTTAATAATAAGAACAAAGATGAGTCATTATTGGGACTGATACAGGCTTTAAAAGATAGCAATGAAGACTTACAGAAAAAGAATCTCTTTCTGGAATCTGCTTTCAAAGATAGCAATGAAGGCTTACAGAAAAGGATTCTCTTTCTGGAATCTGCTTTAAAAGATAGCAATGAAGACTTACAGAAAAAGAATCTCTTTCTGGAATCTGCTTTAAAAGATAGCAATGAAGACTTACAGAAAAAGAATCTCTTTCTGGAATCTGCTTTCAAAGATAGCAATGAAGGCTTACAGAAAAGGATTCTCTTTCTGGAATCTGCTTTAAAAGATAGCAATGAAGACTTACAGAAAAAGAATCTCTTTCTGGAATCTGCTTTCAAAGATAGCAATGAAGGCTTACAGAAAAAGATTCTCTTTCTGGAATCTGCTTTAAAAGATAGCAATGAAGGCTTACAGAAAAAGAATCTCTTCCTGGAATCTGCCTTCAAAGATAGCAATGAGGGCTTACAGAAAAAGATTCTCTTCCTGGAATCTGCCTTCAAAGATAGCAATGAAGGCTTACAGAAAGAGATTCTCCTTTTGGAATCTGCTTTAAAAGATAGCAATGAAGACTTACAGAAGAAGAATCTCTTTCTGGAATCTGCCTTCAAAGATAGCAGTGAGGGCTTACAGAAGAAGATTCTCTTTCTGGAATCTGCTTTAAGAGATGGCAATGAAGACTTACAGAAGAAGAATCTCTTTCTGGAATCTGCCTTCAAAGATAGCAGTGAGGGCTTACAGAAGAAGATTCTCTTTCTGGAATCTGCTTTAAGAGATGGCAAGGAAGACTTACAGAAAGAGATTCTCTTTCTGGAATCTGCTTTAAAAGATAGTAATGAAGGCTTACAGGAAAAGATTCTTTCTCTAGAATCTGCTAATCAGGATTTACAAAACAGGCTTGTACCCAAAATTGATTTTATTGATAATAAATATGAATATCTAATGGATAGAACACTAACTCTCCAGAGTGAAGTTATGGCTACTCAGACATTGCATAAGGAAGAAAGATTATCATTAATTGATAAGATAAGGTCCATGGAATCATGTGCTTCTGAGGAAAATAAAAATGTCTATGATTCCATGAGAAATCTGGAGTCCCTTGCAAGAGAGGAGGTTCACTCCCTAGAACAGACCCTAGGTGCTCGTTTGCAAGCCCTAGAAGAAACTCTCAGTAAACATGACAAGGGAACTAATAAGCAGAAGGTCAAGACCATAGAGGTTGTAACATCTCCAAACAGCTCTCATACAATGGCTTATCCTGTTATCGTCCATGAGAAGCCAGCAGATGACACACACCCCGAGCCATATATGACATATACATTACAACCAATTTCAACAAGGGACTTTAAAAATATAAAGGAAGCAGTAGTTACATATGGGATACAATCCACATACGTAAAACAGATGTTAAATTCATGGTCTACCTCACATAGAATCATCCCAGATGACTGGCATCAGTTAATTTCAGCTGTTCTAGAATATAGCCAGCAGCTACAGTGGAAGAGCTGGTTGAGAGAAGAGGCAAAAAATTTAGAACAACAAGGTAAACTCAGAGGTTTTGTGATCTCCCAAGATCAAATACTTGGTGAGGGATGTTTTGCTGACAGGAACGTACAAGCCACTTATGATGAGCATACAATATCCCTATGCCGTACAGCAGCTCTAAATGCTTGGGAAAAATTCCAGAACCTGGAAAACCAACTGAGGTATACACAAAGATATTTCAGGGACCACATGAATCTTTCACTGATTTTTTACAAAGGCTGAACACAGCTATAACAAAAGCTATATCAGATAAAGAATTAAGAAAAGTATTAACTGAGTCCTTGGCATTCGACAATGCTAATGCAGAATGCAGAAGAATACTTACACCACTAAAGATCAGATCAGCTCCTTTGGAAGAATGGATTCAGTACACTAATGGTGTTCAGTCTCTTAACTACAGTAATGAGGCTTGGATAGGAGAGACAAATCCCAGAGGTGAAAGAAGGCCCCGTGTTACCAAATGTTTTAAGTGTGGTACACCAGGGCATATAAGTAAAAACTGTACGTGGGGTACTCCTAGAAGTAATACTCCTTCTAGGAATAGCCTAAACAGGAGACCCCAACCACCTCCTGGATTATGTAGAAGGTGTGGCAAAGGCCAACATTGGACCAATGAGTGCAGATCAAAAATAGATATACGAGGCAACCCTTTACTGGCGGGAAACGCCTCAGGGGGCCTCTTGCAGGCCCCCAAATCAAATGTAGTACGAACATTCCCAGCCACTGTGGAAGAAATTCCTCTCCAGGACAACTGAATAAACCAATGCTTAATGTAAAAACCGATACTGCAATGGATGATAAAACAGCTTTGATAGATGGATCACAGTTTACAAAGAACACTGTAAAACAAATATTTTGGCAGACTTCCATAAATGAACAAAGACCAAAGCTTAGAATTCGAATTAATGGCCTGGTTCTGGAGGGCCTGGTAGACACAGGTGCAGATGTGACTATAATTACACCAAAATCATGGCATCCGAATTGGCCTCTTCAAGAGGTAGATGTCCAACTGTTAGGGATTGGCACCCTATCTCAGATAAAACAGAGTTCGAGATGGGTTGAATGCATAGGGCCAGAAGGACAGAGAGGAAGGCTGAAGCCATATGTAGCAAATGTAGCAGTAAATCTTTGGGGCCGAGATCTGTTAGAACAGTGGAATACCCAGATTAAAATTCCTACACTTTCAGAAAAGGAATACAGACCAATGCATGTTTCTAGGAATAATATCATAACATGCTATAAAAATCAGTCACCAACCATTCAGGCTGTTCACAAACAGAGCACGACTGTTGTTGAACTCTCAGAAGTACCAACTGCCTTACCTTTAAAATGGCTAACTAATAAACCTGTCTGGGTTGGACAATGGCCTTTGACAAAAGAGAAGCTACAAGCTTTAGAACAGCTGGTTCAAGAGCAGTTAAATGCTCAACACATTGAAGAATCTACCAGCCCTTGGAATTCTCCTGTATTTGTTATTAAAAAAAAATCTGGTAATTGGAGAATGCTGACAGATCTGAGAGCTATTAATAAAGTAATTCAGCCAATGGGCTCCCTACAGACTGGGATCCCCTTGCCCTCTATGCTACCAAAAGAATGGCCTATAATAGTTATTGACTTAAAAGACTGTTTCTTTACCATACCCTTACAGGAAAATGATAGAGAAAAGTTTGCCTTCACAGTACCTAATTATAATAATTCTCAGCCAGTCAAGAGATATCAATGGAAGGTCCTCCCACAGGGAATGTTAAACAGCCCTACTTTGTGTCAATACTTTGTGCAGAAACCATTAGAGATAATTCGTGTAAAGTTTCCACAATCCATAATTTATCACTATATGGATGATATCCTATTAGCTGATCCAAAGTTAGATACATTAGAAAGCATGTTTGAAGAAGTAAAAAAAGTTTTGCCTCGCTGGGGACTGCAAATTGCTCCTGAAAAAATACAAAGAGGAGATTCTATTAATTACTTAGGATATAAGATAGAGCTACAAAAAATTAGACCCCAAAAGGTACAACTAAGAAGAGATAGATTGAAGACTCTTAATGATTTTCAAAAGTTATTAGGAAGCATTTCCAACTTACTGGGTATCATGGGAATACCCAAAGATGGACTAAAAAATTTGGCTAATACTCTAGAAGGGGACAAAGAATTAAATAGTCCAAGAGAATTATCAGCCGAAGCTGAGAAGGAATTGGCTCTAGTAGAAAAGACAATTCGAGAAGCACATGTGGATCGTGTGGATCCAGAACTTAAATGCATTCTTGTCATATTCCCTTCCAGACATTCCCCAACAGGTATTTTGATGCAGAGGGAAGATATTATATTGGAATGGATATTCCTACCACGTAAACCAAATAAGAAATTAAAGACTTATATAGAAAAGATCTCTGATTTGATTCAAAAGGGTAAATTAAGACTTCGTCAGTTGACAGGAATGGACCCAGCAGAAATTGTAGTACCATTAACTAATGAGGAAATTTCATCACTATGGAAAGATAATGAATACTGGCAGAGAGCCTGCAGTAACTTTTTGGGAGAGATTAACAACCACTATCCCAAAAGCAAGAGAATAGAATTCATAAAGAAGACTGAATGGGTCCTTCCTCACATTGTACGACAAAAGCCAATTTCTGGAGTCCTCACATTCTACACTGATGCAAATAAATCAGGGAAAGCAGGATATAAATCAGGAGACTTAAGTAAAGTGGTACAAAGTCCATATAGCTCTGTACAAAAGGCAGAACTGTATGCCATTCTTATGGTACTGATGGACTTCACAGAACCCTTCAATATAGTCACTGACTCTCAATATGCAGAGAGAGTTGTTTTACATATTGAAACTGCTGAATTTATTCCTGATAATACAGAATTAACTTCATTATTCATACAATTGCAGGAAATCATCAGAAAAAGGGAACATCCTATATATATAACACATATCAGATCCCATACAGGTCTACCAGGACCTTTAGCACAAGGTAATGATGAGATTGATCAGTTACTAATAGGTAATGTGCTAGAAGCTTCAGAATGTCATAAGAAACACCATGTAAATAGCAAAGGTTTGAAGAAGGATTTCTCCATCACTTGGCAACAGGCTAAGGATATTGTGAAAAAATGTCCTACTTGTTCCATCTATAACCAAACTCCATTACCTGCAGGGAGTAATCCAAAAGGTATACAAAGAAATGAAATTTGGCAGATGGATGTGTTTCATTTTGCAGAATTTGGAAGATTAAAGTATGTACATCATACCATTGACACCTATTCAGGATTTCAATGGGCAACTCCTATGAGTTCTGAAAAGGCTGATTCTGTGATTACACACCTATTAGAAGTTATGGCCATCATGGGAATACCTGTACAAATTAAGACAGACAATGCCCCAGCATATGTCTCCAATAAAATGAGACAGTTCTTTGCTTATTACAATATAAAGCATGTTACAGGTATACCACATAATCCCACAGGCCAAGCAGTCATAGAGAGATCCAATCGAACTTTAAAGGATATGCTAAATAAACAGCAACAGGTAACAATGACTCCTAGAAATAGACTGCATAGTGCTTTATTAACCTTGAATTTTCTCAATGCTAATGAGAAAGGAACAACAGCTGCGGAGAGACATTGGACGATAGACAAAACTCCTGAGCTAAACCAACCAGTTTATTTCAAGGATGTGCTGACCTCAGAATGGAAACCTGGATATGTTCTACGTTGGGGAAGGGGTTTTGCCTTTGTTTCTGCAGGAGAAGAAAAGCTATGGATACCAACAAAATTAATAAAAATCCGATTCGAACAGGAAAAACCCCTTGATGAAGAGAAGTAAAAGATCATCCACCAATGTGACATCTCTACAAGTTGTAAGAAAAATTTAACAATCAAAGGGTGGGGTAGGGTTCTGTTTTTGTCTTTCCAGGATAATGGAAATACCCATCTTCCAAAACTCATAAGGCCTTGGATATCCGGATGTTTACAGCAGAAAGGAAGAATCTATTGGTACCAATCTACACATGGTAAAATCTCACTGTCTAACATCTTTCTCTCTATCAATCTAGAAAAGTTGTGGTTCCAATTCAATTATAGCCAAGCTGGCTTTGGAGATGGAATTGGCTCACTCCTTCTCTAAACCCAAGCATATTGCTAAAAGAAAAGTTTAAGAGATTCTTCAGTCCCATATCAGAAGAGCCCTCTGGTGTGAGACAGAAGGAAACCAATAAAAAGGGACCATTGTCTTCTAAATTCTAATTCTCTCCATGCTTACTCTTGATTTCTCAGAATCCTTTCTTACATGCTATGTCCTCTTTAAATCCAAACCTCCCATTTTTGATAACAAATAAGTTTTTCCAATAGCAATCTCAGAAGTCACCAGAAGGAAGATGGGGCCCCAACAACAACAACTCTACCCAATCCAGAATGATGCCATGGTAATCATCATCATACTACACTTCTTGCCAGAATTTCAGACAATCTTACCCATTACTCTAAAACTTGCTGCAGAACCTACAGTTAGTCTAACTGAGATTTAACTATCTGAGCTTTCTCACAGTACCCAACAGAGATAACATCACCCCCTAAACGGCAGGAAGCAATTCTAAGAAAACGACGCCCCTTCTCCCTTAGGTTTCATAATTCTCAGGGTTATGGATGACGGTTGTAGGGTTGCGGGTGGAAGAAAATATTAACTCAGTATTGTAAAAAAAAAAAAAAGGGGGGGGGCGGAAGAAATGGAACGGATAGGTATAAGATATGATGGTAAATCATTGTATATACTAGTAAACAAACTTGGTAAAATAGCAACCTTAGACAATTTGCACTGTAATTTGTACTGTTATAGATTCTTATATGTTGATACAAATGTAAACTATTTTTATACTCCTGTTTAAGATAATTTGTATATTGATACAAATACAGAACTATATTTGTTATAATGTACATATATTTCTACTCTTATTTGAAACATTTTTATATCGATACAAATGTAAATTTATATCTGTCATACTTTATATATGTTCTACTTCTGTTAGGATATTTGGTATATTGATATATATTTAAGATTATTGTCATATTGCATATCGCACTATATATTCCTACCTCTGTTATAAATATCTTGTGTATTGTCACAATTTTGAAGTCATCGTTCTTCACCATACATTTGCTTATAGACTGTTTACCTTATTTACGTGAAGCCTTAGTCCTTAGGTTATTTCGGTAGATAAGATTTATAGATTTATGGTCGCCTATGCCTGTCGTCTCTATAGTTACGTTAGTTAGGTTATCCAGATTTACAGATACATAGGTCAGATGGACAGGTAATCTTCAAACACTTCATAGACCTAGAGAATATGGCATTTAAATAACTTAGAATTCTGTTGACGTGAGGCACAATTGCTCCTGGCTGCACCAATTGATCCCGAGAGAATGTTGGGCTTCTAAGACATTTCCATTTGGAAGTTTGTCTTTTTGGCACAAAATGGCCTACGGGGCAAAGAACTGCCCTTGCCTTGTTGGCTGACAGTACAAATGCAATGCTGTCCTTTCTGGACAAGCGGGACACAAGGAAAGCGACCACTGTACTCTGCCAAGACAGGGTAAGATGGTCTTTCAGAAATCCTGCTTCTGAAAATGGTCTGTCAGATACTCTAGGCCTGTAGCCAATTTGAATGCACCAACAATGCTGAGAAACATTAGGTGACTGTCCAGGCTGCCAGCTGTCTTGGTCTACTCTTGCAAGATTCCCGAAGTTGCTTGCATCCGTCTACCATTTCTCAGGTACCATTATGTTCCTTCTCAGGTCTTTGATGGGATTGAAGACTAGCAGTTATAGTTACAACTTAGTATATATAATATCTTAGATAGAACATATTAAGTATTAGATTCAGGTTCTTTAGGATAGGACACCTTTGAATGATCTTTATAACATGCCATTTACCTATGCTCTATACTTCTCTGGATTTTAGAATGTGTTTCTTGCTTGATATTGTTTGCATTGGTTGTAGTTACATCTTATCTAGGTCATTATCCCTCATTATTTCTGGACAATATTTGATAACCATTCCTTTGTATATAGTCTTGTATTAGTTTAGAACCTTCTTATTTAGACAAAAAGGGGGAGATGTAGTGGGTAGCCATTCCAGCTTGGATCTGGAAGCTCCAACCCCCATTGAGACTCTGGCAACTGTCACGCCTACGAGGCGGGGCGAGGGGAGGTGCTGGAAACCTAGGAGCTGGATGGGCAAGCGCTCGCTCTGGGCGCTCTCTCTGCGCCTGGACCCTGGATGGTGGAGATTGATTGTGCAGAGCTCCAGAGAACACCGCTGGATTGCTATACGCCTTCCCCAGACCCCCGCGACCTATCCATTCTTTCATTTGTAAGTCATCCACTAAATAAATCTTCCTTTTAACTACGTGGAGTGGCCTTTATAATTTTCCCCAATAGCTAAGAATGTGGTTTGTGAATCTCTTTGTCAGGAGGTTACATATGGAAAGGATATCAGATCTGAGAGCATCAGACAGATATGGCATCTTTAATACAGCTGCCACCTAAGAGCTCCTACAAATGGACCGTGGGATGAACTAACCACTTTTTAGAAGCACTCCCTCCAAATACCATGAACATACTATTTTGAGGATAAAGATTGGCATACGTGAATCCTGAGGAACAAATATTCAAACCATAGCATTGTGCAGTGATCGTTATCCTATCCCATTCTATTTCATCCTTCCTCAAGGACACTTAAAGGGCAATGATACTACATTCCCCACTGCTGTCCCCTGTTAACCCCAAAAGCATTTCAAATAAATGAATCCAATTGATAACAGATGCTCTTAGTATGACTTCTTTTACTTAGCAAATGTTTTCAAGGCTTATCTATGCTATAGCATACGGCAGCACTTCATATTTTCTAGATACATCAAGAGAGCCTGAAAAAAGTTACTACTGGAACAAACAGGAAGTTCACTAGGAGTGTGACTTCAGTTCTAGAAGAAAGGTGAAAGAAAGGAGAATAAAACTATGTGAGGAAACCTTAGCTCCAACATTTACAAATTTGGTGAAGATTAAAGTACAGATCCAAGAATCTCAAAGAAACTATAGTAAAATAAATGCAAAAGACAGCACCTAGGTCATCAGAGTTAAAGCAGCAGGTACAAACTATAAACACTTATCTCAGAAGTAACCAGAAAGGGTGACATTTTTAGAAACAGAAAACTTATATTAATTACCAGAAACAAATAATATCTAGTATAACCTTCAATAATGAAGATTAAATAAAAAACATTCAATTTAAAGCCAAGAGAACTAGTTATCACTAAATTTATAGTATAAAACACATTTTACTATATATTATATTACAGAAATTTCTTCAGGCAAATGAAGCTTTTTCCAGGTGGCAATTCAAACAATATAACAACAAATGGAAAACATCATGAATGATAAACTGATATATAACTACTTATAGATCCATTTGTGTTCTCTTTTTATCTTAATTTCTTCGAGGGCATATGATATTTGAAAACAAAAGTTATAATGCTCCAGCCAGGGAAGCAGATCAGTGCCATGCTCAGCCATCATCAAAAAAGCTTCCTGATGCAGCAGATAGGAACAAATACAGAGACCCATAGTCAGACATTATGGAGAGAGAGAGAGAGAGAGAGAGAGAGAGAGAGAGAGAGAGAGAGAGAGAGAGAGAGAGAGAGAAAGCTTGAAATACTCAGCCCTAAATCAGATGTCTCCATCAAATCCCTCCCCTCAGGGGTCAGGGAACCCTGCAGTCATGTCTGAGCTTTTCCTTTCCTTTCCTTTTATTTTTTTTAAATTCCATCTTATGTTTTTTTTTTAACATTTTTAAAAATAAATTTTATTTATTTATTTTACATCCTGGTTGCAGTTTCTCCTCCCTCCTCTCCTCCCAGTCCCTTTCTCCATGCCCCCAATGGACTTTTCGTCTGTTTCTGTTTTGGAAAAGGCAGTTCTTCCATGAGTATCAACAAAACATGGCATATCAAGTTGCAGTAAGACTAAACACCTCCCCATGTATTGAGACTTGGCAAGGCAACCCAGTATGGGGAGTAGGGTCCCAAAAGCCAGTAAAAGAGTCAGAGACAACCCCTGTTCCCACTGTCAGGAGTACCACAAGAGGACCATGGTACTGTTTAGTTATGTTTTCTTTCTTTTTCTTTTTTGTATATTTTTTTCTCTGTTTTTACCCTACTGCTCTTTCATTAACTGAAGGAGAGTAGAGAGGTGTTCCTTGGGTAGATTGGAGGGAGGAAAGGACAAATGTAATTATATTATAATCTTAAAAACATGAAAAGAAATTATCCCACATAGGGAAGTTTGTATCAGAAAAGGGTCCCCTTTACATCAGGAAGATACTTTCATGATATAGATTTTACATATATGTTGAGCTCACTCTAAGTAGCACTTGGAGATTGGCCATATTTCCTACAAATCATAGAGCATTGTGTGAATAAATTTGAGAAGAAGAAAACAAAGACTGCTACTAATTCTTGTGTAAACCCTGTAGGTTGTCTTGCAAGATGATACATTTAAATAGTTGATCAAACTATTTTTTTTAGTAATTTCTAACAAGTGAGTATTGGCTTCATAGAATAGGTCCAACATTAATGCCTTCAGAAAATGATGAATCGATAAAAAGCATATTTTGAGAGCTCCCGGCTAAACTAATGTTTGAGTATGAGCGCAACCAGTATTCCTGCCTTACAAGAAACAAGAATCTAGCTATGGTGGTTTACTGTGTGCCTTTCATAGAATTCTTTAGCTGTACCTTGTGTTTGGATGACAACCAAATTAACAATGTCTCGTTGTTTGGCCCATTTTGAGTGGGTCACTCATGCAGGAAACTTGTCTCTAGACTAGTAGATGTTCTTGTGACTCTGGTCCATGAAAACATCATGCCTGCTTGTCCATCATTGTGGTGCTGGGTGCTGTATCTTGTATTTTCCCGACATCTTAGGGAAAAGTCAGGCAGGGGCAGTGTCCAGTTCTTCAGATGAAAAGCATGTATTTGACACACCAGCAAAGACTTAGCTTCAAATCTAAGCCAGGAAGAAGTAACGAATCTGGAAGGCAGTTTCTGTCCCTAGTTGCTGGAGGTAGACATGAAGAGCTGGGCAGCAAAAGAGAGAGTCAGTGCTGCACCAACTAAAAGGATATGCAAGAGACAAGAGTGGAGGTTACTACAATTTCTCCAAATGCCAGAATGGCCTGTTTAAGGGAAGTGGGCCAGGAAATGCAGTGAAGAGCTCAGTATATTGACAGGAGAGCAATCTACAGTGGTTCTTTAGTGTAATGTTTTCAAATTTTCTTACTTTTAGACTGACAGAAAAAAATTAGATGTATTTGTGACAGATAACAAAACATTTTGAGACACCTACGTACTATTCCTCTTATATTCCACTTCTGATGAGAAGTAAAGAGCTAAGAAGAGCTTATAAGGTTTGGGCTGTCTCTCTTTTTCTTTCCTCCCTCCCTCCCTTTCTCCCCCTCCCTCCTCTCTCTCTGTCTCTCTTTCTTTCTTTTCCTTCCTTCCTTCCCTCCCTCCCTCCCTCCCTCCCTCCCTCCCTCCTTCCTTCCTTCCTCCTCTCTCTCTCTCTCTCTCTCTTTCTTTCTTTCTTTCTTTCTTTCTTTCTTTCTTTCTTTCTTTCTTTCTTTCTTTCTTTCTTGTTTTTCCCCCTTTCTTTGAAACAGAGCCCCTTTCTGTGTAGTCTAGGCTTGACTTGAACTCACTGAATAGCTAAGGTTGGAATCATAACAATCCTCTTGCCTCAGTCTCTCAAGTTCTGGGACTATAGACATCTGTGTGAATGCACCATTGAAAGTTGAAATCTAGCCGAGTTTGTGTCTGGCTCTGACTTGAGCAATGAGGGTGTGATAGAGAACACTAGAAACCATGTCAAGGGTGTCAAATCCCTGGGCTGATATGAGAAGTTAGACATATCTAAAATAGAAGCTGAGGCAAAAAAGGAATTCACCATATTTTAAGTCTTTAAGATTGTGTATTAAAAAAAAAACCTTTTGATTTTCCCAAGATATATGAAAAATGGTCTTCAGTGGGGTGTCCTTTGAGGGACACAAAATGAAAACAAAAGATTGGAATTATTTTTTTACCTTAAATCAAAGGAATTAGCATTTCAGGTTTTTCAAAGCTGCTAACTGATGGGTGGAACTACAAATGAGATATTGCTCATTTTATATGGACAATAAATCACCATCAAAAGCTAGCAACAGTTATTTAGTATTCAAATCATTACTTCTGGTTTTATTTCACAGAAATGACAGTGTTTTGCAGAGACTATCATAGAGAAAGTCCATCTCCTGGGTAGGATGTAGTAAATTAAAAATACCACGACTGATTAAAAAAGAGTGTGTAACTAGAGAAGGAGTGATGCATGCTCAAAGAAACTTAGTGACTTCATTTCTAAGCTTCCTTTGAGATGCATAGCTAGCCCAAGCTGTTCCTATATTTTTAAAAACATTGTTGAGATTTCAAAGTATATTAAGAAGCATTCTACCTTATTTTAGGAAGTCGATCACTAATTAGTTGTTGGCCATTGTTGTACATTCTAGGGTTTTGGAGATGTTAAATGTTCTCTACATAGTATTTCATTTCACTAGTTCATTCAATGTGTATATGCTGAATATCATCAGAACTCAAAATATTGCTCTAGATACTTGGGATATAAATCCAGAAAAATAATGGTAAAAGATAGATAAATCATTTAATTTCCTAGCTTATATTTTAAAGAGATGACTGTGGTTGCCTCAGGAAGCATGACAGAGGACAGTGAGTACACTAGTACAGTAGTAGTCTGGGTGGAGAGTAGTGGTGTTTTGAACCAGGAGAAAAATGGAAAGATGAAGGCATGTCAGGTTCCAAAGACAGGAGCATAAATGTTTTTCTTCTTTTTTCCTTACTTTCATTTTTCTGTCTGAGTACTAGCCTACGTATTACTATGACTGGTTATATTAATGTTTACCCCTTTAATTTTTACTTTCTAAAGGATGTAGAAGAATATAGTGAAAAGGAGTTTTGTTCTGTTATCTTTAGGCTGTAAGAATGTCGGTAGCCACACTCTCTATATTTCAGTTAAATAGAGATGAAAGCCTAGTGCCTATCTGATGCTATTATGAAGATTAAATAGGTTTGTACACAATGGGCCCTTAGAAGAGTACTTAGCAAAGGAGGGCACTCAATAGTTGTTATCTGTGATTATAATCATCATAATAAAACAGTCTGTGTAAGGGTCGTACATGAGGACTCTTGGACAAATGTGATGTTTTGATATCTTGTGATAACCCAGATTGCTTTAAAAATGCAATGAAACTCTTATCAAGTATTTAAAAGTAATGTAGAAGGCTAAAATTGCAAATACACACATGCGGACAGGGCTGAATAGGAGAGAAGGTAGACAAAAACGGCAGGAAAATATTCACCCTGAACAATATTTACTAGGTTCTCATTATGTATCATCCACCATACTTGGTGTCCTTAGTGTAAGCACTAATGCCTGCCATCCCAAACAATAAACTCCTTGCCATCCTGGAACTGCTTTCTAAAGAATTTGAGGTGAGACAGCTGAGACAAATGTATGCGGGAGGAGATGAGGATGACAGAGTGAAAATTGGAAAAAATATTACATAGGCTTTTTGCTATGTTAACTTTATAGTTTATAATTTGAATTTTAAGTAAATTTAAAAATGTATATGATATATTCAAGTTATATGATTTCTCTGGCTACATTCATTTATTCTGGCATGGAAATGCAAGGAAGATAGCTGAGCTCAAAAACAAGTCAGATGGTTCATGAGATAACTTGCAAATGCATCATTTTAGCAATGGTCCATACAATCTACTATGGCTGGCAACAGTGATGACGAAAAGGGGGTATTGGAAAGAGGGGAGAGCTGATTAAAAGAATACAAGGTCTATATGGGGCAACTAAAAGTTCTAGTAGGAGACAAAGGGCGGGTAGAGGTTATAAGCTGTTGTCGGAGAAGACTGAAATTGATGGCTTTATTGGTTGAAACTACCACAGGCAATATTGAGCTATGAAATTGAAATAAAGTAAGAACCAAGATCATTTTGAGGGAAGGTTATGAAACATGGACTCCCAGTGCTGGATGGGTTCCCAGAAGTTATTGAAACAACTGTGAACGGTGGCAGAGTAAGCACTGAGGGGAAGTAATGGAACCTGAAGCTCCAGCTCAGACATCTGCCAAGCCCATACGCCTGAGGGGAGCAAGCCACATGCCAGCTTCTTCCTCAGCCCCAACTAAGTGTTGCCAGGCAGGCATTCAGATTCAGCTTTGCAAAGGGTATGTATTTTTCCAGACAAACCAATGTGCATTTATCTTACGTAAAATTCCCCAACTTTAAACGTTAGCAACTAATTTAATCTTGGGAAGATACTGGGAGACACAGATAAATCCTATATTTGCACCAGATTTGGCACACAGATATTCACTTTGCCATCATTGAGCCAAAGCCTTCAGTCGATGAGAAGTAAGTTGGGTTCAAGTATGTGAAGTAAGGAACAGTGATATGTTAGACAAGCCGTACCATCCTCAGGAAATTTAAGACAAAACAAGGCTGAATGAATTCAGACAAAGTATAATTATTATCTGAACAAAAATGACCAAATATTTTCCTGTGTTCACTAACAACTATGCTGTTGTCCATCACATGTTTATCCTTGTTTCATAACCTTCCAAAAAGTAGATAAGATTTACTAAGGTAATTTTATAAAATTTCTTATACTTCTGGATAGCTTCCAATTCAGAACAAGGTCCTGCCAACTTGGATGTTTCCAGCACAAACTCTAATCCTTGCTTGAACAAACAAAATGAGAGGTCAATTCTGTGAGTACTCACTGAGAAACCCCATGGGTCTCTGTGGTGTATCAACTCTCTCTTCAGAATAAATCAATAAGCTCAACTTTGTCCAGGTACAGGAGTGTTCCTGTGGTCTTTGGTCAGGAGGAATTGAAATGTCTAAGGCTTTAATCTTGCAAAACCTTTTCTCTTGTTGCAACATGCAATTCTTCACTACTTGAATTACGTAAAGAACTAAATATAAAAGCAGGTTCATTGTCAAAAGAAGTAAGAAGGCTAGCTTTCATCTTTAATATGGCTTTGGGGATATTTCAATTTTTATTTGTGAGTTATGATTTGAAATCTTGGGACTGATAGCACTGGTCTAGAGAAATGAAGAGTTTCTAGATAGATTTTTCACCATACTCAATTTCTTAGCACCAAGAATCTCATTAGAGCTTCTTTTCTTTTTGTCTGTCATCACTTCATTTGGATAATATTTTAAAATAAAAATAACCCTAGAGGCTAACTGAGGTATAAATAAAGGCAAAATGTGACACTAAATACACTATTTTGTTTTTTACTAGTTGGCTGTATTGAATAAGCAAACTCATTTCTTCCTCCATTAAAAACCAATTCTTGACTACTTGGTATATAAAACATTTTTCTAGTTATTGGAGGGGCAGTGATGAATGAGGCAGATCAGTTATAATCTCTTCAGGATCAGTATGGGACATGAGAAGACAGTTGAACACATAAGCAAGTGATTCCAAGTTGAAAATAAACCCTGTGAAAAAGACAAATCAAGTTAAAAGGTTTGAGATTAATTAATGGGAGCAAGAAGAGAACTAATTTTGATGAGCTACTTGGTCAGGGGATTAATCTCTAAAGGAGATGGTTAAATATGTGCCTGAATGGAACATAAAGGTCTTGATATACTGATGAGCCTCGTCATACCAACCAATAGAAAGAAAGGTACTGTTTCTGAAGAGACCTAGGTCTGGGGTGAGTGATGAGATTAAAGAGGTAGGCAAGGGACAGAAGAATTGTAGTGTGCCATGATAAGGACTCATACTTTATGACAGGTATCTTGGAAAGATACTGGAAGGATTTTGACATGGGAGTTCCATGATCTGACATGATTTTTAGATCAATTTGACTGCATGTGGAGACTGGAGGAGCAGGAATAGGACACAACAACCAATGAGGAGAGGCAACTGAACCTAGCAGGTTCTACTAGAAAAGTGCCTTCCAAGGACTGGGGCCTATTAGAGAGGGTTTTATTTAATAATATCTGAGCCCTTCTGGCATTCACCATGATATTTCCATTGTGCCTTATTAATGAGATCTATGGGCATATTTGAAGTTTTCCTTGGTGTTGTTGGCCTGTATACATAATAAGTATTGGCCTTTTCAAGGGCATTGGATTCCTGATTCCCTGAAGACTTTTCCTCTGTGGTCCTTCCCTTACAAAGGGTTATTATTGTTCTGTTAGAAAAGATGATGCCTTGTTCTAATGTGAGGAGAAATGGGGGAATTGGAAAACAATCAAAGTTTAGAAACCCACGAAGTGAGAGATGACAGGACTTCTTGATGCATTGAGGATGAGTTGTAGATTATAATAAGGGATTGTAACTGGTTCCTAGCCACCTAAGGACTAATGAACAGTGGCATCATTGAAATTGGAGAAAATTCAGAATTAAAAACTCAGATGAAGATTTCTCCTGGGGTATGCTATGTTTAAGAAGTGTTGCAATGCTATGCTCAGTATTGAAACCCAAAGAGAAGAAAATATGTTTACACTTTAGCATCTAGAATATGCAGCTGCTCTATATTAATATATAAAGCGAGACTAAGAAAGTTACCCATTCATGAACACTTCTACTTACCTATGAAAAGACAGCTCAAGCCTACATAACCGGTTCCACTTAAGAAGACTCTCTTTGGATTTTAAGGACTAGATCTTGCTATAACAGAACCTATTTAATAATATCTGAGCCCTTTTGGTAGTCATCATTACCTGCCTGCTGTGCCTGGTTAACCTAAGCTAAAGCCACATTTGAAACGTGTCTGGTCTTCAATATTCCATAGACGTGATAAACATTGTTTCTTTCTTGGTCCCTTGAATCCTATGTCCTGAAGACTTCTTCTCCGGACATCCCACTCCTTAGAGTTATTTATATTCTGGTTTGAGTATTAAAGAATGTCCATTGTAATGATAATTTTAGGAAGCAATGTGTTTGGAAGAAGTGAGTAGGTTATAGAAGACCTGTGGATATGGAAGTGGGAGATAGATATAAGTTAAATAAAAACAGAATAGATGAGACTAGAGCACAGTGAGTGTAGACCTGTAAAAGGACTCTTAGAGAAAGTACAAGTAATAGTTTAGGAATCATAGCATTAGGTTGTGGGCTATTTGACTGTGAGGCAACATTTGTCCATATTATAATACTGTCAAGAGAAAGACAACACAAACTGTAAATGGGGAAATATTTGCAAAAGACTTTGATAAAAATCTGCTATTTGAATGTATACAGAATCTCTGTATCATTCAATTTTGGTGTGAACTGAAAATGTTCCATAAAAGGTCTTAAAGTTTTCAAAAATATTTAAATAATTAAAACAGAAATTGAATAAATAGGCTTACAGTTTAGAAAAGTAGAGTACTAAAAGTACAGCTTTTGGGTCCAGAGATATGGTCTGGCAGTTAAAAGTGCTTGCTGTTCTAGCAGAGGACTCGAACTTGGTTCCCAGTACTAATGTTCCCAAGTACTAATCACAACCACCTGTAACTCCAGTTCTAGGAGACTTGATGCCCTCCTCTGTCCTCCCCAGGCACCTGCACCCACATGCACCCAAACTGTTGGTTGACACTATTTCTGGGGAGACATTAACAAATTTCTATTCACCCCAGATAGTGAATTGACTACAGATTTAGATACCAACAATGTCCGATTTGGTAAACGAATGAATTTATTGGGGTTTCTTACAGAAATATGGGTGAAAGGTATCTTACAGGGACAGAACTGGCACAAAGACAGCTGTATTATCAAAAACGCATGCTAGTATAGAAAACAGCTTATGAAAGCTAGAATCCTAGTGCACACTGCAGGCAACTCAATAGGTCAGAGAACATCTCTCTCAGACAGCTCAGCTGCTCTGAACATTTTTCAGGCAGCTTGTCTTGGCTTGAGATTGTTTCTCAGCAGTCTTCATAGCTTATATAAGCTCAGAGAGGGAGGGGAACCTAGTGACTCCGGTTAGTTTCAGGTATTTCTTTGCTATCTGTAGAACCAGGTCTCACCTACATCTCCCAGAATGTTCATCCCAGACTCTCCCTCCCTAGACCTTTTATCGTTAGCTTTGTTTTTCAGTCAGTAGATTCTATCCTTAGGGGAGATGTCACATGTACTTTCCAGCCTGCTCACTTCTACTTTGTCTCAGTCAAAGACAAGACCATATCTGAGGCCCTTAAGCTATAGATCCCATTTTCACGGTCACATGTTCTCTGAGTTGAGTTTTGATTTAATTATGCCTCCTTGTGCACCAGGGATTGTGTTACACCAGGAAGCTTTCTTCCAAAATTACTGCATTTAAATCTGCTTACAATAAACTTCCTGGTGTCAGACTCTCCAAAAGTTTGAACCAGAACCAATTAAGTTGGGCTGAACTGAGTTTTCCTCCTCCCCCTCCTCCTCCTCCTCTTTTTTTTTTTTTTTTTTTTTGAGCTAGGGTTTCTTTGTGTAGACCTGGCTGTCCTGGTACTACCTCTGTAGATTAGGGTAGCCTCAGACTCATAGAGATCTGCCTACTTCTGCCTCCTGTGTAATGGGATTAAAGATGTATGCTACTACAGCGTGGTGAGTGTTCCTTCTTGTCCATCATAGTTCATTCCCCAGCTGGTTATGATGCTTTCAGGGACTCCCACATTTCTTGAAACTATTGAGTGTCTCAGGGTTTCTATTGCTGTGAAGAGCCACCATGACTATGGGAACTCTTATTAAAGAAAATGTTTAATGGAGGCTGACTTACATTTTCAGAGGTTTAGTCCATTATTATCACAGCAAGAAGCATGGTGGCATGCAGGCAGACATGGTGCTGTAGAAGTAGCTGAGAGTTCTACATCTTGCAGGCAACAGGAAGTGAACTGAGGCACTGGGTTTGGCTTGAGCATATATGAAATATCAAAGCCCACCTCCACAATGACACACTTCCTCTGACAAGGCCCCATGGACTCAAACAAGGCCACACCTCCTAATAATGCCACTTGCTATGGCCCAAGCATTCAGACACATTAGTCTATGGAGGCCATACCTGTTCAAGCCACTACACTGAGTCTTAACAAACTTCTCTTCAAGATAGAATGTTTTGTCTTGGAAGAAATTGTTACAGAAGACACCTAGAGATTCACATGCATAAATAAAAACAATTTTAAAAACCCAGGTCAATGGAGAAGAACTCAACTTGGATTTGAACCCCAAGAGATCCAATAAGAAAATATAATTTTATAAGAGTGAGTCCTTAAGAAAGGATCTTCAAGTGGAAGGAATTACAACAGATAGTACAGAAATAAATTTTGGTTCTAGCTAATTGAGTCTGGAACCCAATAGTCAACCAGACCTTTACATCATCCTTGTTTCAGAGAGCAGTCTTCTTTAAAGTCTAGGAAGACTAGTGTAAATAGGTATCACATGATGTGAAAATTTTCACCACTTCCTGTATGCTCCTGCCATTTTTCAGAACAAACACAGCCCCCCCTTTTTAAAGTTTCAGCTCTGTTGTGGGTGAAAGCAGTACTCTAATAAGGAAACTGTGAGTGCAGACTCCACAGTCAGATGGTGTACATTCAAATCATCACTTATGAGTGCGTTTTTCAAAAATTTACATAGTCTCTATACCTCAGTTTACTCAGCTGAACAGTGAAGTTCTCACAGGATCATCATGAAGAGTAAGCCACCATAACAAAGCAAAGCTGTTCCTATACTTTTACTAGTAGCCACATTTTGATTAATTTGTGTGTGTGTGTGTGTGTGCACATGTGTGAGGGTGGGGTTGGTGTACATGCTATGGTATGCATGTGAAGGTTAGAGCACAGTTATTGAGAACTGATTCTCTTCTACCACCTTGTGGGATATAGATATTGAACTTAAACAGTAAGACTTGTGTACAAGTGCCTCTACCCATTAAGCCATCTTGCTGGCCCAGAATACACATTTTAAAAAGGTAAGTTTAATTTTAGTATTATATTTTACTTAACCTAATCTGCCAAAAATATCATTATGATAAGTTGTGATAAATCTGGACTATAATTAGTGTGATCTTTTAATATTAGAGTATATCTCAATTCTTTCTACTAATATTTTCATTACTTAGTGGACACCTGTAGTTAGTTGCTGCCATGTTGGAAAACACAGTAAAGCCTTACTTTAAGATGAACAATTCAAATCAAATTACTCAATACTGGGATTCTTTTTAAAGGACTTGGAGTGTTGTATGATATCCTGGTCTCTTACTATCTTGCTATTTTCTCTCTTTTCTTTTCTCTCCATGCACTCTCAGAAGAAAAAGAAATTAACGAAAACTAGTTCATCTAGTCATTCAGAAAAAAAACTTAATCTTCTCAGTCCTGAGATCATTTTCCAACTTCTCTTTCAAATAACTCAGTTTTTTGTTTGCTAGGAACTGTGTACAAATGATCTCCAACTTAAGATATCTTTCAAATAATTCAGTTCTTTGTTTGCTAGGAACTGTGTACAAATGGTCTCCAACTTAAGACATCTTGAGTTCTGGTTTGGTTATTTTCTTTTGTTTGGCAGATCTTACTTCCATTTTTTGTGGTTTTGTTCTTTGACCTAACAATGATGTGAAAGCATAATATATTCATTATAAATTGTAATCTCTTCCCCAAGGTTAGCTTGAGCCCTATGGTACTTCCTCAGGAGATTCAATTTAGTAGAAAATCTGGTTGTCAAATGTGTGGCTTCTTCAAACCAAATCTTATGATAAACTTCAATATTTTCTTTTACCTCACAGAGTGTAAGAAGTACTGTAGTCTGTGTACTGGATACAAAGTTTGTTCTTGGAAATTTTCCCAAAGGCCTTTATAAAGATAAAACATTTAAAAAATACAATTGGAACACTGCAGTTAGAATTGTCATTCCTCTAGAGTACAGACGCTTGGCCCTTATGCAGTTAGGCCATCTATATAATTTTATTTCTGTTGTTGTGACAAAGAACCTGACCAAAAAAAGCAACAGAGGGAGGAAGGGGGTTAGTTTAGTTTACAAAGCCAGGTTATAGTGCATTGTTGCAGAAAATTCAAGGCAAGGACTTCAACTACCACATTCACAGTCAAGAGCAGAGAGAGAATCAGCCCATGCTCCTTGCTTACTTGAAAGCTCTTTTTCACTCTTACATGGGTTGGGGCCCAGTCTAGAGAATGGTGTGGCCCACAGTAGGATGAGTCTTCCTTCACTGATTAACAACCAAGGTAGTCCTCCACAAATATGCCCATAGGCCAACCCAGTTTAGAGAATTCCTCATTAAGATTCCCTTCCCAGATGATTCTGGGTTGTGCATGTTGACAGTTAAAACCAGTATACCATCTGAATTAGTCAGGGTTCTCTAGAGTCACAGTTTATGGACTGAATGAATCTATCTATCTATCTATCTATCTATCTATCTATCTATCTATCTATCTACCTATCTATCTCTATCTATCCATCCCTCTCTCTCTCTATCTCTCTATTTCTCTATCTCTCTCTCTATCCATCCACCCATCCATCTATCTATCTATCTATCTATCTATCTATCTATCTATCTATCTATCTATCTATCTATCTATCTATCTATCTACTTATCTATCTATCTATCTATCTATCTATCTATCTATCTATTTATCTATCTATCTATCATCTATCTATCTGTCTAAATGGAAATTTATTGGAATGACTTACAGGCTTCAGTCCAACAATTGTTAGCTGTGAAGGGAAAGTTTAAGAATCCAGTAGTTGCTCAGTCTCACGAGGCTGGGTGTCTCATCTGGTCTTCTGTATATGCTGGAATATGCTGACAACATGAGGGCAAGCAGGCAAGGAATGAACATGCTTCCTACCTTCTTCCATTGTCCTTATATTTTTAATTAAGAAATTTTTATTCATTTTACATAGCAACCACAGATCCCCTTCCCCGCCCTCCTCCAACCCCCCAATTTTCCCCCAACACACCCCCATTACCATCTCCTCCAAAGCAAGGCCTCCCATGGGGAGTCAGTAGAGCCTGACATACTCAGTTGAGGCAGGTACAAGCCCCTCCCCCTGCACCAAGACTGTACAAGGTCTCCCACCAGAGTCAGTGGGCTCCAAAAAGCCTACTCATGTCCCAGGGATGGATTCTGATCCTACTGCCAGGGATCCCCTTAGGCAGATCAAGCTACACAACTGTCTCCCATATGCAGAGGGTCTAGTCCATTCCCATGGAGACTCCACAGCTGTTGGCCTTCAGTTCATGAGTTCTCACTAGTTTGGTTTGGTTGTCTCTGTATGTTTTCCCATCATGATCTTAATGCCCCTTGCTCATAGAATCCCCCTTCTCTCTCTTAGACTGTACTCCCAAAGCTTGGCCTAGTGCTTGGTTATAGATCTCTGCATCTGTTTCCATCAGCTACCTGATGAAGGCTCTATTATGACAGTTAGGGTATTCACCAATCTGATTACTGGGATAAGCCAGTTCAGGCACCCTCTCCATTATTGCTAGTAGTCTAAGTTGGGGTCATCCTTGTAGATTCCTAGGAACTTCCCTAGCACCAGGTCTCTCTCTATCCCCATAATGTCTCCCTCTATGAAAGATACTTCTTTCATTGCTCTCCCACTTCATTCCTGTTCCAGCTCAACCATCCAATATGTTCTCATCCCCCATTCCCTACCTTCCATTGCTCCCCTTTATCCCAAGTTTATTCATGGAAATTTCATCTATTTCCCCTTCCCAGGGTGATCCATGCATCCCTCTTAGGGTTCTCCTTGTTAGCTAGCGTCTCTGGAGTTGTGGGTTGTTGTCTGATTATCCTTTGCTTTTCATCTAGTATCCACTTATGAGTGAGTACATACCATGTTTGTCCTTTTGAGTCTGGGTTACCTCACTCAGGATGATACTTTCTAGTTCCATCCATATGCCTGCAAATTTCATAAAGTTTTTTTTACTGCTGAGTAGTGCTTCACTGTGTATATGTGCCACATTTTCTTTATCTATTCTTCAGTTGAGGGGCATATAGGTGGATTCCAGGTTCTAGTATTATGAATAATGCTGCTATGAACACAGTTGAACATGTGTCCTTGTGGTATGATTAAGCATTCCTTGGGTGTATGCCCAAGAGTGGCATTGCTGAGTCCTGAGGTAGATTGGTTCCCAATTTTCTGAGAAACTGCCATACTGGTTTCCAAAGTGGCTGTACAAGTTTGCATTCCCACCAACAGTGGAGGAGTGTTCCCTTTGCTCCACATACTCTCCAACATAAGCTGTCATCAGTGTCTTTGATCTTAGCCATTCTAACAGGTATAAGATGGTATCTCAGAGTCATTTTGATTTGCATTTCCCTGATGCCTACCGATGTTGAACATTTCCTTAAAGTCTTTCAACCACTTGAGATTCTTCTGTTGAGAATTTGGTTTAGTTCTGTAGCCCATTTTTTAATTGGATTTCTTGGTATTTTATTGTCTAGTTTCTTGAGTTCTTCATATATTTTGGAGATCAGTCCTCTGTCTGATGTCGGGTTGGTGAAGATCTTTTCCCATTCTGTAGGCTGTTGTTTTATCTTATTGACCATGTCTTATGCCTTACAAAAGCTTCTCAGTTTCAGGAGGTCCCATTTATTAATTGTTGCTCTCAGTGTCTGTGTTACTGATGTTATATTTAGGAAGTGATCTCAGGTGCCAATGAGCTCAAGATTACTTCCTACTTTCTCTTCTATCAGGTTCAGAGTAACTGGATTTATGTTGAGGTCTTTAATCCACTTGGACTTAAGTTTTGTGCACAGTGACAGATATGGATCTATTTGCAATCTTCTATATGTTGACATCTAGTTAGGCCATCACCATTTGTTGAAGATGCTTTCTTATTTCCATTGTACAGTTTTGGCTTCTTTGTCAAAAATTATATGTTCATAGGTGTGTGGGTTAATGTCAGGGTCTTCAATTTGATTCCATTGGTCCATATGTCGGTTTTTATGCCGATATCAAGCTGTTTTTATTATGATAGCTCTGTAGTAGAGCTTGAGGTCAGGGATGGTGATGCCTCCAGAGGTTATTTTATTATAAAGGATTGTTTTAGCTATACTGGAATTTTTGTTTTTCCATATGAAGTTGAGTATTGGTCTTTCCAGGTCTCTGAAGAATTGTGTTGGGACTTTGATGGGGATTGCATTGAATCTGTAGATTGCTTTTGGTAAGTTTGCCATTTTTACTATGTTGACCCTACCTATCCATGAGCATGGGAGATCTTGCCATTTTCTGATATCTTCTTCAATTTCTTTCTTTAGAGACTTAAAGTTCTTGTCATACAGGTCTTTCACTTGACTAGTTAGAGTTACCATAAGGTATTTTACATTATTTGTGGCTATTGCAAAGGGTTATACTTTTCTGATTTCTTTTTCAGCTCATTTATCATTTGTATATTTGGGAGGGCTACTGATTTTTTTGGGGTTGATCTTGTATCCTCCCACATGACTGATGGTGTTTATCAGCTGCAGAAGTTCCTTGGTAGAATTTTTGTGGTCACTTATGTACATTATCATATCATCTGCAAATAGAGAAAGTTTGACTTCTTCCTTTCCAATTTCTACCCCTTTGATCTCCTTTTGTTGTCTTATTGCTCTAGCTAGAACTTCAAGCACTATATTGAATAGATATGGGGAGAGTTGACAGCCTTGTCTTTTTCCTGATTTTAGTGGAATCACTTTGAGTTTCTCTCCATCTAATTTGATGTTGGCTATTGGCTTGTTGCAAATTGCCTTTATTATGTTTAGGTATGTTCCTTGTATTCCTGATCTCTTCAAGACCTTTATCATGAAGGGGTGTTGGGTTTTGTCAAAGGCTTTTTCAGCATCTAATGAGGTGATCGTGTTTTTTTTCTTCTTTCAGTTTATTCATATGGTGTATTACATTGACAGATTTTCATATATTGAATCATTCTTGCATCTCTGGGATGAAGCCTATTTGGTCATGGTGGAGAAGTTTTTGATGTGTTCTTGGATTTTGGTTTGCCAGTATTTTATTGAGTATTTTTGCATCAATGTTCATGAGGGAGATTGGTTTGTAATTCTCTTTCTTTGTTGCATCTTTGTGTGGTTTGTGTATCAGGGTAATTGTAGCCTTACACATAGAGTTTGGCAATTGTAGCTTGAGTTTTCCGCCTTGCCCACAGTCAGGACAAACCTCTGTTACCCGCCAGTCCCACAGCCGCTCAGACCCAACCAAGTAAACACAGACACTTATATTGCTTTCAAACCGTATGGCCGTGGCAGGCTTCCTGCTAGCTGTCCTTATCTTGCTAACTGTGCTTTTATCTTAAATTGATCCATTTCCATACATCTATACCTTGCCATGTGACTGGTGGCTTACTGGCATCTTCACATGCTGCTGGTCATGGCGGCGGCTGCAGTGTCTCTGGTCATGGCGGCGGCTGCAGCGTCTCTGGTCATGGCAGCGGCTGCAGTGTCTCTGGTCATGGCAGCGGCTGCAGTGTCTCTGGTCATGGCGGCGGCTGCAGCGTCTCTGGTCATGGCAGTGGCTGCAGCGTCTCTGGTCATGGCAGCGGCTGCAGTGTCTCTGGTCATGGCGGCGGCTGCAGCGTCTCCTTCTGTCTTTCTGTCCTTTTATATCTCCTCTCTGTTAGTCCCACCTATCTTTCCTGCCTAGCCACGGCCGATCAGGTTTTATTTATTAACCAATCAGAGCAACTTGACATACAGACCATCCCCCAGCACAGCCAAGTGCAGACCATCTCAAACACCTGCACTCAGGCCCATGGTCCTAATCATCCTCTATACGGACCTGCTGGGTAACGCCACAAAGAACCTGAGAATGGGCTCCCACAGGACATACAGAACATCCCACAGCAGGCAATATTCATTCTGTTTCTATTGTTGGGACAATTTGAAGAGTATTGGAATTAGCTCTTCTTTGAAAATCTGGTAGAATTCTGCACTGAAACCATCTGGTCCTGGGCATTTTTGGTTGGGAGACTTTTGATGACTGTTTCTATTTCCTTAGGGGTTGTTGGAATATTTAAATTGTTTATCTAGTCTTGATTTAACTTTGTTATGTGGTATCTATAGCAAAAATTGTCCATTTCTTTTAGATTTTCCAATTTTGTGGCACACAGATTTTTGAAGTATGACCTAATGATTCTCTGGATTTTCTCATCTGTTATTAGTCTCTTTTTTACATCTCTGATTTTGCTAATTTGGATGCTCTCTCTCTGCCTTTTGATTAGTTTAGATAAGAGCTTGTCTATTTTGTTCATTTTCTCAAAGAGCCAACTCTTTGTTTCTTTGATTCTTTATATTATTTTCTATGTTTCTATTTTATTGATCTCAGCCCTCAATTTGATTATTTCCTGGCATCTATTCTTGGGTGAGTTTACTTCTTTTTCTTCTAGAGCTTTCAGGTGTGCTGTTAAGTCACTAGTGTGAGATTTCTTCAACTTCTTTATGTGGGCATTTAGTGCTGTGAATTTTCTTAGCACTGCTTTTATAGTATCCCATAAGTTTGGGTATGTAATACATTCATTTTCATTGAATTCTAGGAAGTTTTTAATTTCTCTATTTCTTCCTTGACCCATTGGTGATTTAGTTGGACATTATTCAGTTTCCATGAGACTGTAGACTTTCTGTACTTTGTGTTGTTGTTGAAATCTAACTTTAAGCCATGGTGGTCCAATAAAATACAGGAAATTATTCCAATTTTTTCTTTTATCTCTTGAGATTTGTTTTGTGTCAGAGTATGTGGTCAATTTTAGAAATATATATATATATATATATATATATATATATATATATATATATATATGGTGTAATGTTCTGTAGATATCTATTAAGTCCATTTGAGTCATAACATCTGTTAGGTCCCTTATTTCTCTGTTAATTACTATCTGGCAGACTTGTCCATTGGTGAGAGTAGGGTGTTGAAGCCTTCTACTACTAACATGTGGGGTTTGATGTGTGATTTAAGCTTTAGTAATGTTTCTTTTACATATATGGGTGCCCTTTTATTTGGGCCATAAATGTTCAGAATTGAGACTTCATCTTGGTGGATTGTTCCTGTGATGAATATGCTATGTTCCTCCAGATCTCTTTCAACTGACTTTAGTTTGAAGTCTATTGTGTTAGATATTAGGATGGCTACACCAGCTTGCTTCTTGAGACCATTTGATTGAAAATTCTTTTCCCAGCTTTTTACTCTGGGGTATTATCTGTATTTGAAGTTGAGATATGTTTCTTGTAAGCAGCAGGACAGTTCCTGTTTTCATATCCATTCTGTTAGCCTGCCTGTGTCTTTTTATAGATGAATTGAATCTATTGGAATTAAGGGATATTAATGACCAGTGATTGTTAATTCCTGTTAGTTTTTTGGTGGTAGTGTTGTTTGTCTCCCTTTTTTGATATTCGTTGGTATGTGATTATCTATTGCCTGTGTTTTCATGGGTGCATCTAGCTTCCTTAGGTTGGATTTTTTCCCCTAGTGCTTTCTGTAGGGCTGGATTCATATAGGTACTGTTTAAATCTGGTTTTATTATGGAATATTTTGTTTACTCTGTCTATGATGATTGAGAATTTTGCTGTGTATAATAGTCTGGGTTGGCATCCATGATCTGTTAGTGTTTGCATAATGTCTGTCCAGGACCTTCTGGCTTTCAGGTTTCCATTGGGAAGTCAGGTGTTATTCTGATGGGTCTGTCTTTATATGTTATTTGGACCTTTGCCTTTACAGCTCTTAATATTTTTTCTTTGTTCTGTATGTTTAATTGTCTGATTATTATGTGGCCAAGGGCCTTTTTTTGGGGGGCGGGGGGGGGTCCAGTCTATTTGGTGCTCTATAAGCTTCTTGTATCTTCATAGACATTTCTTTCTTTAGGTTGGGTAAGTTTTCTTCTATGATTTTGTTGAATATATTTTCTGTGTTTTTGAGCTGGTATTCTTCTCCTTCTTGTATTCCTATTATTCTTAGGTTTGGTCTTTTCATGGTGTTCCAGATTTCCTGAACATTTTGTGTTATGACTTTGTTGGCTTTATTGTTTCCTTTGACTGACAAATGTATTTCCTCTATTGTATATTCAATGCCAGAGATTCTCTCTTCCATCTCTTGCATTCTGTTGGTTATGTTTGCATCCGCAGTTCCTGTTCATTTACTCAGATTTTTCCATTTTCATCATTCCCTCAGTTTGTGTCTTCTTCTTTGCATCTATTTCAGTTTTCAAATCTTGAACTGTTTCCTTCACTTGTTTAATTGTTTTTTCTTGGTTTTCCTGGCTTTCTCTAAGGGATTTATTGATTTCTTACAAATTTTGTTTGTCTTTTCCTTTATTTCTTTAATAGAATTTTTCATTTCCTCTTTAAAGACCTCTATCATCTTCTTAAAGTCATTTTTAAGATCATTTTTTTCTGCTTCTTCTGTGTTGGGGTGTTCAGGTCTTATTGATATAGAACCACTAGGTTCTGGTAGTGTCATATTGTTCTTTATGTTGTTGACTGTAGTTTTGTATTGGCATCTACCCATCTCTTCCTCCAATTGGTGTAAGTGGTGTCTGTGTCTGAGGGAGCCTCTCTTGGTCCAATTGACACTCTTAGTACAATAGGCACTAGCGGACTTTGTGTCTAAGGGTGCAGCTGTGATCTTGGAGGGTAAATAGGTTTGGGGCTTGTAAGTTGCAGGGTAAGTGGGGGATGATGGTAGTCCAGCCTGCCTGCAGGGGTCCTGCCTGGTGGCCTGAAACTGGGGCTGCAATGGGTGCTGTTATGGGGGAATTGAGTTGTGTCCCTGGGCCCAAAGTCTAGAGGCTGGGGTGATGGCTAGGAGAACAAAGACTCATGTCTTGGTCCAAAGGATGCTGGTGGACTCTCACAAGTAATATTTTCAAGGAATACTTCCCAACTCCTCAGGCAAAATGGGAAGATCCTGTCTACATGAATCATCAGACTCCATGCTTGAGTCCTTAGTGGAAAGCCATTGTCCTTATATAGGCTTCCAGGAGAAGGTGTGTGTTCCCATCTCAAGATCTGGATTGAAGGCCTGTGTCATCCTACCTCAAGATCTGGATCAGCCTGGAGATCTTGATTAAAGGTATGCTATCTTCTTGCCTCAAGATCAGGATCACAAAATGTGTCCTCTATTTCTGGATTGTAGCTCATTTCAGATATTGTCAAATTGATAACCAAGAATAGCCATTATAATCCACTCCTTGTCTACTTGACACACAATCATGTCTCCTTATGTCATGATTAATTTCCAAAATGAAGATAATAACCATGTCATAGTAATGCCTAAACATAACTATCCCATATATAATCACAAATCCATTATATATTTAGCCAGTTCACCATTATTCCTAATATGATATAAATATCCCTTGTACAATCACAAAGGCATTATAAGTTTAAAGTAGGTGGCATTGTCCCTTGGGGTTATCCTTCTAGTATCTCAATCTTACATATGGTAACCATTGATGATCTCTTAATTGATGTTACAACATATTATAAAGAAATTGAAAGAAAACACAAATATCTGTATAGTATAAATACATTTTTAACAAAATACAATAGAAGCACTCATGTTGGTTATAATCCTTATTTCTGCAACTGGTCATATGGCCTTAGATGGTATTTAAAACTGCCTTCTTCTACTACCCATTCTATATTTCCTCCACCCTCTGCAAGCACTTCAGCAGGTCTTGGCTCTTTTCCTAGAGGAGTATCCCATACCTTCATTCCTAGTGGGTCCATGCTTTTTGTCATCCTTCCTAGAGTAGGCTATTGTTGCTTCCCATTAACTTCACAGGACATGGTAGCACCAAGAGACACCCTTTAAGGATCTCCTGCACTCCAGACATAATTCTTCTTACTTCCATTGTGAAGAGATAACCCAATTTCCCTATAGTAATCTGGATCTATCACCCCCTCCTAACACAGTTATTCTTTTCTTAGCCTATTGGCTTAAGGGCATTAGAAGCCCAAAGTGACCAGAGGGAAGTCTGAGCTTCTAGTTCAATAGAATGTTTATTGTGGCTCCTGGCAGGTTTGGTTTCCTCTCTGATACCAAAACTTCTAGGCCAGCAGAATTTAGGGTTGTTGGAATAGGAAGCAAAAACTTTCCTAGGGGATCACTAGTGATGATAGTGAGTGAAACTATTCCCTTTCCCACCCCTTGATTCCTGGACCCACAGATTTTGGCTGTGGGAGAAACTGTACCATATATCAGATGCTGATTCAAAGCATATACTGCCTCTGGAGAACCCTGCCCCAGCCCCCCGCCCCCATGCTGCTGCCACCTAATTGACCCTGCAACTGTCTTCAAAAGGCCCTTCAATCTTTCTAGCAGGCCATCTGCTTCAGGATGGTAGTGAACATGGTAAGACCAGTGGTTTCTATAATCATAAGTCCACTGTCTCTCTTTTCTGGCTGTGAAGTGATTTCCATGATCAGAAGCAATACTTTGTGAAATACCATGTCAGTGGATCAGGCATTGTGTAAGTCCATGGATGGTTTTGGTAGAAGCATTACATGCAGAAAAGGTAAATCCATAAGAAGACTAAGTATCTACTCCAGTAAGGACAAAACATTGTCCTTTCCACATAGGAAGTGGTCAATGTAGTCAACCTGCCATCAGGTTGCTGTCTGGTCACCCTAGGAAATGGTGTCATATCTGGGGCACAGTGTTGGTCTCTGCTGTTGGCAGATATGACATTTAGCAGCTGCTATAGCCAAGTCAGCTTTGGTGAATGAAAGTCCATGTTGTTGAGCCCATGCACAACTCCCATCTTTGCCACCATGGCCACTTTGTTTATGGGCCAATTGGGCAATGACAGGGATGGCTGGGGAAAGAGGCTGACTGCTCACAGAATGGATCATCCCATCTCCTTGATTATTGAACTCCTCCTCAAGAGACATCACCTTTTGGTGAGCATTTACGTGGTGCACAAGTATCTTCACATCTTTGGCTCATTTAGAGAGATCTAGTCATTTACTTCTTTCCCAGAAGTCTTTCTCACTAATTTTCCAATCGTGCTCTTTCCAAGTCCCTGACCATCTAACCATCCATTGTCTACAGCCCACGAATCAGTGAATAATTGCACATCTCGTCATTTCTCCATTCAAACAAACCGTGATACCATGAGTACTGCCAGAAGTTCTGTCTACTGTGAAGATGTCCCTTCAGCATCTTTCAAGGTTGTCCCAGAAAGGGGTTACAATGACACACTGCAGCTGTCCACTTCTGGGTGGTGCCTACATAACATACAGAACCATCAGTAAACTAGGCCTTAGTCTTCCCTTCCTCAGTCAACTGATAATAGGGAATATTCCACAAGGCTATAGGTGAATGCTTGGCAGCAGACAGCATTGTAACGGGAGTAGAAACCACAGCCATTTGGGCAACTTCTACATGTAGCTTGCTTGTGCTTCAGGACCTGCTCAGGCCCAATCTTGTACATAGATACAAGATACCATTTTATAATAGATTGCTGCTGTGCACATCCTACTTTATGACTTGTTGGGTCTGATAACACCCACCTCATGACAAGCAGTTCAAGTTGCATGGTAACTTGGCAGCCCATTGTCAAATGTTCAGTTTCCACTAAAGTCCAATTGCAAGCCAAGAGCTGTCTTTCAAAAAGAGTAATTGTAGATTATGGCAGAGCCTTGATCCAACACCCCAATGGTTTCTTCTGTGATTCAACTGTCGCAACCTGTCAAAGGCTTCAAACAGCATCCCTATCTGCCACTGATACCTCAGGTAACATAGAGTTGGCTTAATCATATAGCACAAATGGTAGAGCAGCCTGCACAGCATCCTGGACCTGTGGAAGAGCTTTCTTTCTCCTGTTCCAGGTCTCACACAAAGCTAGTAGCTTTCTGAGTTGTGGGAAGTCAGCTCCCATATTTTGAAGGGTTCTTATGAGAGAGGGATTAGAAAACATTAGATAGAAAGAGAGACCTAGCTGATGAGAAGAAAAACAGAAACACAGGATAGCTTCAAGAGGGCCCACTTCAATACCAAACAGCTCTTTCCATTTATTCAAAGGGGGTTTTTATAACAATGCCAAGGGGCTGGGCAAAAGACCACTCCCTTGCAAGATCAAAGCATACTGCACAGCCAAGTATAGACCTTTCTAAACAAGTGGTAGCCACTTCCATGGTCAAATCATCTTCTTATGCAGCCCTACTGGGTAAAGCAAACTCAGACTCTCGGACCCTGAGTAAGTTCTCTGTTTTTCAAATTTTAAAAGGTCTTAGAATAAAAACTTGGAGCCAGATATTGGGGTAAATGCTGAAAGATCAGAGAGACAAAGAAACAAGTCACTGCCACATCTTACTTCTAGACTCCTCAGCCTGAAAAAGCCTCTAGTTCCTGTCTCCTCACACCTTATATACTTTTCTCTGCCCAGCCATCACTTCCTTCTTAGTGCTGGGATTAAAGGCGTGTGTGCTTCCCAAGCAAAGGCATGAGATCTCAAGTGCTGGGATTAAAAGTGTGTGCCACACTGCCTGGTTCTGCTTCTCTCCTAGAATGAGTCAATCTCACATAGTTCAGGTTGACTTTGAACTCACAGAGATCCAGATGAATCTCTGCCTCCCGAGTGCTAGGATTAAAGGTGTATGTGCCACCACTGCCTGGTGACTATATTTAATCTAGTGGCTTGTTCTGTTCTCTGATCTTCAGGTAAATTTATTAGGGTACACAATATATCTCCACCATTTTCACTAGGAAACATCTGTGGGTCTCCACACTGAGTCACTTGGCATATGGGGCAGAGAAACACACCCAAGTGGGGAATGTGCTGTCTCCAGAATCCAAATTGTCCCACTAAACACTGTGTTTCTTTCCTAGTGGTGGGAGGGGCCAGGTGTAATAACTTATCCTTCACCGTAGAAGAAATATCTGCATGCCCCACACTACTGGACTCCTGAGAATTTCACTGAAGTAGAAGGTCCTTGAATTTTGGTTGGATGTATTTCCCATCCTCTGATATGCATATATGCTACCAATGAGTTCAAAGTGGTTGCTACCTCCTGTTTACTTGGTCCAGTAAGCATAACGTCACCAATATAGTGCACCAGTGTGATATTTTGTGGAAGAGACAGACAGTCAAGATCCCTTCTAACTAAGTCATGACACAGGGCAGGAGAGTTAATATATCCCTGAGGCAAAACTCTAAAGGTATACTGCTGGCTACTGAAAACAAATTAGTTCTGGTGGTCCTAATGGACAGGTACTGAGAAAAAGGCATTTGCTAAATTAACATCTGCATACCATGCATAACACACGCCATGAGATGTGTTAATTTGCTCAAGTAAGTACACTACATCTGGTACAGCACCTGCAATCAGAATTACTAGCTGATTGAGTTTTTAATAGTCAACTGTCATTCTCCACGATCCATCTGTCTTCTGCACTGGCCAGATAGGAAGATGTGCGAACCAGCACTCCTGCATCTTTCAAGTCCTTGGTGGTGGCACTAATTTCTGCAATCCCTCCAGGACTGCAATACTGTTTTTGATTCACTGTTATCTTTGGTAGAGGCAACTCTGAAGGCTTCTGGACCTGTGGGGAAAAAAAAAAACACAGGATGAATTAGGGGTCCTACTGGAACTACTGTGAGTTGGACATCAGCCAAAACTTCCTTAATCACCTGGCCTCCATAAGCCCCTACTTTAGCTGGAGGGCTACAATGTTTCTTGGAATCTCCCAGATCAGTGTCAATTCGGAACTAGTATCCAGCAGATCCTGGAAAGTTTGGTTTTTCCTTCCCCCCAGTGTACAGTTACCCTTGTAAAAGGCTGTAGGTCCCTCTGAGGAAAAACCAGAGAAAGGCTAACTGTGAAACTTTTAGATATCTTATCAGGATTCTTCTTCAAGGGAACATGGCCATCCCTTCATTAAAGGGGTTTTGGGTCTGCAAGCCGGCTCAAGTCTGGAAATTGATTCACTGACTGAGACTGCGTTTTGCCACTATTCAATGCAGCCTTTTTTTTTTTTATTTGTTTGAGAATTTTTCTGCTTATGCAAATCAAACAGAAGTGCAGTAGACTTCTTATCTATTTCATATCCGGAAATACTATGATTGATTAGCCAACACCAATGGTTCAAATGAGTCATGCTACTATAAAAATCATCTTGCCTGTGCTGACCATTAAAGGTTAGGCAATTATGAACATTGTTTTGGCTATGCTGCCCATTATAATAACTATGATCATCTTGCCTCTAGTGATTCAATGCTGCCACCTGGTCCCTGCTACCTCAGACACAATTAAATACATTACATTTAATCTGCCCAATTGAGTGGCAGCATCTCCCACCCTTTAAGGTCTGGCACAAGGAAGAGGGCAACACCAAAATTCTTCAAATGTGCTGGTACCCCTCTCACTATTTTGCATCTTATAGGATTTGTGAAGGGCATGTCTTTTGGGCCTTCCTATTGCAGAGTGTCTTAGTTAGGGTTTCTATTGCTGTGAAGAGATACCATGACCATGGCAACTCTAATAAGTGAAAACATTTATTGGGTGGCTCACTTATAGTTCAGAAGTTCAGTCCATTATCATCATGTTGGGACGTGGTGACATGCAGGCAGACAGGGTGCTGGAGAAGCAGCTGAGAGAATTCTACATCTTGCAGGCAGCAGGAAGTGGTCTGTAACACTGAGCAGTATCTTGAGCATAGGAGACCTTGACGCCTTCCCCAACAGTGACAGATTTCCTCCAACAAGGCCACACTTCCCATTAGAGCCACTCCCTTTGGGGGGCCATTTTCTTTCAAACCACCACACGGAGGATTAGATTTTACATAGCTCACCCACTCTAGAATTGCAGTTTCCTGGAGCCTTAAAAATCCCTTCATCAACACTAACTCAAGGGATATCAGGCATCTCCAACTCCTTTTCAGTAGGCCATCTTTTGATAAATGCTCCAGTAAACCATTCAAACAAACTTTTGACACTTTTTTTCCACATCAAACCTAGACTGTCCACTCGTAGAGTCCCTATCAATAAAATTAGCCTGATCTAGTTTTATGTTCCTTCCACCATTATCTCACATACTTATAATCCATTCCCACACATATTTCCCAGAATTTTGCTTGAATGAATTGGTGAAACCATTAAGCTCCTTAGTAGTGTCGTGCACATCCTCATGGACTGCACTTTCTACCTCCCTTCCTAGGAGCCTGCTCTGCCTTGAGTCTGGTTATAGGTCTAGAGGCAACTATTGGTGGCCTTGAGAGACATCAGTTTTGCCTTGCCTGGAATTTTCTTAAGAAAAGTCAATGCTGTTTTATCAGATACTGAAGGATTCATTTCCTCAGTGAAAGGTGAAAAGAGGTAGAGGTAGGGCTGAGGGCACTACTTCCTCAGGTGAGATGAAACTTGTGAAAATCTGAGGGTCCAAAATTCTCAGCTTCAGTGGAGTCCTCCCACACATGCCCATCCCGAGTTACAGGATCCCATTCTTTACCAATTAACCCACTTACTTTAACCGCTGACATCTTCTGAGGCGGAGACTTGATTTTTTTGCTGTAATTTAGCCAACCTTATAATGAGTGCTTTGGTTTGATTTTCCACAATTCAAGGTCTGAGCTGCTGGAGAGAAGAGTCTCTTCCAGGGTACAGTTAGAAGACTTTAGACTGTTTATTCACATCTGGAGCCAGTCAATGTTATCACTAAGTTCATTGTTATTCTTCACCATATTCTGAAGTTGGTTAATTTTATCATGGAGCTCATTCCTACCCTTTATCAATTTATCCAGATATATTAAGAGCAACAACCAGCATCATTATTTTCCTCCAAACTGTCAAAAGTTTTGTACACAGTGTCACTAAATCCATTGCAGCTCACTATTGAGGAATCAAGATAATCAAAGGCGTTTATCTCTTTATGTTTGAAATATAGTTTACACCATGGGCTTTCAGAACTTTCCCAGCTCCCAGAAGAGAGAGTGACTGGTGAGGCTTCAGTAGCTGAAGGTGCTGGTGAATTTGAGGGTGGTGGAACATTAAAAAGTCTATTCTCGATACTTAAAAGATTTATCCTTATACTTCTGTTTCTCTAGAACCATTCTGGTAATAAAATCTGTATTAGTCATGGTCTAGAGTCACAGAACTTATAGAATGAATCTTCCCCCTCTTTCTCTCTCTCTGTCTCTCCTTCTCTTTTTCTCTTTCTCTATAATATATATATACACATGTATGTGTGCATATGTGTGTGTGTGTATGAATGAACACACCCTCTTCCTTTTTTCCCTTGTCATTGTATAGGTTTCCAGAAGAAGGTGTGGCCCAGATTAAAGGTGTGCCTTCCCACCTTAAGATCTGTATTAAAGGCCTGTGTCATCCCAGGTCAAGATCTGGATCAAAAGCCTGTGTCTTCCAGCTTCAAGAACCAGACCACAAGGGTGCCCTCCATTTCTGGATTATTGTTCATTACAGATATATTCAAGTTGACAACCAAGAATAGTCATCATGCCATCTAATACCTGTATGGCCCTTTTTAACATCTAAACATGAAACAAGTACTTACAGATGGATAAGATGGGGCTGAATAGTACATGATCACTTATTCTCTGCATTTTGATCTGTTGTGGTTTTCTCTAAAAGTCTCCATTTGTTGCAAAGAGAAGTTTCTCCGTTGAATGGTATGAGCAACTCTTATGTATAGGTATAAGGATTCATGGACAAAGGCCTGGAAGAATTGTAAGAGTAGAAAGAACAAGATGTCTGCCATGGGATTGCATCCCCTGGAAATAACCAAGAAGTGACATCCATGAAGTCTCACCAACATGGCTTCCTAAAAAAGACTTGCACAAGGATGATACCTATAGACACACTAACATGAAGGGGAAATCTCATGAAATTCCAAACCCAAGACAAAGAACTATAGGTAACTAAGGGATGCTGAGAGTGTGAAAAATAGTCTTCCCTAGGGAAAAGCCCCCTCCCCAATTTTCTATTCAATACCAGTGGTCAGCCACAAAATTATATATACACAAGTAGCATACATGAACTGATTAGGCTGTGTTTATATATCTAAGAATCTATCTATTCATCTATCTATCAACCTATCATCCATCATCATCATCATCATCATCATCATCATCATCATCTATATAACAATTAAAGAAAAAGAGGCCAGAGGCCATGTTTTGAGAGAGAGCAAGGGGGAGGAGTATAAAGAAGGAGTGGAGGGAGGAAAATGTGGAAAATGATATAATTATATTTTAATTTCAAAAAATACATACAACAGCAACTAAAAACCAAACAACAACAACAGCAACAAAACCCACAAAGTGCTTGTAGGACTTCTGCTAAATATCAAAAGCATGCCTGCTGTCCACTGAATCTCAGAAATTTCCTTTACTTCTCTACCATATTTTTCATGATTATGCAAAAGAACAGAAATTACATTGTCATGTTTTAAAAGCAATTGTGATCAATGGAAAAAAAGAACAAAGTTCTCATTTGTTCCGAATGCAACTGATATCCATATGACAGGGACAAATTTTTATTAACTGTGTGCTTTAGGCTAGGAAAAACCAGGGTGTTTATATAGTTTGGGGACAGTTTTATGTGAGTCTAGAAGCTATAACTCTAAACTGGAAAGAAAAACCCATTATATATAACATAAGCCTGGACCCATCACAATACTTCATATTCAGTTTCCTCTTGCCACTGTGAGAAGGAAACTTTCTAGACAAAATTTCTGCGCAAGCTTCATAGGCAGAAAGCCCACATATTCCTGTCTAAGGCTATAACTGTCATGAGCAAATCTCACCAAGAGCAGGTGTGTGCTTATCCCCTGCTGCGTCCAAAACATTGTCCACAACAATAGGTAAGAGCCTGAGCCTCTCACTTCCCTACGTGTTTCTTCCCAAATGCATTTCACAGCTCTTTAAAATCATCTTCTGCTGTGTTAGACCAGAACAATGTGTTGACTACTGTTGTCTCAGCTTTCTCAAGACTTCTTCAGCACAAGTCAATCAGCACACCAGTGGTGACCAAGAGCCATTAGGAGGAAAGAAATCTGGGAATCTCAGTAACCTCATGCCCATTCACTTGCAGTTTTATTTCCCCGTGAGACAACAGTTAAAATAAAGACTTTAGGTTTTCCTTTTCTCCAACAGTTAAAGGTAAATTGTCTTCAAACTGCTGGTCACCCATTCTATACTGAGGTTCTGAGGATTGCTATTATTTATGTTCCTTTTCAGAAGTTTCATCACTTCTGTATCAGTGACTTGTTTTTTTTTTTTTCACCCAATTATTTTACTCATTTATGATATCTTCTATGGTAGGGATTCTTCAAATACTGGTAAGATTGTATATTGTGGGATTATGCTATTTACTGAACTGTCCTATAAGGCCTCTTTCATTGATATCAAAATGATGTCAATTATTCTTAAGAAATAAAGTATAAGTCCATCATTTTTTTTTTTTTTTTGAGACAGGGTTTCTCTGTGTAGCTTTGCGCCTTTCCTGGAGCTCACTTGGTAGCCCAGGCTGGCCTCGAACTCACAGAGATCCACCTGGCTCTGCCTCCCGAGTGCTGGGATTAAAGGCGTGCGCCACCACGCCCGGCACAAGTCCATCATTCTTTAGTCTTGCTACTCTGCAATGTGTGTGGTTGTGCAGAAGATAGAGGTTTCCATGCACATAGTAAACAATGTTCATTTAGTTGATCATGTGCTTTAACTTCTAAATCGGATCTAATATAAATCTCCACCCACTTCTGGAACCTGACAGGGCCCATGCTCTTCCATATATGCCTGAGAGCTGTGGCATCATTGTTCATCTTCCAACTGACCCAGACATTTTTTTTTTTTTGATAATTGTGAAACAAAGACATCCAGGCATGTTGGTTCATGCCTGCAATCTCAGAAATTGGAAGGCTGAGACAGACAAGAGGAATGTCACAAGTTAAAGGCTAGTCTGGACTACAGAGTAAGACCAGATGTCATAGAGAGTCGAAGAGAGAGGTGGTTTAGTAGTGAAGGGCACTAGCTGCTCTTCCAGAGGATCTGGGTTTTAATCACCCATGTCCCAGCTTACAACATTCTGTAACTTGAATCTCAGGGGTTTAACACCCTCTTTTTGCTTCCACAAGCACTGGGCACACACGGTGCACAGACACACATGCAGACAAATACTAATAGACATAAAAAAAACCAAATAAAAGAAAAAGCTACAGAGAGATGGAATTAGATTAGCACTTTCTGAGATAATACTTTTTCTAATGAGCTAATGCATGTGATGGCTATTCTTAGTTGTCAAGTTGATTACATCTGGAATTAACTAAAATACAAAAATCGAAGGGACACCTGTGAGGGAATTTTGCTTAATTTGAAGTAGGTAGACCCACTTCTAATCTGGACCTTTGAGGTAGGAAAACTCACACCTTTAATCCAGATATTGAAGAAGACACACCTTTAATCTGGGCCACACAGTGTGCTGGAAGGCTATATAAGGACACCAAAGAAGGAAGATTTTGCTCTTTGCCTGCTTGCCCTCACCTCACTAGCAAGTCCATTTACTGGTGTTAGAAGTTACTTGTTCAGGATTCCAGCATATACTAGAGACCAGAAGAGCCATCCAGCCTTGTGGATATAGCAGCTACTAGATTCTTGGATTTTCCACTCACAGTCAGCCATTCTTTGATTAGTAGGACTGCAGCCTGTAAATCACTCAAATAAATTCCAATCTATATTATATACATGTATATAAAATTATATAAGGTCTGTTACTGTAGAGACCTCTGACTAATACAGTGAAAATCTGGATGAATATGCTTACCACTTGAGTAAGATGGGGAAGGTTTAGCATCAACCTGAATAGATTTGAATCTTAGAATGAAATGGATTTTATCTGGTGATAAGTAGATGAAAGTGGAATTAATTTAATTCTGTGAATATTTTCTGAGTGATTAGCCAAGTATCTCATAGTAGTCTGACATCAGAAATCATCCTTAATGATCTATTATCTGACCTATTCTATTAGGCCAATCTTCAATTTTGTTGAGAGCCAAGAACGGAAAACCAATTCACTTGCAAAGATTTCCTAGCCATTATTGGACTCGTTTATTTTCTCAGTTGCTGGGAGTTATATCAAAAATACTTTTCCAGTACCCTTCAAGTTGCTATTAATTAAATCTGTTGTTTTTGCACTTTTAATCATATAGTTTAATCCAATGAACTAAGAAAGAGGTAAAGCGCAAAACAAGAACAACTTTGACATAACTTTGTCAGGATAGTTTTATAAAATGCTATATCTCATCTATTCTATATGTTTTAAATAGATTTTGTCAAAACTGGGGGCTTTAGGCTCTACATTAAATTAATAGAAAAATCTCCATTCTGTTTCTTATCAGAAGAGCCTATACTAAATCAAGTTCTCATCCTGTTGAGAAGAAATGTAGTTTTATCTTTTGAGTAATGCCTTAACACATGCTTCAACAACTACTGGGAAACCAATTATGAATGTTTCTCATGTGATAGATTCCCCAAAATGGTCTGTTCTCATTTAAGATGATTAAGAACCAGAAATAACCAACAAGTCAGTTTTTACAAATTATAAACAAATAAATCATGTTATCAGGATGGCCATTTTGTAATAATGTAATTACATATAACATTTGATGTAATGGATAGTTGCTATAAATAGCTGTGAAGAGAGGGTATAACAAATGTATCAGTCTTTCCTAAATGGGTTTGTAGATATGCACTGACTTGTCTTCATAATTTTGGAACTCTTAAATATCATGTGTATATATTCAAATCCCTATCAAAGCTTTGACAAGGTAAATTTTTCTATGAATTTTATGAAAGAAAAATGTTTAAATTCATAAACTAGTAGGGCAACTAACATGTAACTACATGTTAATTATATTATATTACATTACATCATAGGATATAGAAAGTATTAACCCTTTATAAAATAAAGTAGCACACAATTAAAATAAATATTTTAAAGTTTTGTTTGATATATTTTAATAACCTTAATGAATGATGAACACTAAGTCTAAAATAAATCACATAAAAATTTCTATGTGGAATTCATTTTCCCCTACAACTGCAAAAATGTTGTGTTGGAGAATGTTTCAGATACTTAAAAAATTAAAAACAAAAACCAAACAATATCAACAGCAACAAAACTGCATATCACTAAGGTACTTCAGCAAAAAGAAAATGATTCTTTCATTTATTAATATTATGAATGTCTGAAAAATTGTTACTTTTAGAATTGTAAATTTTAGCTTTTAATGTTTCTTTTAAAAATTTTAATTAGTTAAAATTTAAATATTATTTTATTTATTTTTTGAAAATTTCATATATGTATACAATGTATTTTGATTTTATCTACCACATACTACTTACCTTCAACTTCTCCTAGATCCATGAACCCATTTCCCTCCTGACTACATGTCCTTTTTTTAGTATTATTGTAATTCCCTTGAGTCTAGTTAGTGTTGACCATATGCAAATAGCTGCAGCATCATCCACCAGATTCTGGACAACCTACCAGCAAATACGTACCCAAAGAAAACTGACTCTCCCTTCTTCAGCAGCCAATAGTAGCTTTTTAGTTGGGGTGGGGGCCCTCCTGCATGCACGCTGGAACTATGATTGGCCTGAATTTGTGCAGATCTTGTGGCAGGAACTACAACTGTTATGAATTTATATGTATATCAGCCTTGCTATGTCCAGGACTCTGAGTTTCATAGCTCTCAACCCAATCATCAGGCTCTTGCATTCTTTCTGCCTACTCTTCCATAATGTTCCTGAAACCTCTGATGTCGGGGGGGGGGGGGGGGTTGATATAGCTAACTCATCTAGGGCTAAGCTTTTATAGTCATTTATTCTCAGCACATTGACCAGTAATGAATCTCTGTGCCACTCTGCCCAGCTTGTTGTATATTTTTATACAAACTTATTTTGGGTCAAAATACATGTTCCTACCCCCTCAATAATTAGCTTTTACCTGAAACATAATTTTTAAAATCATTCTTTGGGAATCATGTACCCTAATCTCACTCACCTCCCAGTCTCTTCATATTCTCCCTTCACCTGTAGAAATAAAAATAAAAACATCAAAACAAACAAACAAACAAAAAAAAAAAACAAGAGGCAAAACCACCACCACCAACAACAAGAAAATAAAAACAAACAAACAAAAAACCCTACTTGCCTCCTCTGTTTTTCCCACCTCTACATCACTTGCTCATTCATCTTAGTGGCATTGGGAACTGCACTATGTCACACAGTAGGCCCTTTTGTTCAAACAGCTTTACTTGCAAATGTTCATTGGGTAATGAGTTGCTGGTCATGTTCTTGATCAGATTCAAGGCCTCTGGTTTGTGGCACCATCAATACTGGACTCTCACTGAAACTCCTCTTGGATATCATGCTATTGCCCTGAGTCATGGAGATCCTGTGGCTATGGTTCCATGGGACCAGTCTGTTCACTCACTCCAGCAGGTCATAGATGGAGTATATGTTGGGATGGGCCAACTCAATGGCCTGGATGTATGCCTCGCCTCGGTGGTAGCTGAGTTGGTCAGTCTGGGCCTTTGGGACCACCCTGTCAGATGAGGGGTGGAGTCAGCTCTCTCATGCCCATGTTGAGGGGTGGAACCAGCTTTTCCAAGTGTGGAGGTCAACTGTCCTATGTGGGATGGTGTGGCGATGTTTTATTTGTGCTTTAATAGATAAAGCTTGCCTGGAGATCAGAGTAAAAAGACAGCCATTATAAGTAAACAAAGAAGTCAAGCAACGGTAGCACATGCCTTTAATCCTATCACTTGGCAGGCAGGGATCTGTCTGGATCTCTGTGAGTTCAAGGCCACACTGGAAACAAAGCCAGGTGTGGTGGCACACACTTTAAATTCCAACACTTGTTAACTTTGGAGGTCTGTAGGTCTGTATAGACAGACAGGAAGTGACAGAGCTGGGCAGAAAGAGGAAGTGATGTAGCTGGACAGAGAGAGCAAATCATATGGCAGAACAGCAAGGCATATAGGTGTGGATAAACAGGAAGTCACTTGCATTTGGAAGCTGAGGTGTTGGTGAGGTGAGGTTAGCTTGTGGCTATTCCTATTCCTCTCATCTCTCTGAGGCTTTAACTTTTATATCTGTCTCTGTGTTTTTTGTTTAATAAGACCATTTAGAAATTCATTAACAAGATGGTACAAGCTCTCCCATATCAGAGTCATCGGGACAGCTCTCCCAAGGCCAGTGAGGGGTGGGGCCATCTCAGCATGGCCCTCAGACTTGAACATGCATGATTTGTATGGGGCCCCTGTGTTAACACTGGCAACAGACACTGATACATATTTCAACTGCAGCAGGGCCATGGATTCAGATGCGTTGCTCAGCATCAGCTTGGGCTCAGATGTCCCCATGGCTCTGAGTAGCAGCACAGGCCACTCAGATCTTTATGAGGCCCATAGCAACATGGTCGTCAGATTCCAACATTGACCCAGGTGGTGGCCCAGACACCAGGCATCCACACAGCTCTTGATGGTGACATCAACCCCTGACGTCAACACAGACCCTGGCTGTCGCAGGACCATAGACCCAGTCATGACCCTAAGCAGCAACTTGGGCTTGGATGCCACCATAGCTCCAGGTGGAAGCACAAGCCACCCTGATCTGTTTGGTCCCAGCAACAGGATGACCCTTGGACACCAACCTGGCCTTAGGTGTTGGCTCAGACCCCAAGGCATCTGCATAGCCTTCTGTGGTAACAGGAGCCATGAACATTGACCCAGACTGTAGTGGGTAGCCATTCTAGCTTTGATCTGGAAATTCCAACCCCCATTGAGGCTTCGGCAACTGTCACGCCTACAAGGCGGGGCCTAGGGAGGCACCGAGGGACCCGAGAGACCTGGATGGGCCAGTGCACGCTCTCTGTTCTTGGACCCTAGATGGTGGATGTTGACTGAGCAGAGCTCCAGAGAACATGGCTGGACTTCAATACACCTTCCCCAGACCCCACAACCTACCTTTCCCTTTTTTGTAAGTTACCCACTAAATAAATCTTCTTTTTAACTATGTGGAGTGGCCATAATAATTTCACCAATAACAGACCTTCACTATGGTAGGGCCACAGACCCAGAAATGGCCCTCAGCAGCAACATGGGCCCTGGGTGATAAGCAGGCCACCCACATCAGCCCAAATCCTGATCACTTTCACCACTATAAATCTGCCTCTTTTTACCTCACTTGAAACATTCGCCTCTCTCTCCCTCTCCCATTTCCCTACCATATATTCACTCACCATAATGGTACATGGCTGCCGGGGTGGGCCTGTGGTTTTCTTCTATCCACTCAGTCCAAGCAGCACCAGGCAGACAGATGTCCACTAATTTTAACAGATGTTTTTAGCTTACTTTTGATGGAACAGATCCTGAGCTCAATGTTTGAACACAATGGTGTGAGCAAAACTGACATAATCTTTTCCTTACACAGCTTGGTGTTTAAGGGAGGAGTAATATCCACTAAAAATAAATATATTTTTAATTCTATAGTGTAAAGAAAAAAAACTTAGAAGTCTACATTCCTGTTTACAACAAGAAGTGACAGAATACGTTGAATGTTGAATGTCCATGACTTTCCTTACTGCCACAGGGCAAAGTCCTTTGCTCAGATCTAGAAAGCAAGATGGATATGGACAGCTATACTGAGATCTGCTGGCTTGGAGCGGACTACGAGGATGTCACCACAAACCACAATACCTTACAAATCCCCAAGGAGTCCCTTGAGGGGAGAAAGGAACCTAGGATGGACTGAGGATTCCAAATCCACTACAGTACATAAAACAGCCTTGCTGGAAAAAAAAAAAACTGGAGAAAAAACTGAGGAGCTAAGTAACACTACAAATGAGTGGATATCAATGGGCTAGAGGCAAAAAGAATTCTCTTTATGCATTGCACTCTAGTTGATAACATTGTTTTTTTACAGAGATGTGAGCCAATGATGTGATGTCATTATCCAAGCTTACTATGATTGAATAGTTTAGTAACTGGAAGGTGGATAGATATATCAAGGTTTATACTGCTTGAGTTAGAGGTTTAGATGAACAAGTGGAGGTGTCTAAATAAGTTGGAGGTTTTGATACAAACTCATGCTTACCTCAATGTGAAAGACTCTACCTCCGTCTCTGTATCTCTATATGTGCTCATATGCATGCTAATATATACACACCACAAACACATACACATACTTGGGATTTCTTCCTTTTTAAATTTTTACACAGAAGACCTAGAAACAATGACATCATCTATCAATATACCTAGAACCACTCAGTTTGTGTGTGTGTGTGTGTGTGTGTGTGTGTGTGTGTGTGTGTGTGTGTGTGTGTTTTCATTTCAATAAAAAGGACCACTTTTCTTTGGAGAGTGACTATTTCTAGAGCTGGGGTAGATATATATGCAATATAAGCCTTGTATGGACAGAAATAGTGAAGTGTTAAAAACAAAATAAGCCCCTCTCAGCAAGCAATGTGGAGGGAATAATTTTAAGGAGATAGAAGGGTATATGGCAGAACTATTGAAAGAAAGGTTATAACAACCTTAGCAATGACATAAATATGATTTTTATTTTGACTTCTGGTGATACTGTCAGGAATGTAAGATATAGGATCATATCCTGGGAATGATCACAATCTGGAAGCAGATAAGTCAGTCTGAAAGCATAGATAGGATAGACAGGCTACAACCCTCTACAATCTTCCCCAGTGACCCACCATCTCCTGCCAGCAATGGTTTCACAACCTTCTAAAACAGCACCATCATGTTAAATACATGAGCTTGTGGGAATATTTCAGATCCAAACCATACCAGCTAAGGGGGGCGGTATATGATTACCTGCCATATGCAGAGGTCAGAGAAGATTGGCTGATGGCAGAATACATGAGTTGACCTAGGTCAAAGAAGCAAACAATTGACCAAAGAGAAAATGAAGGGAAAGAGCATTTCAAGCAGAGAAAACTGCATTTGTAAAGACCTGCTATACATAACCACCCTGATGAAACTGAAGGGAAGAAGGAGGTGCATTTTGAAGTGAAAAGGTGTGGCTGTGTGGCAGAGTGGGCCAAAGAGGCACACTTAAAAGAGAGCAGGTAGGAGCTGGCCAATATGCCACAAATTCTTGGCCAGTTGTCTCCAGAGCATTGGAAGTCATTTTGAAATTTTACCTGAGGAACTAATGGCATCTTTGGAGAAGAACTTTGGCTGAAGTCCAGAATGTAGGTTAAAGAAGGCAAGATGTGAACATATGGGCTATAGCAGTGAAGAGGCCAGTGCAGTGGTCTTGGTCAGAGATAATGGTTGTTTATCCCAGAATTAGAGAGTGGATGGAAACAGTGTCCCAGTTCCAGTGGACTGGTAGTCTGAACATGAGTAAGCCACCGAGCTTTCTTGTTCCATTAAAGCCCCTCTTGGCGATGACATTCAGGGAAGAATCCATTTAATATTTACCTCTTAAAAACATTAACTATCTTACAGATTAGCAATACTTGGGTGTTGTTTTTTTTAAAAAAAAACCATTATCACTTATGTCATAAAATTGATGGGTAATTTTCCTACTTAATAAAGCATTAGGTTTTCCTTTGATCATCACATTCTTTAAAAAAAAAAAAAAAAGGTTTTAGCACCGAGAATCAAAGAACAGATCTTAAAGCAGGACAAGGAAGGTTAAATGAGTTGAAATTATTTACCTTACACACACGGATATTAAGCGATGACTTGATGACTGCTTTTGGGGGGACGACTGTAGTTATAGGAAATGATGCAGCCAATTATTTCCTCTCTTTTCCTGGTGGCTTTAATGCTAAGAAATGGCTTAAATTGCTAGGAAGAAGTTGCAAAATACGAATAAACATTATCAAATGCAAAATTCCCATGCCTAAGTCTCAAACTACAGAGGACAATAGTGGACTTTTGTGTTCTGCATTTTCATGAAGGCAGGTAGTGGCCTGGAAGACACCTGGAGGTCTCGTTCATCCCTTTAACGTCTTGTCTGTAGATTCTCAGTTGGTGACAGCCGCTTTCATTTTGCTTCTTAATCCTTACCTTAATGTGGCAAGAGTTCCTCCCTTACAGCTGCCAAACACTTCTTTCTTCATACCTTAGGAGGCCCATCTTTCTAGATGTGAAGAGAATAACAACTGGGCCCTTAAAAACCACTTGTAAATCTTTTTACGTGCTGCCATTAAACTCTAGATTCAAGGCCATAACATCAATCTTTCGTCCTCCTTTCTGTTAGGTGATGAAATTCAGTTTGCCAGCTTCATGGTCAGCCTCCTCAGTCATCTCTCTCTCCTCCCATTCTTCCCCCTTGTATGTTTGTGGAACATCTGAGGTTGGAGGATTATCGTCAGTATGACACCAAGAAATGGCCCGATGAGGAGATTCTACAGTTGCTCTCTGGCCTTGCTTGTTTACCCTTGTAGGTGCTTTGTCCTATCACCTCTGGGGACCTACATCTGCTGATGTACCTTTCTTTGTCTTTAGTCATTTAGGCACCACAGAGTATATTTGAGTCATCTCTACCACTAACTTTTTTCTGGCCCAGTGCAGGCTTTCATGTCACCCTTGGATTCTGGTGTTTAACTGTTTAACTCTGTAGATGAGTTGCCATGTGGCTGGAGATCTTGAGACTTGAGGCAAGTGTGTCGGCTCACTTTCTGTCACCCCCTGTTTTTCCACTCTATGGAACTGTGTGGTTGAGGGACTTCTCCCAGGGTTCTGTAGCCTTTTGGGACCAGCCCTTGAGTAGAAGGCCTGGTGTCTCCTAACTGACCTGCTGAGTGAAAACAGAATTAAGTGTAGGAGGGCTGGAGAAATGGCTCTATGAGTCAAGATGTTTGTTATCAAGCCCAATGACCTGAGTTTGATACCTGGTACCCAACAGGTTGCAAGGAGAGAATTGTTTCCACTGAGTTGTCCTCTGCTCTCCATGCTTATGCTGTGCGGCACATATACTGCTCCATGAATAGATGGATAGTTGATAGATAGATAGATAGATAGATAGATAGATAGATAGATAGATAGATAGATGGTAGATAGACAGACAGACAAACAAGAGAATATATAGATAAGTAAACTTTGGGGGGGATTATTGCCAAACTTCTTTTTTTTTTTAAATAGGATCTTTTTAAAAAAAATTTATTATGCACACAGTGTTCTGCCTACATTCCAGAAGAGGGCACCAGATCGAATTATGTATGGTTGTGAGCCTTTTTGTGGTGGCTAGGAATTGAACTCAGGACCTCTGGAAGAGCAGCCAGTGCTCTTAACCTCTGAGCCATCTCTCTAGTCCTACCAAACTTCTTTTTACCCACATTCATGGGCTTGAAACTTTCTTGTTGCAAGTTAATTTGTTTGGGTAGTCACACATTCTTCTCTACTCCATGTTTTGAATTTTTCAAACTTTGCACTTTGCTAGTTTTAATCCAAACTTTATACATGCCCCCCCGCAACCCCCCCCCCCCCCCGCACACACGCGCGCAGCTTGCCAGAATATTCTCAGACAAAAATTAAGCCAACACAAACTATTATGTCTTTCAAATGCCTAGCTATTGCTGTTAAGACCACTGTGGAAAGAAAACCTCAAAATTTGACACCACTTTTTTACTAATTTGCTTTGTATTTACTCTCCTAGGTGGTATGGAAACCTCAAGTACACTTTGGGTTTTGTTTTAGGTAACTTGATAATAAAGTGTAACATGTATATGGAAGAACACACAAAAGAAAAATGAAGGGTACTGACTAGTGCCTAGTTATAATGACCAATGAGCCAGCATCTCCACCAAGAAACAGAACATTACCAGTACCCCAGGCACTCAGTAGCCATTTCCCTCCCAGACTTCACTTTACTTTGAAAGGAACCATTGGTCCAACTTCTAGTATGATAACCATCCTCTATTGAGACTTACATAAATGAAAGCACAGAGAATACATTTTGTGTGTAGCTTACTTAGTGCAATATTACAACTGTGAGAAGCACACCCGTTGTTGCACCAGCAATTTGTTCATTTCCACCACTGTATATTGTACTATGTGTTTATTTCAGTGTGTACTTACTTATTTGGTTGCTGATGGGTCGTTAAGTCATTTCCAACATGGGTTATTGCAAGCAATGTGAAATTCATTCTTCTACATTTGATTTGACATTCAGTGTATGCATATCCACTGGGTAAACTTTTAGGATAAAAAAACTTTTACTTGTTTAGTCAGTATGCATTATTTTTATGACATAAAAATCTTTCTGCCGCGGTGTCTCACCTTTCCTTAATGCCTTCTCCATAGTATTTATGGAATATTGTTTCCAAAACTCTTATCCAATCCAGTCATGCTATCCTCAGACCACTTCAATTGTGTCCCGTTGCTTTGGGAACGAATTACAAACTACTGCCGTGGTGGACAGAGCCTTCTGTAACTTGGCATCTACTTAGTTCATCTTTCACTTTCTGTTCAAACCAAACCTTGTTTATTTTTCCCACAGGGCTCCTTCACAAACTGCCTCCTTATCTATCAACACCGTTTTCTGTCATTTTGTGTTCTTCTTTCCTCTATCTCACCGTCGTTTTACCTGAAGAATTCCAGCCAACTCTCCTGGTTACAGTTGAGATAACACAGAAATCCGAATTGTCATATTGAGAGCATTTTGAAAAATACAGCATTCAAGTGAAACATGAAAAAAAAAATCTAAGCATGTTAGGATATGTGGTGGAATCTGTGAGAGTCCAAGTGATGCCCTGTGATATTATTTGTACAGTAGGTGCCATTTCCACCCTGGAACATCACCTTGTATTTCCATTAATTAGATAGTTGTGTGTGTCATTTTTAGTGAAATATGTCCTGTTGATTGAAATTTTCAGTTTTTTTAAAATAATAAACAACATGGAAAAAATCATACAACACATCGCAGAGAGGAGTCACTCCATAGAAAATGCCAAAAGGTAATTCATTATTGTATTTGGACGAAGATTGACAGTGACACCTCTTCCTAGAGATTTACTTATGAGACGTTCTTCCTCTTCTAGGAGTATATCATCTGCAAACCTACTGATAATCTCTTCCTTCTCCACTTTCTTGTATAAACAAAGCTAAATTTCTTAACCCAGGCAGGTTAAGAAACAGGTCGCTTCCCTGTTTGTGCGTTTTCCTGTTGCCTATATTATTTTCAGTACCATGGATCCCATTAAAATGATGTTTGTGCACATTTTACTTATGATTGTGCACCTAGGCTGACACCCAGTTTGTAATACTTTTAAGAGCAACAGTATTTGTGAATTGCAGAGCTGCTCAGCTCTATCTGTTCCCTTAAACTACTGTCATTTGCTTAGTCTGTGCAGACATGTTGCTTTGAGTTTGGAGAATAAAGTTGTGATACAGTCAGCACTGATCGATGATTTTTAGCATAGCATAAAGAAAAAGATTCATGGGTTTCTTGTACAAATCTTATCATAATAATTAGATTTCATACTCTCATCAAATATGAGGTATAATATATGTCTTTGCCCTTTCCAGAGATGTTCCATTATATTCTCAGGCACATTTGTGCTGGCTTATATTCCCTGCCTTCTGCTTTCAGTTCCTCCATGTTCTTATTTTGTACCTTAGTTTCCACCCACATCTGCTTATTGTTTATAGTTTTTTTCATATTAAAATACATTCTTGTTCATTGGTTTTTGTCACCTCACAGAGAGAATTTCTAAGAGATTGAACAAACTAGGCTTCTTGTTACAGTAATAATTAGAAGTTTAGTGGCAGCTTTGTCCTCCTCCATGGCTGAACCAATGAGTTAACCAGGAGGTTGGGCGATAAGGTTAAAATTAAAGACTGCTAACCCTGGTATGATTATGGGCATTGGAAGTTTCAGAAGTTTGCCAAAACAGCTCAAATGAGAAGACATGTATTCACTCACTGATGTTTCAAAGATTACCTCACTAAAGTGTAATTCTTGGAATCAATGGCAACTAAATTAATGTGAGAACTCCCATTTTCCCCAAACTAAATCACTATTCCTCAATAGAATATGGTACTTTCTACTACCACATGGCTTATTTTGAATGAGATTTTCCTGTACTTTGTTGTGCTATGGATAGTCTTAATCCTTCTCTGTTGCGTGCTATGTATTCTAATTACTGCTAAATCTCTGTTCAGTCATATTTATAATCTCATTTGATTTTCACTGAATATGAACACATCATTTATGTAATCACTCTATCTTTAGTCTTATCACATTGTTTAGTTTTATTAGCAGCAACTAAAGAAGCACTGTTTAGTATCAATGTAATTTTAATTATAAATGCAATATAGACACTGAAATTATATGGAGATGATGTGGTCATTTAGATGCTTTAGAATAAACTATTAATTTTATATAACTATCAGAATAGAAGCATGCAAATTAGAAATTTTTATAGAGCATGACCTGGTCTTTGACACTGTTTTTGGATTCTCAGGTGGTGACATCTACTAGTTTGAGAAACATTCGTTTGCTTGTCTAATGTTTAGACAAGTGAATCTTGAAGTCTGACCTTGACTAACAGCATCTCTGTGACTGAAGAACATAGAAATACAATTTATGAGCTATGTGTATGGCTCAGTGGTAGAGCACTTACTCATCAGCATGAGTGAGGTCCTGGGTTCTATCCTAAGCATTAACAAAGAAGAAATTCTTCAGCTGCACTACCAATTGATTGACCCAAGAACTTTAGAAATAGAGCTCAGCTTTAGTTTCAGTCTCCTACATATTTCAAATATACCTGGAAACACTGTTTTAGACTACAGAGAATGTTGCTTTTTTATTTGTTTTCTGGGATTTGCATATGACTTGGTTTTTATATCATAAATTATTAAAATATTTTTAAGCTATCAATCATATAATAGGGAAAATTTCCTATAAGCCATTCTTTAAACAGGGCATGAGGGAGATCAGTATCAGGCTACTCAAAGACTAGAATGTAGCCTCCGTGACTGGTCCCTACAACTTCCCTATGAAGATCAATTGATCCAGGAGAAGGTGGATGCAAAAATAAAGATAGTGCATCCTCAAGAAACAAGGTAGAAGCAGGATCAGGGGTTAATCATCAGTATTCATGAACAAAGCAAGCCTGAATTCTGAACCAGTTGGAGACAATAAGTTGTTGCTTTTCTGTTGCCATGGAGACTTATTTGGACTAGCTCAGACCTATGATTGTGAGAGGGCAAATTGCTAGTACTTTTAAAATTTCAGTGTCCTGATAATTATGGTTTAGGATGTTATGTTAAGGGCTATTTTCTGACATTGTATTAAAGAATATACCAGAATCTGAAGGCCGCAGCCATCTGACTCTCACCTAATCATTCAGGGGTCAGAATAAGTTTAACTTCTCAAGGGAGGTTTGTCTGACTCTATAAGGATGGAGGAAAGATTTCTCTCTTGTGTTCCAGAGCATCCTGAACTCATCCTATCATACATTTTTCATCACCTACTATAACATAAGGACCCCGATAGTTCATGTCTTCTCCAGTATATTATAAATTTATGAGGTACTGCTTTGGGAAAGCCCAAAACTCCTTATGAGATTTTCTAGAAAGGTCCACAGAACCCTTCATGTAGATGACTAACACTATGACTATATGTTAAATTACATACATTGATCAGAAGGAAAGAAGAGAAGATTTTGTAAGGTTTTCTGTTCTTCCTTATGTTCTCTCCATTCCACAAAGAGACACAAAACATGTTCTCCACCAATACAAATGGTGCATGGTCATACAAGGTTTCTATCTAGACAAGCCCATTAGAGAAGATGTGTAGCATGAATCTTAAAGAGTTTTTATTAATAAAACAAACCCAGAGCCAAGTATTGGGGTGAACACTACAAGATCAGAGAGACAGAACAAGCCACAGCTAACCTCACCTGGCCAACTTCTCAGCTGGTCTTGTTTCCTCAGACTGGAAGCCTCTGTATCCTCATATCCAAATGGCTCTCAGCTGAACTGTGGTGCTCAAAACCTAAAAGCTTAACCAGCCAAAATGCTTTTAGTTCCTGATCTTCACACCTATATACCTTCCTGTTTTCTGCCTCACTCCCTGGGATTAAAGGCTCACTTTCTGGGATTAAAGGAATGTGTCACCATGCCTGGCTGTTTCCAGTGTGGCCATGAGCTTACAGAGATCCAGAGGGATTTCTGCCTCTGGAATACTAGGATTAAAGGTGTCAGTGCCAACATTTTCTAGCCTAAGTATCTAGTGGCTTTTCTGTTCTCTGACCCCAGATAAGTTTATTAGGGTACACAATATTTTGGGGAACACAATACCACCACAAAGATGCCCACAACTACTGATGAAGGCTGGGAAAATTGCATCTTCTGCAGAGAAAGTGGCAGAATTCCACATGCTCAGATGTAAATCAGATATACAGCATAAACTTTGTAGCTGTAGACTGGCCACCCTCTAGTTTATCAGTTAAATGTTTACTGAGAACACCAAAAGAGTCAAATTCATATTTGCCAGGCAAGGCCAACTTTGCAAGCAGACCTGTCCTTTTAAGGATTATAGTGTTGGAATAAGGACCACATCTACCACAATTCCCACTATTTCTCTAGAAACTTGAGATAAATCTTCAGGAAGTAATTGGTAAGTGGATTTCCTAAGGCAAATCTGATAGACCAGTACTGTCCTAGAGACTTTAGCTTGGCCATGGTTGCGCATGTGCACACACACACACACACACACACACACACACACACACACACACACACAGAGACTGAGTGAGAGAGAGCATGAGAGAGAGAGAGAGAGAGAGAGAGAGAGAGAGAGAGAGAGAGAGAGAGAACAAAAACTTTAAAAAATTCGAAGTTACTAAAGTACACAAAGCTCTGCAAATGTGTTATTTGATGAAAGGCTTGGGTTACTGACTCACTGAAGTTCTCATATATGGATGTCAGAAATCTAGTAGGTCCTTCAAGCCTCACAGTGCCCCTTAATTTGGTCCTAGTGGGAGTAGATGCACAAAAACTAGGGTGCAAGTTATCTTCTCTTGCCACACATTTTAATTAAGGACACCAAATTGCTTCCTCTTTCCTTTTCCACCATAACCACCATCTTCTTCTTAGAAGTATACCCTTCAAAGTCATATTCCCACACAGGCTGAGGCATGACCTAGACTCTGGGTCCAGAGATTACCTTCTGTTGAGAGCACAGAGGTCCTTGTTCCCACAGTTAAGTACTAGGGAAACTATAAATGTTGAACATGCAGTGTTGTCTCTTTAAAGAAAGTTGTATAACCTGTTTTTTGTCCAGAAGTTTGAGAACAGAGGTGATTACTAGCCTAGTTGACCTCTGTACTATGTGTAGGGCCAGACTCTTACAAACAGGACCAGAGGTGGTTAATAGCCTAGATGCCCACTGTGCTATCTGTGTGATTGAGACCATATTAGATCCTCCTCTAGGCCCTTAAGATAACACATGGAGGCTATCTATAGAGGCATCTTCATGGAAGAAGTGGCATGTACTTTCAGAAGAGTTTTGATGCAATTATGCTTCATTGTAAGCACAGGATTGTGCTACATCAGGGAACTCTTTTCAAATTGTACTGTACTGAAATATGCTGTAATCATGTCAGAGGAGGCAGAAATCCCTCACAACCTCCTTGAAGGAGGATCCCATTATGTAGCCCAAGTTGCCTAAAATCTGCCCAGTGTCAGACTCTAGCAGCTTGACCCATCATCGACTACTGAGTTGTGTTGAACTGGACTTCCATCTTGTGAATCAACACTTTGCTGGGCTGTGGTGTTTGCAGAGACTCCCACAACCTTCCTCTTCTCAGTGGGACCCTCGACCCCTTTTGATTTCAGTAAACACACCAGGTTTTACTTCTTTCTCTGTAACTACCATAGGCTAAAGCTGTCTTCATTCATCACAGAAATTATAACAGCAATAGTTTCCTTTCTGTTTCCATCTTTGCATCACTTCAATATGGGTGGGGTGCTGTCTTAGTGCCAGCAGCAAATAATATATATCCTGTAGTATAGACATTTGGAAAATTCATTTATAAATATGCTATATTTGGTGTGTGTGTGTGTGTGTGTGTGTGTATGTGTGTGTTGTGTGTGTGTAAAACAGAAGACTAAGCACCAATACTTGACTCTATTAATCTTTCTTATCTGAGCTATATATGGTAGAGTCAGTTAGACATATGAGAAGCTGGTCTATCCTCATTGGACAACAACCCACAGTGAAGAATGTTAGCCTGTCTGTATTATAGAAGTTTAACTAGTCAGCTATGAAAACAGAGAACCATTTTGTTGCAAGGTACATTAAGAATTGCATGCAACTTAAAATTTTTCTGTAATAATTTTCATGTTTATTAGAGTTGCCCTTGCCACAACAAAAATATTTTAGAATGATGGTTTAAGTTCCTAGGACAATGTCAAAAACCTTGACAGACCAAAATTAAGGTAATGTTGAAATCACACAATTAGGTGAACACAGACATAGAATCTGGTGCTGGCTGCCATTCTTTGTGACTCAGGACACTATGTACTAAAAAGTCCTGGAGAAGAAGACTGAGCACTTGGCTCACTGATAGACAATACTCAGAGACAGAAAAGTGCTGAGGAAGACAGAGACCAGAGATTTTCTCCATGGATACCTTTTTGGAAAACAGGTAGATGCCTAAGTAGATGGATAGCCTGTGTGTGACACAAATGGTTAGTCCGACATATTTCAGTCACTGAAATGCACTACCTCAGATAATTATATGAAGAAAGGACTGACAGGCTCATAGTTCCAGAGCTTGAGGTCCTTGACCACATAGTTTGTTGTTTTGGGTCCATGGCACTATAATATACCATGACAGGAGTGTGTGGTGGAGACCTGTTCATCTGATGACAATCAGGAAGCAAAGAGGGAAAGGAAGAACAGGACAGGGTCCCACTATTCCTGTCAAGAACGTGTTCCCAGTGACCTATGTTCCTCCAATTAGGTCCTTCCTCTTCCCACCAAAGGGGAAGACAAAGCTTTTAACACAAAAACCATGGAGGACATTTATATCCCCTAAACAGTACCAGGTGTTTGGTTATAAAGGTGCATTCCGATTTCTTTGAAATTACAGTGGTGTATGTGAGGGAACATAACTAAGGGAGATTGGAAATTGGAAAGGTGCACTGCAACTAATATTATAAATGGAAATCCTCTTTCATTGGGAAGAGCATAGCTGACAATGAATTTATAGTGTCTGATGCCATGACGTTTGCTGGGAATAAATATCTCTCTAAAGGCAGATAAGCAGGATTTCCCAAGACAAGTCTCTAAACCTGTTGAAAAAAAAACTTAAAATTTTTTTCATAAAAAGCAAATAATAACTGTAAAATAAGGAGTTATTTATAACTCACAAAAGAGTGTAAGTGAAACACTATCCAACTGATAGACAAATTAGCTGCAGAAGTCAGTCTTTAAGGGGGGGAGCAGGGAATGAAGTCTTTGAAGCCTTTTCATGTTTCAGAAGAACACATCAGAGTTTCAGACTTAACTCTGTTAGAAATGTATTTATTCATTTGTGTTTACATTCATTCCCGCCACAAACACTGAAAGCCGAGTTAGTATGTGACAGTAACTATGTCAAAAACAACAAGTACAGAAGTGACTTGGACTCGGTCTCCACATTTCTGAATTGTGTGGTCCAGGATGAGAGGCTTTCATGCAACCAGATGGTGATGGTGAGAGAAGCCAGAACAAGACACAATATTATCATAGCACAAGCAGAGGCAGAAAGTGCAAAAGAAAGGAGTATTATAGTCTGTCTGTTTCTCTCTCTGTTTGTGTATCTGTCTGTATATATGTAAGAACCTCTAAGAATTGAACTTTTTACAAATTTGCTTAAGTAAAATAGTGCTACAGCGAGATTTCCCAGAACCAAAGTAAATGCACTGAAGTATTAATTCCCAGGTCAAACATTAGCTCATTCCCAGAATCTTTCTTTCCTTTCTAGAGTGCATGTATCAAGATACTAAATGAAGCTATTCTGAGTTGAGGCCACTCTGCACAGTCTACAATCACTGTCGATGGCAGAGAATGTTTTGAAGTGGAAAAGTTGAACACAATTTAAGTTTGGGGGCTGATGAATTCTTTTCTGATCTTTATAAGTGAAATTTTATCCAAAGTGTACTCCTAGCTATACATGAACACACACACACACACACACACACACACACACATCCCACACACAAATCATTTCCAGTATATGTATGATATATAGCAAACCAAAATTAGAAACCACACAAAGAAACATCCATATGTATCAAGGAATAGATGAAACGATATACATTTTGTATTGAAATCTGTTTTCATTCATGTTTCCTTGTTTGCAGGAGGACTGGAGCTCATTTTTGGAGAGTTAAGAAGCAATGACTATTGTCTCAAGATGATGTGCTGTAGGGCAGTGATTATAAATGGAGGATTTAGGATCTGTGAATCTTAGACTCACTTCAGTCAGGGCCACCAACTCCTCAGGGATTCACAGTACTGAACTTAGAAAAGCCTTTGTTTTCTTATCTGAAACACAGAGAGGAGGTTGCAAATTTTTCTTTACAAATGCATTGCAAGGATGACACAATGCTTGAAAGTAACTTAATACATGAGATCATGAGGAAGAGCCACCCAAGCTTTAGGAGCAGGCTTATCCCATACTGGGTGGGGAAACATCTCTTTGTTATAAGTATAGGAGAATTGATACACGTTTCACCATTTCACAACTCATCCAGCACTCGGCTGCACACATTGCAATGCCCACTAACTGACCACATAATGACTGGCTTTGGCTTCATATCTCAGGAAATAATTTCTCATTATTCAGTAAGATGAGGCTTAAAAAGTCTATTTACATCAGATGATTCCTGGGTGAATTAAATGATACGATGCACATTAAATGATTAGCTAAATCCTGACATATATGTGTTCAACACAGGGCAATTAGTGTGAATATTTTGGTTTCTGTAGGGAAGTTTTTTATTTGATGGAGTAGTGAGATGTTCTTTTGATGACCTAACATACTCCTATCAGAGAAGCAACAAAGTATTTATTTAAAGGTCATGCTTTGTTGTTCTTCAGAGTGTAGATGTATAGAAGGGATTTAGTCAAAAGAGGAAGAAGTCTCAGGCCTCAACCCAAGACCCACCATAGCATGAAGGCAAGCTGTGAATAATTTACTCTCCCTACCAAGCTGTCAAATTATTGGAGATTTTTCAAAAACAACTTCTGACCTGGTTTCTCAGACTCTCCTCTTTAAAAGAAGGCACAACTAATAGGGAGAAAAAGTGTCCTCAGGCCTCAAGTTCTGAGTATGTCAAAGGATGCTATCTATCCTTGCTCTCCATCATTGCCTAGTCAACAGAGTAACTACACCATCAGTTAGGGTACTGATACTTGCTTCTTAATCACCATTTTCCCGTTTATTCCCATGTCCTTCATTTCTACTGATAAAATGGCAATGGTGATGCAGTTCAATTTATTTGGGGCTTCAAACACTGCCACATCGTTTTTAATCCTAGGAGGGGGAGGAGGATAAGAGAAGATATAAATATTGATTTAATACTGTACATTATGACTTGTTTATGTTTAAGTTTTGCAAATTTTAATTTTTTAAAAGAAATTTCTATTTCTCTCCACAGAGAAAAAAATGCTAGCACTTTGCTAGGAAAATAAATTTGGAATGACTTTTTGTCAGGAATAACAAAGAACTGTGTAAATATCAATTTAATTAGAATTTAATGAGACAACCCAAAGCAGAAATTATCTGCCTGACACCTGGATGACACATCTACTTGGCAAGGCACTTCTCAGACTGGCAGTATTTGGGGACGACTTAAGGAGTTTAAATACATCACCCGAGGCTCTAGCGCCACTCATAACCTATCAAACTTTAATCTATAAAGATGGGATCTGAACCTTTGATATTTAAAAAAGCTTTCTTCCCAGTTGACTCTACTACACATCAGAGTTGAGAAATATAGTGAGCCTAACCTAAATGAGAGGAATCCATTTGAGGCCCTCAGGGCAACAGGCTAGAGGGTTCTAAGAAAACACAAACATTGCAAACAACAACAACAACAACAACAACAACAAAAACCACAAAACAGCTATCCTTTGATATTCTGGTTTAAACTCAACCCCTCCCCAAAAAGACTACAAGTAGTTTATCAGGGAAAGCTGGACAAACACACACTCTCAGAGTAAGACATCTAGACTTTAAAACTCTAACTTCCTCATCCTCAGTTTTCATGATCTGATCCAATTCCCACAAGCACAGTGCATCTTTTTTTGTTTGTTTTTTTTTTGAGACAGGGTTTCTCTGTGTAGTTTTGGTGCCAGTCCTGGATCTCACTCTGTACACCAACTTGGCCTCGAACACACAGAGATCTGCCTGCCTCTGCCTCCTGAGTGCTGGGACTAAAGGCGTGCGCCGCCGTCGCCGCCACCACCACCAGGCTCTGTGCATCTTCAGTGGTCTCTTCCTCTTTGGTTTTCTCCTCAGTTCAGCAGACAGGTGCTACTGAGGACTCCAGAAAAGCATCTGGCTCCATTCTCTTTTATTTCCCAGGGAGTCACGGGGGATTTTCCTCAGTCCAACACACTCCACCCACCTATACCCCTACTCTCCAATGTGTTTGAATTCCTAAGGGACCCCCAAAATTGTTTGTAGCATCTCCGGCTGTAACAGACTAGTGTGTAAAATCCCCACCCATAGAGAACTGCCCACATAAAGTAGAAGGAATTCCAAAAGATTCCTGTCCTACTTCTGAAGTTTCACAGCCCATTCCTTCCTCTGGAGCATCCACCCTGGTTCTCACAAGACCCTTAAATACAGCAAGACCCTGAACTAAGGTAGCTCTTCTATTTAGAAAACGGCACTCCAGATGAAGAGAGAGGGAGGGAAAGGATGTCAGTAAGAAAGGACTGCGTCATTTCGTTGACCACCAAGTGTTCCATCCGCACTAAACTCCCTGGATTAGCCTTATTCGATATTCCCTGTGCACTCAGGAGCCAGTGACTGTTAGTTATATGACTCATATCATGCCATTTTTCTTCTCAGAAATCTCCAATTAGGTACGCTGGTTAGGTTTTTTTTTTCTTTTTCCTCATCTTGGCACAAACTAGAGTCATCTAGAAGGAGGGGATCTCAACTGGGGAGATGTGTCTAACAAGTTGGTCTGTTGGCAAGTTTGTGGGAGAATTTTCTTGATTAATGGTTGATGTGAGAAGGCCCAGCCTACTGTACATGGTGCTACCCCTAGGCAGATGGTCCTGAATAAGAAGACAAACTGAGCAAGCCACGGAGAAAAAGGCAGTAGCAGCTTTCTTCTTAGTGTCTGCCTCTGCATCTACTTGAGTTCTTGCCCTGGCTTTTTCAGTGATAGTCTGGGATCAGGAAGAGTAAGCCAAATACAACTTTCCTCCACAGATTGCTTCTGGTAATAGTGTTTTATTTTATATATTTTTTTCTACAGCAATAGAAAGCATGCTATGACAAATAGTCTCATAACACCTGACATACATGGATGCAAGTTCATCCTCCATAAGACCCATAAGATGTCGTGGGGTCTGAACCTCCCACTTCTGTAGTCTGTTCATCTCAGTCTCCTGCCACTCACAAACCTCAACAGAATTGACTCCTTTACTGTCCCTGAGACACACCAGGGACCTCAAGGGCTTTGTGCCTGTCATCAGATAATCTGAGGTCTATCCCTTAGAATACTGATGGCCCTCCCTTCTTCTTGGAAAGATAAACTGGTTCTCTTTATATTTTAATTTTTAAATTGTCGTCTAGAGTTTCAAAATTTCAATGATTAGGCCAAAAGCTACATATTCTTAACAGGTTCTTTCAGTTGACAGTCCTTCATTAAAATATGACCATCACTCACTTCTGCTAGCCTTCTCCACCCTGCTTTCCTTTGTGCCTTGTGGCTTTTACTCATCATATTGTACTTCGTAGTTTATCAGCTCTTGTCGCTAACAAGAATGGCATTTCAATCAAAAGAGAGGTCTTCTTTGGCACATGACTGTATTTCCAGTGTTTAGATTGGGGATTAATGAATCTAAATTGATGTCAAGTTTTTGGCCATATGTTGGAACATCGCTGACATGACATTCCTTGGCAGAGATACTGCTGCAGAACACTGGGAACAGCTGTCCAGCATATTCTGCTTCCATATCTCAATGATAGCAGGAAAGCCATTACTCGACAGGGACTCATTTTCTCCACAAAAATTTTCCCCAGCACCCAGAGTAACACAAGGCTGAGTGAATATGCAAAAATTGAACCTCCTACAATTCTCAACGCAACCTCCAGCCCGAGAGTCAGACTTGACACCTCCCTTTTGTTACACCAAATCACATAAATTCATGTGAATTCTGTTGCCTTTATAATGATGGATTTTGTCTAGTTCTGTAGCACTAACTCTAGGTTTTTAACATTGCCCTCCTCATTATTATAACTGTCACCCACCTACTCTCCCTATAGGAATTTAGTTTGATTCTAATTCAGTCTTTTAGACTATAGCAAGAATGTAGGCTATTTTTAGGGTGTTTCCTATTATGTCTTCAGTATCATTAGTTCCAAATACAAACCCTGGTACACAATATGGATTGAGCAACTGTTTCTTGTATTAAGTCTTGCTCAAATTTAATAAATAGGGCACACAGTACAATATATACCATGCTGAGTGGCTTAACTTTGAACATTTGTCATGTAGAATAATTACTATACCTCATAACTATTAGGTTTTTATTTTTATGGAAACATATTAAAACATGTTGGAAATACTTAGAAAGTATAAAATGCATACCACATATATCATCCCAGCAGTATTTTCAAACACAATCTTGTTCACTTTTGGTAAAAAGCCAAGATGTAGCATTAATGAAAGTTTAGACAAGGAAGAAAAAAATTAAGATTATTCTATTTGTCAGATAACTCCTGACTACCTGGTAGAAATGAAAAAATAATTATCAGTTTTACCAAACTTCCCTTTTTGTGTATTTTAGTTGTTCTTTAGAGACACATAGTAGTAGTAATACTAGGAATATGATAATTACAGGGCAATGCACACACACACATACCAATACTAACAATTCTACAATTGAATGAAGGTATGTGGTAGTAGTAAGAGCCTCAGCCTAATCATTTAGACAAATTTGTTTACAGATTACATGTATAAACCTGGCTAAATTTCGATGATTCACAATCTTAGAAGTCTTCATTTACTTACTTGTAACTCAGGAATAATTACATCTAAATTTTAAGAATGGTTTGTATCAAGTGAGTCAAATTCTGCAGGTAGAACTTGGCATACAGAAAACACAGAATTGTAACCATGGTGTCTGATATGTTATTATTGTTACTATTTAAATATAATCCAATATATTATATTCCATCTTTCATGTAATTGGATTGTTGTTGAGCAATAGTTGATCTTAAGTTCCAAGACATCTCTTAAACTAGCTAGTCATTCATTCATTGGCCTTGGCTTGCCTCAATACCCAAATTGTAAAATGTTTAAGATTTTAAGAAGGTAAATATGAATAAATAGCTTTGAAAATTTCTACCCAGCAGAAAGTCTGGTAAGAAAACAACAAAGATTATGCACTTTGGCAAGGATTATAATAAAAGGACACTGTCTTAAGATTGTGAACTTAATGCTGTGAGCTTTGATGTTTTCATGCATATATACCACCCTGAAACTTGTGAGGTGATCCACCAAAAATTTTATGAACTCTATACTATAAGAAAAATGCTTAGAATTGACCAGCAGATGTATTGTGCATAATAATGATGGGTCATTCCAGAGGAAAAAAAAACACCAAAAACTTTTCACATAGCATAGAGTACTGAGGGCATGGTTCAGGGTAAAACACTTTCCTTCCAAGTGTGGGGAGCTGACTTTGAGTTCACATAAGCCAGTTGCAATAGTACATGTCTGTTATCCCAGTACTTCTATGGAGATCTAGGATATGAAGACATAGCAATCTCCAGAATCTTCAAGGTCAGTTAGCAGCAACTATAGATATCCTGTCTCACACAAGGTGGAAGATGACACATACCCAAGGTTGTCCTTTAACTTCCACATGCATAGTATGGTGTGTGTTGTGGAATATTATTTTAAGGTGTGTTACATTTGTTTATACTGTGGAACATTTGTTTAATGATGCAAAGATGTGTTGCATTCTTTTATGTTGCATTTGTTTAACTCTGTGAAGCTGTGTTACTGTGCCCATCTAGAACACCTGATTGGTCTAATAAAGAGCTGAATGGCCAATAGGAAGGCTGGAGAAAGGATAGTTGGGGATGGCAGGCAGAGAGAATAAATAGAAGGAGAAAATTGGGGAAAGGAGGATCAAGGAGTGAGAAAAGAAGGGGCCAGCCACCCAGCCAGACACAAAATAAGAAGGAAAATAAAGATATACAAAAATAGAGAAAGGTAAAAGACCAGAAGCAAAAGGTAGGTAGGATAAATTAAGTTAAAAAAAGCTAGTAGGAAACAAGCAAAGCTAAGGCGAGATATTTATAAAAAAGAATAAGCCTCCTTGTGTGATTTATTTGGGAGCTGGGTGGCAGGTTCCCCAAAGAGCTAAGAGCAAGAGTAAAGAAAACCACCACCAACAGGCATGTGTACTTACACTTACACACATGAATGCACAAATATATATATATATACATATACATATATATTCTACATATACACATACACACATATACATACACAGACACACATACATATATACAAACACAAATTATGCATATATCTAAACACATTCAATTGCATACATTAAGTATTTACCGTACTATTTTCTGTAAAAAGTCATACTTCAACAGGACTGTGTAAAAAGAACTTTTACCAAATTGAAAAAATTACTTTTGATTTTCTGAAGTTCAGCAAGAGATCAAGGGAGCTGACATCCCAAAGGCTTTCTCTAAGTTTCAAGTAATGAATCATTTAGAAGGAACATCTGTTGCATCTACAAGTGAACTATTGGGAGCTGAAAACATTCTTTGGAAAACAGAAAATCTGAACCTGTGTCACAGACAATTTCACAAATAGTTTCTAAGATTAAAATAAAAAGCAAAATTAGAATCAGCTCTCATGACTACCTTTCACGTTTCACAGCACTGTGCCAATTATACTGTTCTAGTTCAATAATGAAATTTGATCTCTAAAACTCAACTCAGAGAATCAGTCAGAATGGAATACTTTCAACATTCCATTCTGACTGATTCCTTTGATTACAAGGCACCCTGACTCTGTTCTATAAACTCAGTGTATGCATACATTTCTTTTTCTGAACTTTAGTTACACCGAAAATCAGAAGTGGTTCCCCTCATCTGGGATCAACTTCCGGAGGGCATAATCTTGTGACAGAAAGGTAGTAAACTTGTAATCAGGCTTAATTTGAATCCTGTGTCTACTGCAGAGAAGCTGTGTGAATGCAGATAATTCAGATGACTAACTTTTATTTGACAGCATGGACTTGTCTCAAACATCACTTGGGGATCATCATATCCATGTTTTACTGAATATATATTGAATAAATGAGCATTTGATGTTCTCATTACAGAATAATACAAGCGCCTTCCCTTCTATCTTTATAAAATTTTACATCAACTGTAATGAAACATCTTGACAATCCTGGAAGACTGGACATAAGCAGAAAGCAGCAATAGTGGGAAGCATTTTTGCAGTGGTCCTTTGGTCTGTGTAGATAGTGGCAAATTAGTGGGTCTAGTATACCTTCATGTAACAACAGTATTTTAACAGCACAATGCAGGTATCTATTAACTGACTCCCTGTGTGCACAAGCATGGTGTGTGTGTGTGTGTGTGTGTGTGTGTGTGTGTGTGTGTGTGTGTTTACACATGTATATGTGGGTACATGTAGAGCCAACAGTTGATGTCAAACAACTTTCTCAATTGTTCTTTTTGAGATCGAGTCTCTTACTGACCCTGGTGCTCACTGCTTTAGCTAGGGACTTGGCTGGACAGCAAGTCCCATGGAGCCACCTTCTCTACCTCCCCAATGCTGGAGTTACAGGTATGTACAGCTGTACCTGGCTTTTAAGTGAATTCTGAAGATCTGAACTCAGGTCCTCATAATTACACAGTAAACACTTTACTGAAATGAGTTACCTCCGTAGCTGCTGTAGGCACTTTGTATATTTTACTCAGTAGTAGAATTGGCCTTCTTTTTAAGTTAATTAAAATATTTTATTATTTGAGAGTTTCATGCAATGTATTTTTATCATCTTCACCCTCGACTCTTTCTGCAACTCCTCCCAGATCAACCCAACCTCCCTAACTTCCCAATTTTGTCTTCTCTTAATTTTTTAAAACAATAACACATCAATTCCAATTTATGCTGTCTATATACTCCTGGGTATGGAATCATACACTGGAATGGAGTTGACATACCATGAACCAAACCTGCTAGTGGCCATGTCAGAGGAACAGCAGGTAGCAATTGACTTCAGGGGATTACTCCACCACCATTCAAGGCACTGATGGGTGAATCTCGGATAGGCAAGGTCCAAGAGCCTTGGCCCCAGAATGTCTCTTGATACTTCTGTGTCTTTACATGTTTGCTGCTGCTATTTTTCTCTGGTATCTGGTATGGTGTGAATGGGTGTGGGGAGATCCCTGCTGCCTCTAATGTAATATGATTATCTCATGGAAATATCTTGTTCTAATGGTCATTTTACCTGTTTTTTTTTTATTATAATGAAGATGATTTCCTCCTAAGCTGTACTGTTTAACTGAAGCAATGATTTCATACAATAATAGTGTTAGTTTAAATAGGATTTTGATGACTGAGGGTCTTTAATAAATATAGTAAGTGATTGTGATAGAGGTTATCTTAGTGGGAAAACTAATATGGGTAAAAGTGAGATATGGTGTTACCCCCCTGATAAAGCAGGGGCTGAAAAGGATAGAAAATAAAAAAGGGAATGCCACACAGCTAGTTTCTCTTGAGGAGACATATAGACTGTGGCTTAGGTTAATGATTAAGAAAAACAATTGAGTCCCAGAAGCTCAGTTCAAATTCTTTCAATCTTAATTGTTGAGAGATATCTTCACAGGTTTTGGTGTGGATCATAGCTTAAACAAAGCTTTAAATATGACTTAAGTTTAGATTAAGATGTTTTTGTTAATTGCTTTGAGGTGAAAACCTTGGGAAACAATGTAAAGTTTTAGAAAGGCACACTGTTGAGTGAGGGGCTCATTAAGTTCAGGGAACAAGAATGAGGCATCCCGGTTATTATCAGTCAATGTGCCTTTCTTGTTAGAATGGGTTGGTGATCAAAGGTGATGACTAATTCCTTGTGCCCATTTCTGTCCTCAGCTTCCTGATTAAAAAAACAAAACAAAACAAAACAAAACAAAAAAAAACCTGTTGATGAATGGGTATACACCTGGAGAATTTAGAGTAGAGATGGCTGATGGTTTTTCATATATAAAAGTTTAAGTTTGTGATTCTTTTAAGATTTCTTATAAGATTACCTTTTGAGATAACTAATAAAGTGATTGATCCTTTCTTTGTAATCATAAATTGCAGCCTGCCTGTAAGAAAACTGGTTAAGAAAAATGCTTTGCTTGCTTACACTCTGTTAATCTATAACAAGTTGCTTGGATATGAATATATGTGAGTTCTTGAGATAATTTATTTTTTATCTATAATAAGTAGGATGTTCAATTATGTAAGGGAAATGAGAAACATGTTTTTTAACCTGTATTCATTATAATCATTCATTTGAAAAAAAAACAGAATATAATCACATTGTAATTTTTATATTCTCTGAAACATTTTTGTTGGGATATATAAACTATAAAGGAAAAATAAAGAAAAAAAGGAGAGAGAAAAGAGAGAGAACAGAGAAAGACCCTAAGAGTGCATGTATTTTTTTTTCTCTTTTTTTGTTGGCTCCAGAGGGTTAAGTTTAGCCTGCTGGCCCCAGAGAATTAAATATTACTCCCTCAGACAGAAGTCAATTTGAGTGATAGTCCACCAACTCCACTGGCTCTTCCTCAAACTCTGAGCTGCTAGAGGCTGGTCCTCAGAGCAGCAGTACACACCCTTAAAGAAAACTGGCTCCCTCTTCACCGGAAGCCATTAACTATTCCTAGATCCTCAGTTAGGGGTGGAGGATCATGACACTTTCCAACCAACTCCATGCTAGACTGTTGATTGGTTTTATCTTGTGCAGGTCTTGTGCAGGCCACTACAGCTGCTGAGAGCCAATAAGTGCAGAGGTCTTGTAATGTTCAGAAAACATTATTCTCTCCACTCATCCTTGACTTCTGGCTTTTATGCCTGTCTCCTCTTCCATAATAGTCTGTGAGCGCTGGATAGGGAGTGTAACAAAAATGTTCCATTTGTGGCTGAACACTGACACTAGTTCTCAGTGCTTTAACCAGTTGCGAGTTTCTGAGTTAGCTCATTGTTATGTTGCATACTGAAATTTCTCTGATGAGGTCTGAAAGCTGTACTAATTTATGGATAGAGAGGGCAATATGATACTATTATCCATTTAGCAGAATAATAGTGTTAATAATAAGACCCCAGCGTATGTGAGCTCCCTAACCATGGGTTCTTGGCCAGATTTATGGTACTAGCCATTCATTTCCTCCTGTGGAGTGGGCCTTAAATCCAATCAGAAAGTTGTTGGTTACCTTTATAACATCAGTACCACTATTGAACTAATGGGCATATCATATATATATATGTGTGTGTGTGTGTGTGTGTCTGTCTGTCTGTCTGTCTCTGTCTCTTTGTGTATGTGTGTGTGTGTGTGTGTGTGTGTATACTCTTCATACAAAAGTATTTAACTGTAGTTACCTTATACAGGAGATGATGCTCATCCCAGAAGCCACTGGTTTCCAAACAAAATGTCCATTTCCAGATAGAGATAACTCCCCTAGAATTGTTGGTCAGCAGTGTCCCAGAGATCCCCCCAAAATAGAGGCTATTGACACTGCTCTTGGTTTCCCACAAGAACTTGGTTGTAAGATAATATTGCTGAAAATACCACACATATTAGTCACAGGATATGGATAAATCAGTTTGATACTTATTAGGAAGCTCCCTTCTCTGTAGCTAGCTCCTGTGATGCTGATCATTGTTACACAGGCTGCTTCAGACTGAGGTTAAACACCAATGATCTTACCTGGCATTGAACCCTGTGAAATGCTAGGTTTTTGACAAAGCTTTAAGAGTATAACCCAAATTTGTGTGGATGTATTGGGACTAACTCTGAATGTAGCTTATAAGGGAATCCTTATATATCCTGTAATTTATTGAGAAATACGACTTGATTGAATAAGTTGTTCTTCAAAATACAAATATAGAATTTAGATGATGCAGAATAGGAAAGATTTGCATTCCATTTCCTTCTCTACACATGAACCTATGAAAAATGCACATATCTTATGTTAATAGATGCTGATTTTATCATTCTACACAGTACCCAGAAGGGTGCCTTACTTCCTAAAGGACTCCATTAACATCAGTGCCTTTGCAACTGGGAACAGAGCATTAAGTTAGTTGAACCTCCTTTTAGAAATAAGCAGGATAGTCTCTCTTTCCATAGTTTGAACAATGTTTGCTATTCATTACTTTGTGCCATCTTCTCCCTCCAGCTCCCTAGAAAATTATTCATCTATGTGCAGTGAGTATAATTTATATCTAATTACTTTGTAGTATGATAACAATTATATAAATCATTGAATTAGGTTAGCTTTAACTTTTCTTCTGAGTACAACCCAAACTTTTGCATTCTCAATAATTGTAATTAGCTGTTCCTGTAATGCGTTGGTTGGTGTGGTTTCAATTATAGTAGCAGAAGCTGTGAATCATCCTGATATAACAAGAAGGAACTTTACTGGGCTGCATCACAACTGTTCAATTATCATCTGCAAAAGGATTTGATTCAGTGGCTCTCATCTTAACACTGGGGACCTGTGTTAAGAAAGACTGTTTGTCTTTCTGCTCTACCTTAAAGTGGATGGCTAGGTATCCCAGCATCCTCTCATTATTGCCATTAGATGGCTGCTTGCAGCAACTGAGCAGCATGGTTCCTTGTGCACATCCAGACTGTGAGAGAGAAATACCCAAAGACTGAGTACAGGCCTTTCATTTTAGACTGATTGAGAGAGATAAACACAGAAACCCATTCCTGTATCAGAAACTGTTGCAGAGGGCTGCCATGTGCTGAGGATTTCTGTGAGACAACTATCCACCACAGATGTTTGGGATTATATCGGTTTCCTCTTAATCATGGAGACTCTGTGTGGGGATGGAAAAAGAAAAAAAAGATTTGGGCCAAGGAAGTAAGAAAAAAAAAAAATGGATGTTAAGTGACTAGCCAAAAGTCCCTGGCTTAATAGTCAAACAGAGGAATGGTATTATGGTTTGGATTTTAAATTTCCTCCACAGGTCTAGATTTTAAATACCAAATCCCCAGCATGGGGTTCTATTTTGAACAGTGTAGAAACTCGGGGATGTGGGGACTGACTGGCAGAAGTGGGTCATGGCCTGAGTCTTTGGCAGGCATACTTAGCCCTGCTCCTGGCCTTTCAACATATAAACAAGTGGCCCAGACATGTTCCCAGCATCGTGGATGGGGCCACACCTGTTGCCACGCCTTTCCTGTTATGATGGACTGAAATCTCTCTGAAATCATGAGACAAAATAAGCCTTGTGCCCTTTAGGCAGTCCATAATAGGTATTTTAATTACAGCAACACAAATATTACTAATAGCACAAAGGATATAATGGACCAATACTCGTCGCACAGTTCTTTCCAAGATGTGACAGAAATACTTTAGATACTTGTGAATTCTGATCAATTTAGGATGGAAACTTTCTAAATACCTGAAAATATTTCTGTTACTGGTGTTCAAGTAGTGTACACGATAAAAATGGTCATATAGATTGTGAAATTGACTACAGTAGAAATGGGCCAAAAGGTATACACTTGCTAAGTTCAAAATACTCCCTTAAACACCTCCTAAAATTTTATTCATTAACACTTCATTCATTCTGTGTGAGCTACTCACACTGAGGTTTTGAGGTCCCTCACGAATATCAGTTGCCTGTGACTCTATGCTGTCACTGTCCCCCAGACACATTGGATATTTCTGAACCTGACGCCCCCCTCGGTTCATTCATCACACAATGTCAGTACTCCTCAGGTTTCTCACCATGCTGGCAGCCTCTAGCATTAACAGCAGAACTCAGTCTGAAAGATTGAACATCTTTCATGTAAATAAGCCTAAGCTATAGTCTCTGGGGAATTGAATAAATGATTGCTCATGCTAAAATCAATTTCACCAAAAGGAAGAATTGATGTCATCTAATTAAATCCTGTTGGACTCTAAAGGCCAAGTTTTTATCAGACTTTGTGATATAAGACAATGACTTGAATTTATAAATCCTTTACATGGCAGCTGCCCCTGTGATTTGGAGAGTTAACTTAGATCATGCATTCTCCAATTCATAAATCCACAGCATTTGGAGCTGGTAAGTGAATGAATATGAAAGCCCATTGGTTAAGTAATAATTTTCAATCATATGCAATGCTCCAGCCAGTGTGCTAGGTCAAGGCCACCCTGTTCTCAATTTTGAATTGACATATATATGTGATTGCAATGAGATACTTTTTGGATACAGAAATCTGCAAAGTTCAGTGTACAGAACAAGTGATAAATTCTATCTAAGGATGTCAGGATGGCCTTTACAGAGAAATAAACATTGAAGCAAAGGCTTTGAAATGGATAAAATCTCCAGAAAGAAATGAGCTGAAAAACACATTTTTTAAGAAAAGAATCTTATGATCCAGGCCCCAAAAACTGAAAAAGTGTGGCAATGCCAATTAATGTTAATGCACAGAAAATTCTTAATATGACTTCAGGAAAAGATTTGAAGGAAGTAACAGACATATTGTGTAGAAATCTGTAAGTAGAAGAACTGGAATATGAGAGACATGGGTTTGAATCCTTATTCTACCACTATGTAGAGCTGTCGTCACCTATAAAATACATGTCCTGACATGATCCCTGACTACATTGTGACATGATCACCAACATGATCCTCTGAATCACAACTCTGGTTCCTAAGAAGGACTCTGGTAGGAGCAGACAAACCTTCCTTCCAGTTCTTATGCAGATGATTGGTACACCAGTTACTATCAAAACATAATTGCACTTTGTACTAAAACTCTGCTGAGGGAAAGGCTTAAACATTTTTGGACAGGGTGTTGATTTTAAACAGATTAAAATAGGAAAGATAATATTTGATTGACTTCCAGATAGACTTGGCAGAAAATAGACATGAAGGACAATAGGTCAATTGAGGAACTCCAAATAGCCTCTAAAGTTGATAGTTGTTATAATATATATCAATGTTAAATTTCTGCTTTTCAGAAAGGAGTATCATTATTTGAGATAATATCTATATTTGGGAAATCAAACAATTGTTCCCTCTGCTACTTTTCACAGTTGCAGTTACCTATAGTCAACATTGAAGAGAAAGTTTAAAAAATTATTTGCATTTTTACTATAATTTATTTTTTATAACTGCCATATTATATTATTAGCCATTGTTGTTACTATCTTTCTGTAGCTAATTCATAAATTAAACTTCATCAACGGAATGTGCATATGGGAAAAAGCATAACACATATAAAATTTGATGACATTCATGGGTTCAGACTTCCACTGGCAGTTGTCCTATTAGTGTTCACTGTCAACTTGACACAAGGTAGAATCATCTGAAATGGAGTCTGGATTAAGGGACTGTCCAGGTCAGGTTGGTCTGTGGGCATGTTTCTGAGATATTGTGTTGACAACTCATGTAGAAGTACCCAAGCCGCTGTGGGCAGCACCATTCCTTTGTCAAGTCATCCAGGGTTGTATAAAAAAGCTAGCTAAGCATGAGCCTGAAAATGATCTAGCAAGCAACTTTTCTCCATGGTGGTTTCTGCATCAAGTTACTTCCCTTTCTTTCCTCAGTGATGAACTATAACCTGGAAGCTGAAATAAATCCCTTTCTTCATGAAATAACTTTTGGTCAGAGTGTTTTCTCACAGCAGCAGAAGGAAAACTACAGCAGTGGTCTTAGAATAAAGCCTACACAGATGAAAAGGGACAAGGGATATATATCTAGGCATAAGTGGGCATGTTCTTCCCCAAGTTATAGGTAAATAGATCGATACAACACATGTGAGCATTTATGAGTGCGTGCAAACATACATAGGCAGAATTTTCTTGTCTCTTGAAATTTTTACCTTACATTTTAGATGTTATTTTAAATACATGGCTAAGGAGCTGGAAAGAGGGATGGGTTTGTCTTTCAGCACCCGTGTCAGAAAGCTCACAAGTACTGGTTACTACAGGTTCAGGGGATCTTATTCTCCCTTCTGTCTTCTATGGTCACCTACACTCTGCATATATACCCATGCAAATACACACACACACACACACACACACACACACACACACACACACACACGTAACTAAACTAAAAAACCTTTACAAATAAATGGGCATTTAGATGCCATGCTATCTAATGAGCTATTAGTTTATTCACTAGATCCTTCTGGAAAGATGACAAACAAAAGTGACGTCAAGAGTGCTTTCAGAGAGAATGGGTAAAGAAACCTCAGTGGGCAGGCAGTTTTTGACCCTCTTCCCGGAATAGGAGTGGATGGCTGTCCAGTCAATCACTACCAGTGCCCAAACTGCTTTTTCTGAAAAACTGTACTGAATTCTTGGTATAATGTAACTCTTTGTGTGTGACTTGTTGCTCAGTTAATTTGTTCTGACTTTTCTCCAGACAAGCAGGAGGACCCCTCCTTGATTCTGTCTTAGTCTTTCCTTGAATTTCCAATGCTTTGGGATTGTGATTGTGTAAATATTTCCTCTTAACTGAATATTCCCTCCAGGAGGAACCAGGGAGTCTCATAAGACCCAGAAAACTAAGGAAAAATAAGGAATAAGTTCCTTAGTATACTCAAAAAGCTCAGAAAGATATAAGATTCACAAGTCCCAGCCCCTAACCCAGATTATAAAAGCAATAAACAGTTGCTGGGTGTGTGTGTGTGTGTGTGGATTCTTTAGCAGAGCATCCTGAAGTTGAGCAGGGAGCTCCAGAGAGGTAGTGGAAGAGATCAGCCACCAGTGTGGATCTGTTTCTCTAGGAGGCAGCTGTCTTTGAGGCACCCACACCAGCAAACTGTACTAGTTCACCAAGCTAATCTGGATGGACTCATTTCTCTTGTCTGTAGTAAATGTTCTATCTGAGGTGAATAGATGTTTGTTTGCTCATGCCTTCCCAAGGTGGGAAAATCCACTATTTGTTGAGAATTATCACTAATAAGAGGCTATAAACTAATAGGTGTGATTTTTTTCCAATTGATCAAGTCCTCTGAATTTCAGTTTCAGCTCCATCTTAAAGAATTTTTAGAGGACAGTAATCATGTGCATGTACTTTTTATTTATTATTTATGTATTCATTTATTTATATTTTTATCACTCTAAAACTAAATACAAATTAGAATTTTATGTAACTGAGTTTTAGGGAAAGAGACTTGTGTGGAGTTTAACCATTCTGTCCTTTTAATTCCTGGACTTCAGACTGTAGTCAGTTTTAAGGCTTTCCTACTTCTGGTATTAAAATGCTCTTGGAGGTCAATTTTCAGAAGAGGCAACCAAAAGTCTGCAAGAACCAGAGGATCACGGAGTTTGTTGCGGGATTGTGCTTGTGAGCTGTGTCCGAGGCCACGCTCTTATAGGCCATGTGAATGGTCCATAGAATGGCATAAACCACACACAGAGGCTTATTCTTAATTACAAATACCCGGCCTTAGCTTTGCTTGTTTCTTGCCAGCTTTTCTTAACTTTAAATTATCCCATTTACCTTTGGCCTCAGGACTTTAATCTTTTGATACTTCTGTATACCTTTTCTTTCCTTCTTACTCCATATCTGGCTGGGTGGCTGGGTGGCTGGCTCCTGACATACTCCTCTTCTCTCTTGTTCCTTAATCTTTCTCCTTTTCCTCCCAGATTTCTCCTTCTATTTAATCTCTCTGCCTGCCAGCCCTGCCTAACCTTTCTCCTGCCTTCCTATTGGCCGTTCAGTCTTTATTAGACCATCAGGTGTTTTAGACAGGCACAATCACACAGCTTCACAGAGTTAAACACATGCAACATAAAAGAATGCAACACATCTTTCCATCATTAAACAAATATTCCACAGCACAAACAAATGTAACACATCTTAAAATAATATTCCACAACATGAGAGTGCATGTTCCTTTGTTTTCAACTATTCTAAACATTATTATTATTTTTAAGCTTTCTATGTGAGTGATTAAAAAATCACATTTTAAAATTGAGTTTCCTTACTACTAACAACCCTTCACACTCCTCCTCCCTTTACATATATTCCATGGTTTTATAATTTGCATATTCGTACTCTTTGTCTATTTTGAAAATTGCTGGAGTTTTACTGATTTAATTCTCTATGGAAGCTCTTCAGATCCTTATCTTCAGTATATTTAGAAAAATGTTTTCTCCCATTTAGCTATTTGTTTTTAATAGGCTTTATGGTACCTTTTATTATGCAAAATTAATTCTTCATGTATAAATCTTGATGATTATTTCCTCTCTAGTTTGTTTAAGTGTTCTGCAGCTTGTTTGAGAAACTATAGTTATGTCGAAGTAGTAAAAATATTTTCCTATCTTTTTCTCTAATACTATCTTTTTCAAATTTTGAGTTTTAAAATATCTAGAAATAAGGTCAAATACTTCTAACAGAAACTCAATTGTTTTAACATGTCAATTAAATAATTTATCACCTCAGTGATTAATAGAGTTGATTTACTTACCTCTTTATATTGTTAGTTATCTTCCTCCTAGATGGAGTGTTCTGACATAAATTTCCAGAAAATCAGGCCAGTCCTCTCCTGGGGTTCACATCTCATATTGAAAACATACAAACACATTTGTAGAATGTATATATATTAATATGTCTCTCTCTATATATTTCTATTTCTGTCTCACTTTTCTTTTGACAAATATTCTATGAATATTCCTCCACATGTAGAATTTAGAATACAGACATCAATTTCCACGAAAACTCCTGCTGTGACTTTAATTGAGAATAAATCAAATTATGAATTGATTTGGGAGATTTTACAGCACCGAATCTCTTCATGCAGAAATATGACATGTTTTTTTCTTTGTTCTGAGCTTTTGGAAAACAATATGGTTTACTTCAGACAGAAAAACAAAACATGGGAATGTAGCTTAGAGGCAGAAGGTGACCTCAGCATACACAAGGTCCAGGTTTCAATCTGTAGCACCAAAGGGGGATGAAAATTGAAAATTAAACCGGGTGCTAGGATTAAAGACGACTAAAAACATGCACTGCCATGCATAACCAAACATTTTTGTTTTCTAAGAAATGTGCAAATGTTTGTTGCTGCTGTAAATTAATTTTTTTTTCGCATTAGCTTCTTCAGTTGACTAATTCTATTCTGAAGAGAGTTTTGTACATTGCCATAACTGGCATCTTTGGATATTGCCTCTAAATCCAGCAAGTGCATCTTGTGCTATCTGTTGTTTTAAGAGGGGTTATACTCTTTTAAAATTATCTTTCTTTATTCTTCCTTCTACCTCTGCATGGCTTCCAGGGATCAAACTCAGATCATCAGCCTTATTCAGTGTGCTTTTATCCACTGAGCCATCTCACTGGTGGCTTTTCTAATCTTATCACCTTCAAATAAATCAAAGTTGTGTTTTCTGTATTTTGTCTTCTAACAGATCTTTGATGTCTGTGTGCCTGTTATGGTTGGTTATCTATTCTTCACTAAATAGTGTTAGCAGCAGCATACAGAAGCTCACATGCAATACTTACTCTGTATGACCTTGTTAAATTAGCTCTGCAGATGATAATTTCCATGGGAGATTAGTGTCTTATCAAACATAAAGAAACAAAAGTCTAGAGACAATAAGCCAAATAAAGCATGGGGAATTTCCCAACAAGAAAAGCAAAATTCCTTTTAAATAATATCTTGATTTCATAGCTTGTATATCATTTTCCTTAATTATTGTTCTGGCTAGTTTTATGTCAACTTGACACAAGCTAGAGTCATCAGAAAGGAAGGAATCTCATTTTCTTAATTAGTGATCAATGGGGAAGGGCCCGGCCATTGTGGGTGGTGCCATCTCTGGGCTGTTGATTCTGAGTTCTATAAGAAAACAGGCTGAAGAAGCCATGATGAGCAAGCCAGTAAGTAGCACCCCTCCATGGTTTCTGCATCAGCTCCTGCTCCCAGGTTCCTGCCATGCATGAGTTCCTGCTCTCACTGCTTTTGATGATGAACTGTTAATATGGAACCAAGACTGAAATAAATCCATTTACTCCCCAAGTTGCCTTTGGTCATGGTACTGCTTCATCACAGCAAAGATAATTATTCATTAATTAAAAATAGTTCTTTCTCTTTTTGTAATACCCTTATCACAGAAGGAGAACGCTTGTTCACAGCAATTCATTTTTGTTGGACTCCATTTCACTTCACTGCAATGAGATGAGATGTTTGCCTTTCATTCTTCTCCATTCTGCAATGTTACAGACTATTTGTGTACACTGTAAAGATGTGTCTCTGCCTAAGGCGCCTTCTGATTGGTTTAACAAAGAGTTAAATGGCTGATAGTTAGGCAGGAGAGGATAGGTGGGATTTCTGGGGAGAGAGAGAGGGAGAGGAGAAGGAACCTAGGTGCATGAAGGATAGTACAGAGAGAGGTAACCAAGTCAAGTGGCAGAACATAAATGAATAGAAATGGGTTAATTTAAGTTATAAGAGCTAGTGGAATAAGCCTAAACTAAGGCCAAGCTTTCATAATTAATAATAAATTTTTGTGTTGTTATTTGGGACTGGCAGTCCAAGAAAGTCTGTCTACACTTTCTCTCTATCTTTGCTTTTTTCTAGAAATCCAGTTTCCAAGTTCACTTTTTCAACTATTTATGAAGTATGTCATAAACACTTAAATGGCTAATCAAGTGTTTTCAAATAGCAGAAAATTAGATAAAAACTGTTTTTAGAGAAAGAAAAGAAGCAAAGAGCTGTCAATCTACTTGCCAAATGGTACTTCTTTCATTTACAAAGAACACATATAAATTTGTAAGGCTTTTAATCCTCTTTGTGATATATACATGTTCAAACATGGAAGAGACATGGATGAGATATTGTTCCAGGAAGCTGAGTAATTCAGAGATGCATGTTCCTATTTTGTGGTATGAAGGGCCATAGCTACAGTTAGTAACAGGTGAAACTAGGAAAAGCCCAGTTAGTCTTAGCATCATTTCAATGTCTTCCCCTAATTGTTTCTCCTCAATGTTCCATCTCTTTATTCAGGCATTCAAAGGATTCTCCAACCACAGGCATCCACTCAAGATAGATGTTAAGGTCCATCTTTGCTTTGCTATTTGAGTAAATAAAAATATAAATTTCCTTAGGTTCATAAACTTCAGTGCAAAGATGAGGTCTGCCTTTGAATATTTAGGCTGTACTTTCTGGAAGAAGTTAATGAAACTAATATTCCAGATTCTATTTCCTTTCTAACAAATGGGAATTATTTCCTATACTACAGAGTCAAATACTCTAGTGGTGGTTCACTCCCCAAATGGACTCAGCAACACCTCAGCACAAAGGGGTAAACTTTAATATAGACAATTAAAGTGTGAAAATGATTAAAAGGGCTCTCTGATGTCCTATTAATAAAACAATAAAGAAAATTTCCTGCTTTTCCTTCTAATATGCCAACTTCTGAACTCAGCTATTAATATTTTGTTCACATCGTATACACCTGTCATTGTCCTTCTGTGGAAGGACACACTTCAACACCTATAAGCTTGTACATCTGGAACTTTTACATATACATGTTTCCACATCAGCATTTAAGACTTGGGAGACTAGTGTGACCAAACTAGGGAGAAAGGTGGTAGGGAGGAAGATGAGAAGGAAGGAGAAAAAAAAAAGAACATGGTGGTATACACCTTCAATCCCAGCCCTTGGAAGGGAGAGGTAGTAAGTAAGCCCAGGCATTAACATCTACTCTGGTTATACAGCAAGTTGGATGATGCCAACCTGAAATAAAATCGATCTTGTCTCTAAAACCCAAAAACAAAAGTATGAGTCTGGATAATGTTGATTTAACTCTTAAACATTTTTATTTGTTTAATTTTAAAGCTGCTTTAATGAGGTGTGAGTGATGGACAAGTCTATAAGCTTTCAAACAACTATTTTCAAGTGGCAAATGGCCATACATAGGCATTAAAAATTAGCACAGAAAGGAGTAAAAGACCAGGAATGGTGACACCAGTAACCCCAGCACATGCCAGGCTAAGGTAGGGCATCTCAAGTTCCAGAGTATCTTAGACTGCAGACTGAAAACCACTTTCGAAAACAGGATAGTGTATCAGTTCATATGAAAGAATTTGATTGGGGTTATCTTACACAGGAGGTGTTATTCATTCCGGAAGTCAAATAAAGGTGCCAAATAAAAAGCCTGATGCTAAGTGTGGGCTATTCCCCCTAAAAGTCATTGAAGACTGTCCCAGAGACTGCTCAAATAATACACACCATTGCCATTTTTCTTTGTTGTCCACCATAACTTGATGGCAAGATTCTATTGCTGAAGACACCACAAATATTGTTCACACAAATATTGTCACTGACCAGGAGACTTCCTCACTGATTTACTGGAAGGTGTTATGTAGACTGCTGGAGGGGAAGGAAAGTCACCAATAGTCTTACCTAGCTGTAAACTCTGTGATCAACAATAATGACAATTGTGGCAAGATATGCTAATGAATGCAGTAGTGGCATGAATACTATGGGGCAGCCAACTGCTTTCTGGTTGGACTTAAAGCCCACTATACAAGAAGAAATTAATACCTTTACTGTAAAATATGCCCATGGTTTGGGAGCTCACTGGGATGAGGGGTTGTACCTATCTCTATTATTTTGCTAAATGGACACAGTATCAATCTGCCCTCTAAACTTATATCTCTCTATCCGTAGGTAAGTGCAGCTCTCAGACCTCATCAGAAAATTTCCACTGTACAGTGTACGGTGACTTACTCAGAAACTCACAACTGGTAGAAGTATAGAGAATAGGTGGCTGTGTTATGCTCAACCCCAAGTGGGACATGTATATCACACCCCTCTCCCCACCCAAAGTTCGGAAACCATTGTAGAAGAGGAGACAGAAAGATCGTAAGAGCCAGAGGTCAGGGAGGACTGTAGTGAAACAGTGAACCCACTGCAGCACAGGTTTCCTGCCCAACCTGCACCAAATCAAGCAAATCAATGTTTAAGCACAGAATGGAAAGGATTCATGAGCTCCAAATCCTAACTGAGGTTCTGTGGGCAGTTGATGGCCCCACATGCAGGAGCATATAGACAACACAGACTTGAGTAGAGGGGTTATTAAAAGAAAAGAGAGGACATGAAGTAGAGGCAAGGCTAGGGATGTAGGAGTGGATCTGGGAGGCATTGGAGGGGGAGTTAGCATGGATATAATCTCAATACATTGTATGAGATTCTCAAAAATTAATAAAAATATTTTTTAAAAATTCAAAAAGTGAGACAGCTTCTTTGCAGAGTAAATTTTTTCCAGGTGCCCCACTGTAAACAATATGATTATAACAATTCCATAAATCTCCCCATGGTCTCCTTAAATTCTCATTTTAGGCAAAAATATAGAAGTTGCATTGCCCTACATCCCAGAAATGCTCTGAATCTAGACTGAATATTCTGAAATCATGACTTAGTTACATCACAAAAAGTTTTGTTTTGCCATAACCTTGATGTACTTTCTACACTGGAACCATCTAAAGTGCTTCTTAGGCAATTCATTGCTTAATAAAGGGTTTAAATTTTTATGTAAAGTACTACACACATAAGCACACATGTACAATTAGATTATGTAAGATTTTATCCTTTTTACTAAGCTTTCTTTTTATTTATTTTGTATCTTTCACAGCATGCATCTCAATTCCATTCACTTCTCGTCCCTTTATAGCTGGCCTCTGTCCTTGCACCCCACTCCCAAAATAAAATAAAATAAAATTTAAGAGAAAAAAAGGGGGAAAAAGGAAAAAAATCTCATTATGGAAGCTGTAGTGTGACATAGTGAGTTACACAGTAAACCCATTTATCCATGTATCTTTACTTGCAAGTGTTCAATGCAAAGAGTCATTGGTGTGGTTCCAGGTCTCTGGATTCTGCCACATTATTGTTGCTGGGCCCTCACTGGGACTCCTCTTGGATATCCTGTTTCTGCCCTGTTTTGTGGAGATCCTGTAGCTTCAGATCTCCAGGACAATTCCCTTCGAGTGTTCCTGCAGGCAGATGGGGTTGATGTTGGGGTGGACCAATTCATAACTCTGTTTCTGGACCTGGGTAGTTGCAGGGTTGGTCAGCCCGCTAGCTCTCCTCTGTCTCCACCACAAGGGTGAGCTCTCCAGCATTGCAGTGCCTAAGTTCACCCTTTGCAGTGATGAGCAAGGGATGGGACCAGTTCTCTGCTTTCCTGCCCTCAGGGTCGGCTCTCTCACACCTACACCTTCTGGGCCAGCTCTACTGTGCTGCCCAGATGAGGTGCAGGGCCTGCTTTCCCGAGTCCTGAAGGTGGTGAGGAACAGGGGCAGCTCTCCCACTGTTAGGACCTCAGGGCCAGCTCTCCCACCTGAGTAGCACAGGGGTGGGGGACTGGGAATCTCTTCCCTACCCATGCTGCCATATGACAGATGGGGGTGGGACCAGATCTCATGTTCTTGGGGCCAGCTCACCTGCCCCCCCCATCAACAGGGTTAGCTCCACTGTGCTGCACAGACAGGTGAAGAGATTGCTTTCCTGAGTGTTGCAGTGGATAAAGGGGAGGGTCAGCTCTCTTGACAGCTGGAGGCAGTAGGGTAAAGGGGGGAAGGCATCTTTCCTTCACCCCCACCCCCACACTGCAGATGAGGGAGGCAGTACCAGCTGTGTTCCTCTCACACCCTCAGGGCTCGCTGCAGCTGATGAGAAGTTGGGTCAGGTCCCCCACCTGTTGCAGGTGTTGAGGGGTGAGGGGAGGAGGGCATCTTTACCTCACCCATGTCACCACATGGCAAAAGAGAGGGGTGTGACCAGCTATCCCATTCTCATGGCCTCAGGGCCAGCTTGCCCATGCCCCTATAATGAACAGTGTCAGCTCTATTGTGCTACCCAGGTGAGGTGTAGGACCCTTTCTCCTGATTGCTTCAGCCGCTGAGTGGCAGGGCAAGTTCTCCCTAGTGTTTCAGCCTTTGAGGGGCAGGGCCAACTCTGTGCAGCCCTATCCTCTGAGCCTTTGGTGGTATCAGGAGCCACAGACATCAACACAGACCATGGCTGCATCAGGGTCGTGAAGCCAGATGTGGGTCCTGTTGGCATCCCAGGCTCAGACCCACACATCACCAAGCCACCCACCTCATCCTGCTCCTCACTGCTTTTGCCTCTTCAGATATGTCTCTGTCCACAGGACATGAACCATCCTGTCTCTCTCCCCTATACCACACCATACATTTGTTCACCATAACAGTGCCCCTGTTTTCTCCTCAAAGCCTGGGGCGTTCTGTCTTGGCCTGTATGTGAATCTCTTTGTCTCACTCAGTCCATCATGGTGTTGGGCAGGAACATGCTTCCTCTACCAAAATTTTATATTTTTATACTGCGTCAGACTATTATGATATAGTTTTTGTAGTCAGACTGTGGTATTAGATCTAGAGGTATGTTGTAGTCTGTTTTCTAACTTGAACTTTTAAGTTCTTTAAATGTTCCTAGGATATCTTAAAGGAGCTTCTCAAGCTGAGATTGTACTCAGAAGACTCAGAGTTGTGAAAAGGATTTGAGCATTGGTTTGGGACGTGTCACTAAGTCTCCCAGAGAAGTTATGAACTATAACCAATGCACACAGTGCTCAACAATAGACTATTTCCTTCTTTCACTGTTCATTATGCCCCTGGCATGTTGGATTCTATTTGCTTCCTATGTCTACTCCTTAGTTTCTCGCATTTCCTTGCTGCTTTGTCAAAGGTGCCCTTTGAAGAGGACCTCATTCCATTTCTGACAAGTAGACTCTTCTGAGAGCCATGCTCAGTGCCTCTCTGCCTTGCTCATGGTTGTTATTTTAAAACCTGCATTCTACAACCATCTTGCTCTCTGGCAAAGCACAGAGAGGTGAGAACAAAAGCCTTTATCATGATTGGAGCATAGATCGTGGGCAGGATGAAGAGCAGTGTTGCCCTCGGGAAGTTGACAACTTGGGGAAATGCACTTGGACAGCACAGTTTGCACACTTCCCCAACTGCCTCCTGCTGTGATATCTGCCATGTTTTCTCCTTTGACCCTGGAAAACACATGAGCAACTGCACTAAAGCTTATGCATTTGTGTCTTCCACTTAACAGTCAGGCCTCTCTCTTTAATGAGAGAACTTGGCACCTCACTCCACTTCTCCTGCTAAGTCATCTTGTATCTCCTCAAGAATTCAGTGCCCTTCCTCCATCTGCCAGTTTAGGTAATGAAGAGGCCACATCACTAGGTCATTTATTCACTCATTAGTATTCACAGAAAAGCAGAAAAATAATTTTCTTAATTACAGTACTTGCTGCTGCTGTGTGTCTCCCAGATTTCTGTGTGTGATTTTGTCTGGGTAGCAGGCTCTCTGCCTGAATTCAATACCTTTAATTGCTGAGGAACTTCTGCTGGGAGAGGTAATAAGCAAAAAGGGAAATCAGCTTTGAGGATTCCATTTAAAGAATGGATTTTGCCCTGCTCTTATTGGGTTTGGGGAATCAGGTTGCGCTGTGCTCTGTGATTTGCATGTCCAAGCTGAGATGAAGCTTCTTTGGGGCACTGTTTATTTGCTAATAAAAATGCAGAAGAAGGTCTAGTTCTCACTAATTCCTGCTACTCTGTGAAAGGACAAAATGGGTCATCTGGTAGGCTCTAAACCATGGAAATAGCAATTCCACAGCCTTTCACCGTGCACCTGAATTTTATGACCCCATCGGCTGATGATTGTAGTAGTGTGGTCTCTGTGGCCTCCCTCCAAGCGCACAGACAAGGTTCAGCAGTTAGGTTTGTTGGGCAGCATGCTTTATAATCTCAGTCCTGTCTCAAGGCTCTCAAAGGGCAGCTGAAAAGCAGGATAAATTTGTCTGAATTTATTGGCATTAAAGATCGTAGCAGCTAAATCTCCCAGAATTCCACCTTAGCACTTTCTGATATCACTTGCTTTCAGTAAGTGGATATTTTTTCATTTCTGGTTATTTCTAGACTGGTGATAACCAAATATTTATCATTTTGGATCCCCTCTCTGCATCGCCCCCATGCCAGCTGATGCCATTGGGGATGGAGAGGCATTTTGAAGCCCTGACAGTTGATGCCATAGGTTGTATCAATGCTTCTCCTTTGAGCGAAGTTGAACCCAAGTTAAATACATTAGGGAGTCCCATTATGTTTTCTTTATCTCAAGCCTTGTCCATTCAGTTTCCCCAGAGAAAATAATTAAAATAAGTGACACATTTGCTTAATCTTTAAACATCTATTTTCATTCATCAGTAAAACTAATTCTTTTTTCCTCTTATCTTCTTTATGAATTTCTTCCTTCCTTTTTCCTTTCTTTCTCTCTCTCTTTCTTTCTTCCTTCCTTCCTTCCTTCCTTCCTTCCTTCCTTTCTCTCTCTCTCTCTCTCTCTCTCTCTCTCTCTCTCTCTCTCTCTTTCTTTCTTTCATTTACTCCCCCCTTCCCCTTCTTTCTTCTCCTCCTTCTCTTTCTCCTTTTTTCTTCTTCTCTCCCCCTTTCTTTCTTTTTCTGGGTTTTCAAAATAGATGTTTTATTTTGATGCTTATAGATCGACCCAAATACTGCTAATAAAACTCCAAATCCAATGACAACATAAATTCTTCTGGTTTCAAGGTCTGCTAAAACTTGTGAAATTCTAAAACTTTTGCTTATGCTCAATTTTTTTATTTAATTTTTTTGAGATGCTCATGCATGAGTACATTATAAATCATTTCTACTTCCATTTCAACTCCTCCCATGTCCCAAACACCCTTGAATTAAGGATTTCTCACTTAATAATTATTATTGTTACATCACACACACACATACACACACAGTCTATTGAATCTAATTAGCATTGCCATATATATCCATACATATACATACACACACACACACAGACACACACACAGACACACACACACACACACACAGACACACAGACACACACACACACACACACACACACACACACACACACATAGTTTAGGGCTGACCACTTAGGATTGAGACGCATGAAACATAAGGGGGCTTTTCTTTTTGTTTAGTGCTGAGGACTGAATTCAGGGTCCTCTGAATGACTTCCTTTTACATTTAAGCGCCTAACTAATTCAGCCAAGCAAGCCTTAAACATGCAATCCTCTTGTTGCAATCTCCTGAATAGCTAGATTTACAGGTCTGAACCTCCCCCACGGCATTTTCACTGCACCCGTCTGTTAGACCAGTCCACTGTTCAGGTGGGCCAGGGCCTTCTGTTACATGCACAGGTTGGCTTGTGTCAAGAGAAAAAATATAGTAAAGGTGAGAATTTAGTGAACGAGAATTAGAAAGAAGAGATGGAAGAGGTTGGGTCCAGCTTGTGTTCCATTGTCTAGCAAGAGCGCAATTGTTGGTGGAAATGGAGAGCCTGTTTTCATAGAAATCATTGTTCCACAAGATATAGAAAATAGTGTTATTGACATCTGCAGATACCTGCTGGGCTTTCCAGGTTTTTGTGTCCCCGAACAAAGAATTGAACAGCAACACTCAGTTACAGCAGCAACAGAGATCGTTTTCCAAGAAACAGTATACTTCTGGGAAGCAGACAGGAGCGAAGAGAAGGGGTGGGGATAAAACAACAGTGCCGCACAAAGGATGGAGACATTTATAGGGTACAGGCTGGTCATTTCAGAGTCATCTGTATAGTGCAGGCTTCCTTGCACATGCTGTCTGTTTCACAGTGTATAGCGTCACAAGCCGCTTTGTTACTCCCTGGAGTGCCACTGTGCCTGCCCTGAGGCCTGGGTACTCCAGGTTTACTCATGGCCTATAGGTTTTTCTCACACTAATTTCCTGCCTCAATATACACAAACAAGACCAGGACACAGAAAGCAACAGGAGGGCTATGATGTATAGGACAGGGAAATGCATGCAATTCTTCTTGGAAATGGGAAAGTTTTGTGGTTTTGAGATTGGAAAAGGATTCCTGGACCAAAACTGCACGTAACTGTTTTGGGGTGGAACCAGAAACCAGGCAACTGGGAAGTGCTATTCCTGGGTCAGGTTTTGCATATGTGTTTTATTTCTAGGGCATGGAAGGAAAAGGTGAAGGAGAAGTCAAAGCTCCCTGGTTAGACAGTTTATTGGATTATTGGCAAAACTGCCCATTGATATTAATATGACTTAATTATTATCTATAGGATGGTGAAGGACAAAGGAAACCAAACTGTATTTGCTTCTATCTCAGACAGTTCAAATGCATGTGCATATTTGGGACCTTAAGTTTCATTCACTTGAAAACAGAAGCATTGACCTTTTGTTTCTGAGGGCCCTGTGAGTTTATATCACATTATTGACAATTATTACCTTGTTTTATTTCCACTATTTCATATTTGCATCTGATGATTTTTCTATAGTCTGAGGAGAAAAACTTCGTTTTAGATTGTCTCAGAAATGGAAGCCTCAAAAAATGATTTCCCCTAGTAACAAAATAAATGCAAAACTTCATTTCTTGGAAGGCACAGTATGCTGGGTAAACTGGTTTATCCACAGAGGGGTGAGAGGGGATGATGAAGGATGCTGGAAAAGCAACAGAGACAAGGTTGAGGAAACTGCTAGAAAGTAAACTGTTAATGATAGTAGCAGGAAGGAGTATGCCAAGGTTAATTACCCATGTTAAAATGAAGCCTTTAATAAGTAAGCAAGGCAGATGCTCAGTTGTTTGCTGTCTGGCACACTTTAACTCAGTCTGACAAAGAAAAGTCATTAAAAGATCAATTGATTCCATAAGACAACTTCCCGTGACCCCAGCTAAGAGAGAGGGTGCCTGAACTGGCTTACCCTGGTAATCAGATTGGTGACTACCCTAATTGTCATCATAGAACCTTTGCTGTGGGATAATGCATTTGTACACTGGTTTATAAATAAAATGCTGATTGGCCAGTAGCCAGGCAGGAAGTATAGGTGGGATAAACAGACAAGGAGAAGTCTGGGAAGAGGAAGGCTGAGTCAGGAGATGCCAGCCTGCCATCCAGGGAGCATCATGTAATGGCACACAGGTAAAGCCACAGGACACGTGGTAAAACATAGATGAACAGAAATGGGCTGAGTTTAGGTGTAAGAGCTAGTCAGTGGTAGGCCTGAGCTAATGGCCAAGCAGTTTTAATTAATATAAGCCTCTGTGTGTTTACTTGGGTCTGAACAGTTGCAGACCAGATGGGACATGGGAAAACTTCCAGCTACAAGCCTTCATCTAGTAACTGATGGAAGCAGATGTAGGTGCAGATGCATAGATCCACAGCTAAACTGGACTGAAGTCGAAGAAAGGGAGGAGGGAATATACAAACAAGGGGGTCAAGATCACGATGGGGAACCCACAGAGACAGCTGACCCAAGCTAGTGGGAGCTCATAGACTCCGGACTGACAGCCTGGGAACTTGCATAGGATCAAACTAGGCCCTCTGAATGTGGGTGACAGTTGTGTGACTTGGGCAGTTTTTGGGGTCCCTGGCAGTGGGACCAGGATTTATCCCTAGTACATGAACTGGCTTTTTGGAGTCCATTCACTATGGAGGGACATCTTTTTCAAACTTGATGCAGCGGGGAGAATCTTGGTCCTGCTTCAACTTGATATGCCAGACTTTGTTGACTCCCCTCCCTGAGGAGTGGATGGGAGATGGGGTGGGGGGAGGTGTGTGGGGGAGCAGGAAGAGGGGAGGGAGGGGGAAGCGTGGTTGGTATGTAAAATGAAAAAAAACCTTTTAAATTAAAAAAAAAGAGGAAAGAAAAAGATAAACATCCTGACCTGTTATGTGTTGGGCAGGAGAATGGAATTAAGATGATTGAAAGTGGAATTTAAAGCTGACAAGAGGAAGAAGCTAGCCACTAGCTACCACCTGGAGACAAAGCACATAAGCCAAGAGAGAGAGCAGTTTGCTAATCTCAGTTCAGCCAATTGTTCTAAGCAAAGATAATGTTCAATCTCGAAATAATCAATGCTGTTTTGTAAGGCACAGAATGATCTTGTAGCTGCACTTGAATGAGTGAGTTTATTAAGTATATAGCAAGCAAAATAAAGAATAGAGACTATTATATAGAAGCATCAGATAGATAACAAAATATCATATAATCAAGTGCTCAGAAAACCCATTAGAGATTACTGGAGTAGCCTAATTGATACATAGAGAGGAAAGGCTAGCATTAGCAAGTCAAGCATTCATCAGAAATCAGCTTGCTGTGGGAAGTTCTGTATGCTGTGAATGTGTTGCTCTGATTGGTTGATAAATAAAGTGCTGATTGGCCAGTAGGCAGGCAGAAAGTATAGGCGGGATAAACAGATAAGGAGAATTCTGGGAAGTGGAGGGCTGAGTCAGGAGACACCAGCCCGCCATCCTGCTTCTTGCAGGTGTCAGTTTTGATACAGTACCTCAGTCTTTCCGTGTCTCCATTATATTACTCTGTTTGATTATGTATCACCAACCAAAAGACACAGCCACATTAATTTCTATAAAAGGTCCAACCTTATGTAAGTGACATAACAAAATAAGGTAGAGCAATTCATAGTAACCATCTTCCTTGCTATCTCATGTCTGCAATCATAAGAATGATTGTGAGCTGCAGCCTAGATGTTCAACAGGTCAGAAAGCTCAGCAAATTCCATCTGGCAGTGGAAAGTTTGTTTCTGCATTCTTTTCATCTTTATATTACACCTTCTAAGTGAAGGTGCTGATTCTTTCAGTTATCTCAAGCATTTCTGGTGGCCAATGGGATTCAGCCCAGAGAAAAAAGATTGATCATGAGTAACTTATTAATATAAAATACTTTAATATCAAATGTGAAAAACCTTTCCTTTTATGCAATAAATCCAAGATAGTATATGTTAGTTGAAAGCATTTTCACCAATTCTTGATTTAAAAAAACATTTTTTTTATTGCCTTAGTCTATCTGGTTAGGAGTAACATTTCTAGATGTTTCTGTACAACTTTGTTCAATGATAAGAAACAGGACTCAAATACTGTGCACATTGCTACCGCCAATTGCTTTTCAGATTTTTTTTTTTGTCCAGTAGTTAGAGTTAGTGTTCCATAAAACTTGAAAATTACCACAATTAATAGACCTTCTTCAGGATGTAATTTAAGGTTTGGAGTATGAAGCAAAAATTTAAACACCTCTTTTTAATCATCAGTGTGGAATTTTCTAAGGACATCATGACAAAATCAGAGTCATTATAAACTCATTTAAGTCACTTTCCAGCTTTTGAGAATGTAAGAATTCCCAAGGTCATATGGAGGACACATCATGTATGTTGATTGATGAGTAATATATGTATGGAGTGAAGGGAAATTTTATTTTCTTTTTATTTAATATTATTTTATACTTCCGAAAATTCTGTGAGACATGGGAATTAGTTTTATTATGAGATCTTTCCTGGCTTATGCTGCTACATAAAAAATACCTAGCCAACTTACTGAAGTAATGTATCCACAGAGATCCTGACTCGCTGCACTTAAATTGTGTTTGACAGTTAGGAGCATTGGTAGTCATTTTGAAAAGAAAGTTTGCATAATTCCGCCATTTGGCTAATGTTTGAAAATATCTATCTTGGTGCTAAAATAATTTTGGAGTTTATAGGGGAAACTTTCTAGATGGAACTTAATGGACATCCAATGCCAATATTTTGGTTTGCTTGCTTGTCTTTTAGCTAGCATATTCTTTTGGATAATTTTAGATACACAGAATAGTTCCAGCTATTACCATTATTCTATACCAGAAAAAAATAAGTAAAATATTATTATTATTATTATTATTATTATTATTATTATTATTATCATGCTTTATATTTTCAGGAAAGCATCTTAGTTAGAAAGTGAGACATAGCCCAACTAAGTATTCGGTTTAGATGAAAATAGCTTGATTTCAGTGTATTATTTCATTCTTGACACTCCATTGAAAAAACATATGTGCTATGGCCAGATATCTTAAGACTACTTTTAAATGTAATTTAACCCTTTTAGTTCATTCATAAGTCATGGTTTTCCATTATATATGTAATGATTACAGTCTCCATGAGTCAAATATTCATAGGCTCCATTAGCGATAGTAAAGGGAACAAAGTTACATTTAAAACTTAAAAATGTCATAACATTGATTGTTGATGGTGCCATAAAGTAGATCATGAAAGAAGCATTTGGAAACCAATGGTTTGTGTTGGAGGTTATTTAGAAAGCAGAGGCAAAGGAGTTAGGGCAGTCAGATACAAAAGAAAGGAGAGTGTTTGGGGGCTGTTTCCAGTATGGACAGTGGAAGCTCAGCCACGTAGGCACTTCAGAAGTATTCCATCAGAAGATGAGGGCATTTCCCCACTGGGTTTCATCTTTCACTGCTTGACTGCTTTCCCCATGTGTCTTAATTCCCTTGAAACTCTGGGCTATCTGTGTTCATACTGAAGGCTTTCCATAGCTTTGAACCATGTGCTGGCCAACAAGGCTGTCACTTCACTTTTCTCCACAGGGAAGAACTGCAGTGTGTGTGAACTTGTCTACTACAGCTCTGATGAAATCACAGAACCATAATGAAGTTGGTACACAAGACACCACAAGGTGCTGCCACTACTAGTATGTACTGATTTGCAATGACATAATAAATGTCACCTTTTACAACAGATATGTCAGCCAAAATGGCATTGTGAGAAAGGGATGGAGAAGGCAAACGGCTTTCATGTCAGAGGACATATAATTAAGTTGTGAAACTGAAGCTATTTTCAGTTTATCATGGATGAGTGGATGTTGTTCGATTCTGAGGAGTCCTAAGGCTTCTTGGTGTCTATGGGGAATCTACACTGTAGTTAGTACGTGTCATACACGATGTTTCATCTTCATTAAAATTACTTCTTTAATAAGCCCATTTATTCTCATGTACTGACAAAAGTTTCTTGAAAGGTCCACCATGTCCCAGATACTGAGCAGATGACTGCACTAGGTGACCTTGGTAAGTAAAAATGTGCTTTCATCATCTTTTACTGACATTTTCAGGTCTAGAAAAGGAGATACATAACTTGGTAAAATCTCATGAAGCTAATTATCTTAGACCATTGAAAACTTCTAAAGCTTAAGGTGTCACACATCACAATATAGGAAAGTATTCTTTGAATGGTGAATAGTATTAATGATAGATAATCTTGAAGCATCTAAATTAATCTTCTTTTGCCCTCTGAAAATTACAATGCTTCAAGTATACACACACACACACACACACACACACACACACACACACACACACATTTAAACCTCTGTGTTCAATTGTAAAAGAATGGAGTCATCCAAACAGAGTTGAGATTTACTTAAGCATGAATTTCCTTTCATATGCCAAAATGCATTTCATCTCTTTGCTAGTGGAGTGTTTTAGGTACTGGCCAAACCTGTTTCACCAGTTACAGCCCTATCTGAGAGTATTTGGAACTGAAAGAATATCAGGGTAATCTGCTTTACACACAAAGATTTGAGTGTAATTTGCTATAGTTGTAAAAAGCAACAATAAGAAATATTTGAAGCAACTACTTCAAGCAGCTTTCCAAATTTCAACTATGTGTTAATAACTATGATTTTTCCTCATCTAATATTAACACAAAATGAACTCATTAATGTCAGTGTAATCATGGATGACATGATAAGTTAGTCATTTTTGAACCAATACACATTAAATTTCTTATTAAAATTGAAAAGTATCTATTTGTGCATTTACTTATAATTAGATGGAAAAACAATCAGTGGTACATGCCAAATAACAATGTATCAAAATGAAATGTTTGGGGTAAATGGTTTAGAGTCAAGCTACACCAAAACAGGATGATTTCAAAGAAAAGAAATCAAAGGACCTGGATCTTTCAGTTTGATGCTTTATTTCTCACAATACATATACACAAACAGTTTCCCACTGTAGAGACGACACATAATACTGCACTATCTTAGAGAAGAATCTTCATCCACATGAACACGACGGTTAACTTCTAAGCAATGAGATGAGTCAGCATACAGCTCTCTACAGCTGGTAAAAGGAAACCAAAGCAATCAGCAGCATGATGTCAGCAACTTGCAAGTCAGCAGGTCGTGGGGGTTATAAAACTATTCATTGCTTTTCAGTTTCACATTTAAACTGAAAGGTGCTCAGGTTCATGAAGCGCCTATGAACTAGCTTTGATCTCTGTTTAGCATAACTGGATAACTGCATGGCTGTTAAGGAACTCTGAATCATATATACAGAAATAAATATTTCCCCATATATGATAACAATGTGCTATAGGAAAGATATACACATATACAATATAGTTTTTACTTGGAAAATTATGACTTTAAGAATACTTTTAGAATTATAACACATAGAAGACAAATAGTATACTATATTTTCTGTAGATAGTAATGAAATTCATAAGGTTTAGGAAATACACAGTAGCTTACTTATATACACATCTACCTACTGTGTCTGGGTGAATATTTCTCATCAAATATAAACATCATAAAGTACTTTATTTCTCTTCCTTTCCTTTTTACTAGTTGCTTGCTTAAACTAATCCCTGATGAATCATGCTGCACTGGAAATATATCCTTAATATCTAGAGTTGATTCTTTTTACCCTGAACTTATTCAAAACACAGCCTTAATATCCAGAGTTGATTCTTTTTATCTTGAGCTTATTCATCTTCGTTCTCTTATATGGATTGTCTTTTCTTAACTATCTAAACTAAGTCTACCCTTAAAAGAAATCCAAGATTCTTTATAAAGTCCTTCTAATGATTCTGGAACTCACTGATATTCTTTTCCCCAGGAGGAATTCTTATGTTTGTAGTCTGAAACCATATAACTTGTCTTTCTACTATGTACTCTACATATTTTGTTCATTTTATTCACATTTCAGTGATAATATGTTTTCACTCTCTGACCATACAATGTATTAATCTTCATCAGTATTAAATTAGATGAGAGATATGAGGGTACTATTGAAGTTTGCGCTTACAATATATACACAAGGGATGGTTGTCACCATCATCCAACACAATTATAGTACATTTTAATAAGCTAGGACAATGGCTTAACACAATAAAAACAAACAATAAACAAGTTAAATAATTGTAAAGATAAATCTATGGGAAAATCAGGCATCATGAAGATTTTAGGTCGTATTTCTTAGTTGGAGATTCATTGATTTACTTATTCATTCATTTAACAGAAAGTCATCATCAAAGTCATCATCTGAGTTTAATTTGTGGGGTACAAAGATGAAATGAACTTGTCCTAATGGCATTTTCTGTTTATTTGCTTATTCAAAGTTATTCAGTATTGAAGATTCTTGAAGGATATATGTGGAGGCTCGGAGCAAAGTAGTGTTCAGGCTGTGCTCAGAGTCACCCAGGAAATGATAATTTCTCAAAACAGAGACAAACAAAGCACATATTAAGATATACTCTTCAGTTATTTTTATGTATATAAAACAGGAGTGGCTTCTACTCATGGCTAGGGATTAAATGTTCGCTTCCTTACTGTGCCATCCTGTACCACTGGTATCATGATGTCCTTACTGACTTCTGAATGAAGGCTTTTGGTCAGTTGGGACCACCTTATTCTGAGTCATATTGTACTTGTTTCTTTTCTGGAAATATTTCACTTGTATTAATACCAATCCAAGATGTTCTTGAAGAAGGTCATATTTTCTCCTGTTTGGCAGTCAAAGAACAGTCATATGAACAAGACTGGGGTCCATTCTTCTGCAAAGAAAGAAAGAGTCACTTTTAAGCTTGCAGGAATGCTGAATAACACTACCAGTTATTTCAGTCTCTTAGTATAACTTTCAATGTCCTTCACATTTCCTTTATTCCAGTTGAGAGTCTATAATATGGACCTCAGAAAGACAAACATGGTATGTACTCACTCATAGGAGGATACTAGATGTAAAACAAATTTGACTGGACTGCTACTCACAACTCCAGGGAGGCTACCTAGAAAACAGGACCCCAAGAAAGACAACACAGGGATCGCCCAATGACAGAGAAATGCATGAGATCTACATGAACAACCCGCACATGAGTGGGGGTAATAAAGGGCAAGGGTTGAGGGAAAGAGAGCTTAGGGGAGCAAGAGATCCCAGCTGGATCAAGAACAGAGAGGGAGAACAAGGAATAAAAGACCATGATAAATGAAGACCACATGAGAATAGGAAGAAGCAAAGTGCTAGAGAGGTCCCCAGAAATCCACTAAGATGCCTCCACAATAGCCTACTGGCAATGGTTGAGAGACAGCCCGAACTGACCTACTCTGGTGATAGGATGGCCAAACAACCTAATTGTCATGCTAGAAACCTCATCCAATGACTGAGGAAACCAGATGCAGAGATCCATGGCTAGGCCCCAGGTGAAGCTCCAGGCGTCCAGTTGGTGAGAAAGAGGAGGGTTTGTATGAGCGAGAATTGCTGAGACCAAGGTTGGAAAAGGCACAGGGACAAATAGCCAAACAAATGGAAACACATGAACTATGAACCAATAGCTGAGGAGCCCCCAACTGGATCAGGCCCTCTGGATAGGTGAGACAGTTGATTAGCTTGCTCTGTTTGGGAGGCACCCAGGCAATGGGACTGGGACCTGTCCTCAGTGCATGTGCTGGCTGTTTGGAACCTGGGGCTTATACAGGGACACTTGGCCCAGCCTGGGAGGAGGGGACTGGACCTGCCTGGACTGAATCTACCAAGTTGAACTCAATCCTCAGGGGAGTCTTTGCCCTAGAGGAAATGGGAATGGGGGGTGGGCTGGGGAGAAGGGGGCGGGAGGGGGGAGAACAAGGGAATCCGTGGCTGATGTGTAAAATTAAATTAAATTATAAAATAAAATTTAAAAAAAGAAAAGAAAAAATTATTTTCAATAAAAGGATAACAGGAAAAGAAAACAAAAGACTAAAAGTCATCATTATGTGACTATGTGGTTTATTGACCCCTACATTCCTTTCTTGTCTTATTACATCCAGATTTGATAGTTTTGTACAATGTACTATCTTAATAGGTATTACATGTTCCAGACTTTTCCATTTTCTAGATATGATTCTCAAAATATGACATAAACATTCTATTTGGTTAGCATGAATTTGCTTGGTATAAAATAATGCAATTTATATTTTGTTTCATCTGACAACGTTGAATACAGACATCCATGATCACTCTTATCAAAGGAGATTATTTAGGTATTGAATTAAGAATGATATGGATTAAACTTGTCAGTAAATGTTGTCCATTTGCTGTTGAAAATCTTAATAGTGAACTGCTTCCCAATACACAACTCCCCTGATTAGCAGTGCTGAAGGATTTGAAATCATAATTATGAAATAAACATACAAGGAAAACATTCCAGGGTCCTTTATGGCTTTTTTAAATTTTTGTGGTAAGTAAAAATAAGAGTTAAAACAGTTACTTCTGATGATAGTCCGTTAAAAATAGAGTATGTAAGTAATCCTTCTATCAAGTCATCTTAGGAATTTTCAAGTAGAGTATTAAAAACTGTTTTTGGCTATAGTTCTGATGACTCCAATTTATATTCTAAATACTGCCTAAGAGTTGCATCTTGAGGTCATATCATGCAGATCTGCTTTCTTTCATTTGGGTGTGAGTTTTACAAGAATAGAAAGACTCATATTTCTCTCATAAAATTTTAGCAATGGTTTTATATATATTTAATGTTTTTTTTTCTAGTTTCTGACTAAAGCTTGTGAAATGTCAAGTCTCTATTCTATGAAGAAAACAAGCCATATTAAACAACTCAGTTCTACATTAGTCCTCCTATATAAATCGTCACAGACCTACATAGGAATTTTAGAAGCAACAGACCAGTTTTTCCATTAATTAATGGAGATTCTTATAAGAATCAGAACTTGTGTAGTATTTGCATATACATATTATATTCAACAGAACATTTGTACAAGATAGTTCAAGTTCACGGTTACTCTTTTGAGGAAGTTAGCCAAGTTTTCCTGCTCTGAGCAAAGTGATATTTGTGGAAGGATGAGAGCTTGGGAGGCAGGAAAGGGGAGACACCGTTATCAACAGAGGGTTCTACAAGCTTTCTTTCATGTGCTACGGTAACACTTTAGAGTCGTTCAGTTCAATTTTGTTTTGGTGGCTATTTATTCATTACTAGCTGAGGAAATCCATGATAAATTGCTTCAGGGACTCAAGTTTGTACCCTTGTCGCCAGAGGGAGTCTAAATATTTGAAATGTTTCTTCAATTTGGGATTGACTAGATGCTCCTGAGTCTTCTCTCGCTCACGTATGGCTTCCTGACTTCACATGCAACATCCCATCCCCTCTTGGAGTTGAATCGAAAGGAAAATAATATTGAATGTGTTATTTGTAAAATTAATCAAATTATATGTTAATAATTTAAATTACTTTTCTCTTAAAACTTATTTTTTCTAACGTCATTTTTATAGATTAAAGTAGTTTAGAATGACATTACTAGTGGTTTCACTTTTTTAAAAAAATTTTTCTTTAACTTCATTATTATTATTATTTTTAATTTTATAATTAATTTATTTTTACATATCATCCATGGATTCCCCTGTCCTCCCTCCTCCCGTCCCCTCCCCACCCTCCCCCAATCCACTTTTTAAAAGAAGAGGCCAGAACAGTGTAGCTCCTGCTTTCCTAAGACACATGCTCTCCATAAAAACAACTCCACTGTTGACTTAAAACCTAGCTAGATTTCACGGATTTACTAAGCCGTTCACACAAACGACCCATCACTTTTGGTAGATGATCAAGGTGTACACATGATTCTGTGCACTTCATTGACTTATTAGACATGTTTATAAAATTTGAATTTTTCCTACTTATCTTCAGCATGTAGAATACTCATGATCTATGTCAGACTGAAAGTTTGACCCCACAGGGGAGGAAATCCTAAGAGAAGATTTATGTTTGCTTTTGTTATTCGTTCCCCTTTGCCCACTTCTCTCAGGTGTGTAACCTCCTCAAAGTCCCTCCGCAATTAACAGAACTGGAAGTAATACAACCACGCCAGGAGCTTCGGGGAGTCTTGTAATAAGATTATTCCACCACACCAGCAAATTTTAATTTAGCCCTTTAGCTTCCATTTGATGATATATAATTTTGATTGTCGATGGAGATACTTTATGAGTTAATGTAGCATGATATTGAATACTTTAGAAAGTTATACCTCCTTTGTGTAAATTCAACCAGGTGTTGCACATTATGCAGAAACGTTTGCTTTTATAATGGCATTTTCTTTAAAGTTGGAACACTATGGACTGAGTTCTTTTGAATTTCTTATGTAGTCCAAAAGCAAGACTAGCAAATAACTTTTCAAAAATTAAAAAGGGGAAAACTGAGGTTATATGTTAAATGTTCAAAGGTCAGAAGAGTGCATTTTATCATGTGTATATTATGTAAAACATGTTGTTTTCAATATCTGATATTGTTATTTGTGTGTGTGTGTGTGTGTGTGTGTGTGTGTGTGTGTGTGTGTGTGTGTGGCCCATTGGGTCACAAGAATTTGACTGTCAACTTTACAAATGGGAAAAAATATTTTCTCTCTGTAGTGGCCACACTCTTTAGGAAAACATTATGGATACTTGTCAAGACATGATAATTGAGATAATGGTGCTTAATTATCTACCAGTGTGTTAGACATAGTACACGTTCAATAATAGTATTTCCTTTCCCTAATGTAGGAGGTCTAATATATTCCAATTCTCTTTTGCAATAAAGTTAAATTTATGTACATATGTGTGTGTATTTCTTTGTACCTAAACACATACTTATGTGATTTGAGGTTAGGCCATACTATTTTCCTACTCACATTAATCCAATAATAGTAATTAATACAGAATAGAAATTGAATTAAAATAGATTGCTTAGTGTTTTGTAGCTAGACTTCTGGTACTTTCTGTAAATATTTGACATCTTTTTATTGACATTGTGGATGGAGTAGATGAGGAAGACTTCATACAAGCATACCTAGAATGGTTCCTGGATAATGGGCCCTCCATGAAGCCAATATATTCTTTTTAAGAAGGTTTAAAGGGTTAATAATCATTATCCATTAAGTTTCAAAGAAACACCATAAACTAAAGATATAGACTGGAGGGAAAAAGTACCAACTTTATGGGGCACTTAAAAATATGGCTTTTTGACCCAACTATTAAAAATTAATGACTATGAGACTATCACCAAGGCCAATTTATAGTCTTCAATATCTGACTGGCTGTATCCCAGTGGGTGAGTTATTTGAAGAGGATTAAAATAATACCCATAAGCCTCCTGGGTAGATGCACATTCACACCTGTCTAATAATAACTGGAACGCTAGGTCAAAGTTCAAACTGTAAAGATGAGCTAGCAATAATAGGATGAAATCAGTTTCAAAAAAAACTCAGGGGACTTGCAGTGTTTTGATTTTGAGTGTGTAAACAAAATATCTGAAGTATTTAAAATGAAATGAGTCTGAAAAAAGACAAGGGGCAACAATGAATGAAAGACAAAATTGCAGGCAAGTTAAAGTCCAAGTCAGAGTGGGTCATCTTCACCTTGAGGCAAAATAGCCAGAATTTGGCTGATTTCAAATAAAAACTGAACCTCAGATACTGCTTCAGAACTTTAAGCTTGGTTCCACTGGAAGAATTCTCTTGACACAGCTCAGTAGTTTATGCACAAAAATGTTCAAAGGGGATTTTGACTTGAAAAGTTTTGAGAAAAATGTGAAACCATGTTTTAAATACTCAACCTGGTACTTGCTATATATTTAAATTTCATTGTATGTTAGCTGGTATCTTCTAAGTTGTTTAAACTGGGTGTGCCTTTATTCCACTCATTATTTAGGAAACATGAAGAGTTAATAAAACTTAGGTTTGCTTCAAAATCAAATCCACATGTTTGTAATTTTGAGGGTATTTTGAGTTTCTAGTTCTTTTTTTTAATGTAGTTCAGATATTCACGAAACAGTACTGTACTTTGTTAAATGAAATACCAAATTAAACATTTAAAAGTCACATCTTGCCAAATTTCCAAATGTGCAGATATTTGGAGCATGTGGTGTTTGAAATCCCGTTTAATAAGGTTGTTGGTAAGAATTTAAATTGTTATCTAAATTTTATGGAAATGTCCTTACTCCAGGAAAGAACATGATTTCCCACATTAAATGAAAGCCAAGAGTCTTTTTAGTTTTCACCATTTATCCCCTCCACAGATAGACTCCACTTTTGTGATTCTAATTTGGAAAGAAGGAAAGTAAAAAAAAAAATGCTGTCATGGGTTTAAAGCATGCGGGGCCAAGATGTGGAGGAGCAAAGCCACGCCTGCTATGTTTCCACAGCATAGCACATGTAAGTATAGGCTGTTTTCTCTCTCTTAGATAACGGTACAGATTCTCATTTACTGTGATTCACTTTCTTCTCATTTATGAATCAGCTCTGACTAAGGGTTACCTCAGAAGCCAAGCAGGTGTCATCAAAGGACACCTTGGTGGTTGACACGTAAGTGTCAGTGACGGTGATGTCATCCAGCTCCGTGCTGAACCGGTCCGACTCCTTGATGACGCTGTAATTTAGAGCCACACTGTAGTTGGCAGGTTTCTCTGTGGGCTTCTGCTTGCAATTGCACAGCTTTCTGAAGGCTGCACGGAATTTCTGAGACATGAGGTTGTAAATCACGGGGTTGATGGCACTGTTGAGATAAATGCAAATTCTGCAAAAGAGCAGGAACCAATTTTCTTGGAAAGGGCTGGAGAGAAATGAGTTGACAACCACGAGAGTCCTGTAGGGCATCCATAAAAGGGCAAACAGAATTACAACCACTGCCAGCATCTTGGTGACCTATGGAGAAACAGAAAGAAATGCAGTACAAACAACCAGTGGAAACAAATCAAGATACCTATCACCCTCTTTCCCACCCGAGTCTATGTTTTCCAAGATATAGTCCAAGACTGCCTTTCAGTCAGGTTGCTTCTTTGGAAGTTTAACTCAGAATGTAAGGTTGAGGGAGCAGAGGAGAATGTGATCCAGGAGAAAAGAACAAAATAGGAGTTTGATTGAGATAGCTCTCGCTTGGACAACTGGACTCAAGTTTTATATTTCAGAATTATTTGCTCCAAAAGACATTGATCCAGCAGCTGCCTGCTGCTAGAAGGATGTTCCCAAGAATTTAAAAACCTATGTATTTCCAGGACTTCCTATCTTAAGAACTTCTGGGGACTTCAAGACAAACTGCTCTGATAAAAGAAAAAAAGTATACTGACATACAGGGAATGGGATGCAGGCAGGAGCCACCCACTTCAAGAGTGGGTAGGATCAGTCCAGCTAAGGCTTTTGTCATAGCTCCCAAAAGTGTCTGTGACACACATTATGAGATATAGTTCTAACTCCATCTCCTTAGCTGTAGGAAATCATTCTAGCCTTTCTCATAGACAATCTTAAAATGGGACAATAGTACCTTCCATCATCAAATGTGATAACCTAATTGTGTGAAAAGATACAGAAAAATCCCGGAAGCTGTGTAACATCTGCTCTATTTCAGGTAACACACTAATGTTGCAGATTTCTCATCACAACTGCAAAGATTAAGACCATTCAGAGTGAGTATTGTATCTGCCAGTTTTCAGATTAGAGAACGTGTTGGAGTTAGTTGCTGAGCCTTAGTGCAGGACTGGAATTTGTGTCAGCCTAAATGCAGAGCTTTCCTTCTTGCCACAGCTTGACTTCCTTTAGGCTTAAAGGGAGGGAAGTGCAAAATTTTTCTGTAATTTTACGCAGAGCGAAACTATTCGGAAGAACAAACGAGATTCCAGAGGTAGGAAAATGGTTAAGGTGAAGTTAATACCTATGATCATCCAGGAGTGAGGTTATCAATAGTGTCTTTCAGCAGATTCTTCTTACCTTGATGCTCAGTGAAATCTGGCACTGCTCACTTTGGACTTACAGTAAGACCATCTGGATTTGATTCTACAAGTAGTTTTAGGACCTTAATCAAGTTATTGTTGCATTTGGACATCTGAAGATCTGCCTGGTTATAATGTTTTCTTCACAGAGTTATTGAAGAATTAAAATAGTGAGTGGGTTGGGACTTAGAAACCCTAAAGCACCATGAAATTCTAACCTCTCATTAAGAGCATTATAGAGAGATCATAGTATTCCAACAACTTGATGAATGTATGTAATTATTGCAGAGATTATCTTCGCATGCAGAGATAATAACTAGTTGATTTTCTTCAAATGCAAAATTTTACACATTTAACAAGCTTTTGGTCTTTCATTGCATTTGAGAGAATTAAATTTCCTTAGTCCACACTTTGTAGATATTCTAAAAATGAACAATACCAGGCCAGAAATATATTCTTTTTCTTTAGACATTGAGGTGAAGTGAGTTGAAAAGAGTGGTCGGTCCTGTTGAGATTTGGTGTGTGACAATGTGGATAAAGTGAGTAGAGTACTACCCTTTAGCAATCATGCCCCATCTTCTTTCTACCTTCCTAAAGCCTAAACCACTACCAATCTATATGATACTCCTATAGAGTTAGCCATTTCAAATATTCCATATGAATGAAACATACAGTCAGTTGTGCACAACTTGAGACATTCAGCATCATAGTCATAAGGTGAACCATACTGCAGCTTGTATATATATTTGTTTATTCATTTTCATTGCTGAATAGTATTTCATAGTGCATATATGTCACAATAGATTTATCCATTCTTTAAATATTTAATTGTAATCACTAGTACTGCTATGAAACACTGGAGACTAAGTTTTATGTGAATGATTGTTGTTATTTCTCTTATCTGTTCAATCTAAAGCAGTGAAACTACTGGTTTATACATTTTTAAAGTGAGATCTTCTGCAATAATGTGAAACACACCTTTAATCTTTGAAAAAATGTTGGGAGATAATTCTCATTATGTTACATAGCAAAACCACTAATTGACTTTACAGAGACACTGGAACTCAAGAGAGGCACAGAGTAAAATAAAGCTAAAATAATTGGGATGCATTTTTTATGCTGTTCTTGAAAATAGAAGAATAGGGGCTGGAAGAATGGCTCAGTGGTTAAGAATGTTTGCTGCTCTTCCAGGGTCCAGTTCCCAGCACTCTCATTGAGTGGCTCATAGTCCTTTGTACATCCAGCTCTAGGGAATCACAAGGCACATTCCTTTCTGGTTTGTCCAGACACTGCACACACACACACACACACACACACACACACACACACACACACACACAGACTTTTTCAGATATGTCTGTTTGGAGTGCATTCAAAAGAGAAAGAGAGAAGTGGGTGTAATTGAAATACTTGTATATGTTTTTCTGGCAAGGAGAGTAGAGAAATCATTGTCTTATTGGAGAGGGATGAGGAGCATCAGTTTTATTTCTTTCTTTCAAAGATGGACTATAGCACAGCATTTTTGTTTCCTTAGGAACCAGTTCCATAAAGAAAAACACTTAGAATCCAGGAGAGAATGAGGAATCAGATGCTTGAAGGAACAGTGTTCAGGACGGAGATCATATCCAGTGCACTATCAGTGAGGATAGAATCTCTTTTAACCACATTTAAGAGATCAATACAATGCATAAAAAAGCTTAAAATATTTTTAATCATTCTCTATAATCCAAGAGAGTTGTAGCAGCAGTTAATTTTTGAGGTCTTTGTAATTAACAGAATTCTTTCACATCACTAGAGCATCTGTGGGAGAAGTGTTGGTGTTTCCATTTTGTTGATGAGGAAATGGGAAATGAACTCATAGAAGCAGAGAAAAGGATCATACTTCAGGTGACAGAGCAGCTATTGAACCAACACCCTTGACTCTAGTTCTCAATTTCTTTCCAGGGATGATAAATTGAACAGATTTATTAAGCTAAGACATGTACTTGCTATAGATATTGTTTGTGGACTATCTGGAAGGGATGGTACTGTTACCAGATATCACTGGTAACCCTCAAATCTGCTCTGCCCCCCATGTCTTTTGGCCCCAAATTGGAGTCTTGCATTTAGAGTCCTGATTAGGAAAAAGACAGTTGTCACAAGGCAGTCAACAGTCCTTCACAACAATCTGCTTCCCTGGGAACCACACAAACAAGAAAATTGAAATGCAGAAAATAATCACGAAAAGTAATGGAAACTCGAGTTTCTTAGGACACAGCCCGATTAATTGCAAATCATTTATTAGGTTCTGGTTTCATGGGACCTGGGGACATTTTAATTAATTGTCAGAGATCAGCTTATTAGTCTTCCTAGGAAGACATAGGATTTTGATTCATACCTCTGTTCACTAGGATATTTAGTTGGAATTCTTGTACTGATTCAGAAAAATACCTGAACTTTGATTCTGTAAATGATTCAGAGGGGAAACGGATTCTGTGTGTGGTGATGGGACTTGCTGCTGTCAGGGAACAAAGAAGACAACATCGTCTTGGTCACCAGTGAGTGACTACAGTAGGAGAGGTGGAATGGTTGCACAGTATCAAGGTTTTCCAGCTTGTGTCTGCCTCCCAGGAACATGGCACAGAGAACATGACCCATGGCTGGACTTCTCTAGTCAATTGTATTCTCCGGTATAGAGAATGTTTTCATTTGTTTGTTTGTTTGTTTGTTTGTTTGCTAATGTTAAAAACGTGAAGTCCAAACTTGTCATTTAGCTTTTATTGACAACTCTTTACCTCTTTGTTGGCTTTCCAGGTGTTATAGCAGGAAATCTTAATCTTAATTTGTGAGCAGGTTACTAATTTTGGATTCCCTACAGTATAAATCCACTGCTCTACTTTTGGTCTCTCAAGAAACATAAATCAAGAAGACACTTACAAAGTACGTCTTGGAGACAAAAGGTTAGGATGAGTCCTCATTACAGAAGCCTGACACATAACAAGTGCTCAATGAATGATTGATTATTGAGTAAATGTTTATTCTTACAAAATATGTGTGAGATAAGAGTCTTTAAATTAGCAAAGTGCTGTGGTTCTTGCTTTTTTTTTTTTAATGACTGGGAGACTCACTTTCAGAACACTTCATTCTGGAAGCAACTGTTAGTTAATGAATACAAAACAGTTATCCTTTAATATTCTAATGCCATCTTTTAAAGGGCAACAATACATTCTGTGTCTGGACTCTATCCATGTTCACTTGCTCTCTGCATATTAACAAAGTGTTCTGAAACTGGATATATTTTGCTCTTAGCCCTCAGCAAAATGATCAATGACCTTTTGCATTTTGTTATATTAATTGAGGCAGTTGAAGGATAAACTGACTTGATAATTAAATAAATCTGAATGTAGCCAAGCTTCTGTGCTGACTGGGGCCCTGGGGTTTTCTTCTTGCAGAGTGTTTCACTTTGTTTTGACATATGTCTGGAAAGTCAGTTTTGAAAAAAATACAGTCAGCCTGAGGTGCTGCATACCATCGTGTGAGGTCATTACTGGTATTTAAAAGTTGAATGATGAGACTGGAAAGGGTCTTGGAATCAGCTCAAGATCAGTGAAAGTGTAATAAAAGGCTGAGTGATGACTCATGGGGAAGAGACCATGGACTGTCAGATGTTGCTCCCCACATCACTTATTGATTTCTTGACAGGAAGCCATGCAGAAATGCAATTCCATAGGGTTCTTGACTCCTCCTGTCACCCTGTATTGAATGTTCTATTCAGAATCATCATATTGGCAAGAAGTAGATAGAGTACATTATGAGTTTTATTATGATTAATATGTCTGTGAAAGAATTTGTAAAAGATTCATAATAGAGAATTTCTTATTGTAATTGGTAATTCTTTCTCAAGAGATGGGGATTGAGGGAAAAGGGCAGACTGGTAGATGGTTTTAAAGGTACAGGATTAGGCCGGGCGGTGGTGGCACACGCCTTTAATCCCAGCACTCGGGAGGCAGAGGCAGGTGGATCTCTGAGTTCGAGGCCAGCCTGGTCTCCAAAGCGAGTTCCAGGAAAGGCGCAAAGCTACACAGAGAAACCCTGTCTCAAAAACAAAAAAAAAAAAAAAAAATTTATGCCGGGCGGTGGTGGCGCACGCCTTTAATCCCAGCACTCGGGAGGCAGAGCCAGGCGGATCTCTGTGAGTTCGAGGCCAGCCTGGGCTACCAAGTGAGTCCCAGGAAAGGCGCAAAGCTACACAGAGAAACCCTGTCTCGAAAAACCAAAAAAAAAAAAAAAAAAAAAAAAAAAAAAAAAGTACAGGATTATGAGAGTGGTGTATACACAAAAATGCTTTTATTTCCCTCCACAGTTCTAGCAGGAGTTGAGGTGAACGTTTTTCCTAAAAGAAACAAACACAAAGATGGAACTGGACTTCAATACTCAGGAGGCCAGCAGGTTGAGTAGGGCCACAAGATCTGCCATCTGGAGATACCTAAGTTGAAGTTACACGCAAATGTATTTCTATGCAACACACAGTGTGACTCTTCCTCTGGGACAAGCGCAGTTCCCCAGGAAAATATCCAAGTGCCACCCAACGCAAGTGTGAAAGCCTTCCTTTGCAAAATGGACAGAGCTTTACACAGAACTCTGATACAGGATGACCGTGAGGCAAAAACCCACAAAGAGGGCATGGTGATGGGACTTTGAGCTGTGTGAAACTGGGGTCCAAAGGAAACTTAACATCAAACATTCTTAGCATACAAGAAAGCTGAGCACTTGTTATATAGGGAATGTGCAGTAATTCTAAACATTTCCATATAAAATGTTTATATTCTCAGCACAGGATGGATGCTGAGAATACTCTAGTAATAGGAATTAGCATATTAAAGGGAAGGAAATAATTAAGATGTCTGACATAATCTGTGCTGTTCCATGGCACATGATTGTGTATTTTCTTCATATCATCCCTGCCTTACCTGCATTGTGGAGGATAAGACTGTTGGCACAAATTAATATATTAATGATTAAAGGCTACCATAGCTGACAGCACAGTCTTTTTCTCTTTTTTGAGAGAAAATATTTTTCCTAATGTCTTCAAAACAACAAACAAACCAAAAGTTCAGGCTTAAAGATAGAGTTGGTAGAGGCTGTAATAAAGAAGCCAGCGTGAAATGAGTTATTTCTAAACTGAACCACATATCTGAAGTACATAACAAGGCTATTTCTATTCTCACTGTGACACTAAATCCTGTTGGGACATGTTTTTAAATGCTTCTTATTTCAGGGTTCTTCTGTTACAAATGTAAGCAATTGTGTTCTAGGTAAGATCTGTAGTTAGGCTCAATGCAAAACTTTCTATAATGTTAGCAACTATTGTAGCACGGCTGTTTCAGGATTGATTACTTAGTCTTGATAGTGCTGCATGATGAAAGGCTGGCTCTTCTCCTGTTGCTTGGATGTTTTCTTGTTCACAGGAGGTGGATATATGAAAACACGCTGGGAAAGGAAAATCTCAGCTGGCAGCATTGAGATTCAAATTACAATAACATCTGAATTTAGAAAATAAAATGTCATTTGATTTTTCTTTTTTTAATGAGCCATGCTACAAAAGTGCCACATTTTATCTGCTGTGCTTTTGGTTTGCGATCGAGCCTTTCTATGTGCTATCTTTTCCAGGTAAGCTACCAGCAAACTGCTAACTGTAGGTAAAGGCTGCCTCAAACATCTCACACTGGTTTTCTTAGTTTTGCTCTTTAGGGTATGGTTACTGTTTCTGGACATTATTCTGTTCAGAACCTATGGTGATACTTTATTTGTGCTGAAATGTGACTTTATTTGTATGTTAATAAAGTTGCCTGGGGAACAGAGCTAAGAGCAAGCCATTAAGCACAAGTCTGGTAGTGGTAGCACACGCCCTTAATCCGATCACATAGCAGGCAGAATCCCTGTGTGTTCAAAGACACAGCCAGCATGTTGACACACGTCTTTAATCTCAGTATCAACCATAGAGACCTGGCGGTCTGTATAGACAGGCAGTGATGAGGAGGTCATGTGGTTGGGTTTACAACCAATGAGAAGGCAGAACAGAAAGTCGATAAAAAGACAGGACACAGGAAGAAGGTCTATCTCTCAGGGTAAAGACATCAGCAAGTGGTAAGATAGGGTGGTCTTAGCTCTTGGCTCCTGCTTGATCTCTGGGCTTTAACTCTTTATTTGGCCCTGTGTTTCTTATTTAATAAGACCGTTTAGAATTACATCTACAAGAAACAGCCTTAGAAATTCTAAATGGTCAGACATCTTGGCTAGACAACCAGAATTATGACTGCTAGTTGTAACACTTCTCTGCAGATTCTTTCTGAAGGTGATGTTTTCCCAACCTTGTTTCTCTCCCTTGCTTCTCTGGCTACACAGTCATGGTCTGGCAAGAGGGGACACTGTAGACTGTTGTCATTTATCCATCAACTTGGAGCTCAAACTTTTTGTTTGTTAAAAATCTCAAGTCTGAATGACAGAAGAGAAGAAAGGTGAGTTGATATATAGAGGTAAAGCTCTCAAAGGTGTCAAGAATTTTGTGGACATTTAGGTGTTTTTTTCCTTCTAAAACTCTTGGGCAACATCTTTTATCAAGGGACTGGCAGTGCCTGGGAAACATCCAGCTCCTTCTGTCCCTGTGTCTCACTCAGGACAGACAGTCTGTACCTTGGTGGGACCCGTCATGAGCGACAGAGCTAATTTTCTTGCTAGTCTGGAAGAATACACAGAAACAAACATGCCCTTGACAAATCACAAACTCACTCGTTTTTCATGATGTCAGCTTTTCTTAATTTTTATTTTTAGATAGGGTCTCCGGTAGCCTTTTACTTCTTATCATTCAGCCTTCACTCCCTAAGTGATGGGACTACAGACATGCATCACCACACCTGGCTCTGTTTTAGCTCACTGGAGTGCTACACACATTGTCCAAAACCAAGACTTGATTGTTAGTTTACGTTATCAACCAGTGTCACTCAAAGCTCCTTTGCGTTTGATGTCTGCTCTGCAGAATGTATTTAATATATGAAAATGTATGTGTGGTGATTAATTTTCATATGGAAGATATGAAAATCCAAAGTAGCATGTACACACTCTTTCAATGTACGGGGTGGTTATATTCACTGTCCTGATGTGGAATCTGCATCCTTGCGAAGGGGTGACCACTTTATCATCGTACTGACCCAATACCCTGAATGAGCCTTCTATTGCATTTGTCTTCTTATCTATTTGACTAGAAACTCAGCTGAGTCTACAAAGTCTAGTAGACAAAGCGGGACTTGTGAGGCCTGGGTCTGTGGTCTAAGCTTTTGACACAGATTTGTGTACAGCAAAGTCCCTTTTGGGTGATACGGTCTAGGTTGATTTAAGAATTATGCAATGACTAAAGCTTATTCAGACAGGGTTGTACTCTATTTCTATTTCTACCCATATGTGGATGACAGGGAATGAGCCATTTTACTCTTGAAGGCTTCAACACTATTCTGTGAAGTAAAATATCAACAGATATGGGGGCGCATACTTGTATGTGCAGCACTGTGCAGGTAGAAGCAGGAGTACCAGAAGTTCCAGGCCAGACTCAACTGCATAACAGAACCCTATCTCAAAACCAATAAACACACAAGAGCTATCATAAATAACATGCTCAAAAAAAATAACAGCTCAATTTATATTAGACTGGCAAGGTTTTTAACTATAGGAGAGACAAGGCAAAATTAACCAAATAATGCCCTTTTGAAAGTAGCAATACTTAATCTATATCTTAACCACAGTGCTAGGGACTTTGTTGAATTATTTAAGCTTTAGGGTGTTTGTGAGGTAAGTATTCTCTTCATTTTTAAAGGAGACCCAAAGAAGTTAATCTTGGACAGAAGGATGGGTACTAATCATTCTGAAAATTGTTCCCTCTTCTGTTCTGTTGCCTTACTCTTATTTTTGCTAATAGCAAAAACCTGTACACACCCTGTTCTTGCATTTGCTTGCCTGCTTCTCACTCTGCTTCCTCCCTAGAATGATGAGTCCTACTCTACCCTGCTTGCATGAAGCAATATGAACAACATGAATATCTGGCATGAAACAGATACAATAGCTGTTCAGGAAATGAGTGGGGAAAGAGTCCACTGATGCTGTGCATAGCCTTACTGCCTCCATGCAATTCCAGAGGCTGGCTTATACTTCCAGCCCCAAATTCCACATATCACTATAATGCTGGGTCTCCTTTCTTCTCTGGCATATAAGATCTTAATGGCAGGACTAACATTTTGGTGATATTTTTATCTCTACCTTAAAACAAGGTTTTATATAAAATGCTGAAAGTAAAAGTTGAATTGAGAAAAAAAGATTGCTTTTCTAAAAGAGAGATGGTAAATCAATTTATGTTGATCCTCCAAAAGTTTTTTGAGCCACAGTTTTCATTCTGCGAAAATAAGAATTATTGGGTATACTGTTAAAAAGAATTTAGGAAGATTAAAGAACCAAGGAGATTCTAATTTAATGTGATCTATGCTTGGATCATGTTCAATACCAAATGTTGATGATGCTATGTTATCACAAAGTTAAGTGAGATGGGATTTGCCACCAAAGGTTACAATTGTCATTCTGACAGCTCTTTTTGTTTTTTCTTACCTGTCTACTGTCACATTCAATCAACTGTGGCTTTCCTGTTACTTAGAAGTTGTAGAAAGCTGCTTCTTCCAGTACCACTCTGCATGTAGAGATGGTAACTTTGTCTTCTAGAGTTTATTAATCTAGGATTCTCTGTTACAATGGGCAAAGCATCTTCTTTAGGGAAATTCAGAGTTAAGTTTAAGAAAATGATGTACGAGCTAAGTGGCCTTGAATCTTTTTTCAAACTAGTACTGTGACTTATGGATAATTTTTCAAGTATTTTATCTGGTAATTCATGGGTCTATGATATAGATTAATAATGGAAGACTTTTAGCTCTGGGAAAAAAATTGGCCTTTAATTATTAGCATTAATTTTCTAGCAATTTCTAAATGTTGTTATGGCAACACTGTGCTTTTAACAAACATGGAATCAAGTTTTCTAGAAGAGGAAGAACTCCAAGAATGATTAGATCAGCAGTTGTGTAGGAACAAGCACATGCAGCCTTGGAAAAGACATAATTTGAGTCAATGGGGGTGATGTCTTGGTTCTCATCAAGTCAGGTTCTCAGCTTTCCCATCAAGTTCTCCTAACTTACCAGAAGAAAAACCTCACCTAGTCTACAGCAATTGTTCTGGTTTAACATCCTGGCCAGAGCATATAGAAGTTATTAGACCTGGGCCATTGCTATTTCTAATTTTCATCTTTTTCCTCAGTAAAATGGTGACAGAAATTTCATCTCTCTCCCAGGGGTATTGTGTGAGAAGACAAAAGTGTTCATGGCACTTCTTGTAACATAATAAACACTGGAGAAATCAAAGACATCTTTAGAAAACACATTACTTACTGTGTTTCAAGCACTGTTTGAAATACATCATGTGTTGGTTAATTTAATTTCTACAACAGCACATAGGAAAATACTCTGATTACTTCCATTCAGAAAATGAGGGAATTCAAGCACCAGTTCCACTTATGAATGGTAAGATCAGTATCTGAGCCAGTCAGAACAGTGTCATGTCCCATTTTTCCTAAAAAGGTAACTTCTGTTCTTCAGGTTGAGAGATTATTATCCTTTCTTCCACAAATGCTGAGACAACATTTGGATAAAAGACCATTTATCACACCTTCTACTATCTATCATTCTACCTAATGGTTCTTATTCCATTATTGGAGAATGTTTCAATTCTTAATTAGAACACATAAGCCATTTTGCATTAGAATGAATGTTAATAAATGTTATGAAATAAAACTGAATGGTATTACTAATGCCATACTTCTTTGCTTAAAAGCCTAAAGAACTCTGTAGATCAACCTGCTGCTTTAATATTGCAGCAATATGAAAGACTTGGTTGAGTATCAACAATTGATTTGTTCATGTGTGCATATAGAATTATAATTTTAGGACATCTTAAAAATTGTCATTTTTAATATGAGAAATCTCCTACTTCATCCTTTTCTTATTCCCCTTATATTCACAGATTTTCTTCAAAATTTGTATTACATCTTGGCATAGTATTTGTGTTTACTAATTTTTCTATTCTCTTTTCTAATAGAATGTGAGGTTCATGGAATGAAAATTTGTTCATTGCTGGTTTCTCAAGTTTTAAATTAGTTGTTAGAATATTTAAGGAGATAGTCAATACATTTTTTTTGTAAAATGACTAAATAAATTAAACTGCTATGTATATAAAGAAAAGTTTCATTTTTTTCTTGGACAAATATAGCCCACTCCATCTTTGCCTCATATTCAACACCCTGTTAACATGGACCAGAATGTGAGGTTGTGGATCAAAGGCAGTGATTACACACTAGAATTAGAATTCTTGCTCTTCCAGGTTTTGAGGACCTTGGAGATCTTAAGCCTGAGATCTCTATTCATTAATAGCAATAGCATCAAATGAGATGGCATGTGAAAGCCCCTTGGCACCGTGCCTGACAAACAGGAAGAGTTTGGCAATATCACCTACCATAAAGGTTACAACATGCCTGATACCACTGCAGCTGGGCAGATAGCTCTGAATTGTCACTGTCAGAAAGACCAGACAAGGAGTATGGTGGGAGCTAGTGAAGGAAGAGTGTAAGCGGGCATGTTTTAACAGTGCTTCTCAAACTGAGGTGAGGAAGTGTGAGGAGGGCTTCAAGAAAAAAAAAAATTGAAAGGCTCTCCAAAAGTCTCCATGCTCTAGGAGAGCCTACAATGTTGTCCACTTTTAGAATTTGAATCAGCTACTAAAGGGACAATTTTCTGTTTCAACGGGTTTAGAGTAGAATAAATGTTGAAAACAAACACATTAAGATAGAATATATTCACATCTTTATGATGAGTGTAAACATGTCAAATACAAAAAGGATTGGCTGGCTAGTACACAGGAAAACCACTATTTGTTTCCGTCTCTTATGCATTGTATTTCCCACAACACTAATCTATGACCATTTACCAGACTGTTTTACTTCTCAGTGCTGACATTCAATTTCTGTTTAGGGAATGTGTCTTGGTGATTTTTATGCTTGCTGGTCATCATTCTTCAAGGGGCTAGTATGAGAAATTATGGGTGTTCCTGAAAGAATAAATTTCTCATTGTTACAAAATATTTTGATTCTGCACTTAATTTAAAAGAACATGTTGGGTCAAGTTTAGGTCAGTCAAAAGGTGGCCTTACTGAATAAATGGCATGCTAATGATGAAAGCTTGGCTTTTTAGAAAGCAGAATTATTTGATAACACTCATTTGCAAAATTACTATTTCTTTTTTAATGTTTTTAAGACTTTCTCCATGATCACTAAGATTCACTTGAGGTAAGTTAAGTTTACCACAGCCCAGTAGTTTGTATATCTGACTACTGAATACTGAAGCGTAAAAAGAAAATATGTTTCCTTCTAGTGCTTGAGCAGTGATTGCTTAAAATATTGTTTTAAAATGATACGTGCTTTTAAAACTTACAGTATGCACACACACAAATATTTGTTCATTTAAAAATATGATTATGACAGGAAAAATAAGCCTAGTGCAGTTCAATAATGTCTCTTGAGAATTATTCTGAGGAGGTGTACCTAGATGAGGAGCAGCTGGTAATAAAGACTGTTACTCATCAGTTTAAAACATATGGCTGTCCACAGAAGTTTCCCACCCTTCCGAATTTTACTCTGCACTGGATTTTGAGTGACTGACACAAAATTGGGAGCATTTCCCTAAGGAATAAACAGACATCCTGTGGTGGTGATGTATGAGAGTGACGCACAGATAGAGAAATTCTTCTGGCTTATTTCTCTAATGTGCTCAGAGATTTCTGCAAGGCAAAGACACAGAATGAGCTTGTCTGCAAATGAGGAGTGAAGCACTCTTGTAGCCAACTCGCTTTATTAAGAGTGTTTAGGTATCATGGTGCCGTGTACTTTTGGGATGGAGTTGGCAGTAAAGTCAAGAACTGTAGGCTTTTATTCCAAGTCTAATTTCTTCCAAGTGGGTTTCCTGAATTCTTTAGAGACAAAGTGGAAAGAGTCAAGGCATCTGAGGTAAAAAGAGAAGAGATTCAACAGCAGATATGTATGCTGGAAATGAAGAGAGAGGAGAGACCTCCCTTAAGATTAGGGCTTCAGATGGAACTTTTTAGCAAATAAAGAGAGCCGGGCCCTGCAGTAATTTATCCAATCTGATTCAGTCTGGCTGTCTGCCTTAAGATCTCGCATCAGTGAAGGGGGCAGAGTGCCACGCGCAAAACGGCACTAATTGCAATGTATTCCTACTGCTGCACAGAAGAAATCGCCTCAAGGATACTATCAGTTTAGTTTGTGGGGAACAAACTGGTCCATCCAAATATGGTTAAGCAGAGTAAGTCCAGGATAGACCCATTGGAAAGTGATTATTTACGCATCACTAATAAATGCAGATGTTCAGTAATTTATGATCTTGCTAGCTCAGTTCTTCTAATCATGAATGGGACTTAACTCTGTTATCATCCTATTCATGATCTATCTCCCCTGTTTTCTTCAGTGGATAGCTATGTGACTTCTCTTCCTGCAATTACCTGCACCAATCCCATCAAGGAAATAAAGACCAGCTTGCAAGGACTCATTATTTTCTCCCCTATAACTAGACTTGATCTGCACCCATGATAACCCATCTCTCCTCATTTTGCTCGTAGTCCTGCTTTTATCCATCTGTTTACTGAAAACTTACTGAATCCTGCCGTGTGGGCCATTCAGTACCAGGCATCGCAGATAGTTCAGTGAATCAGATACACAATTCCTGCTGATAAGGACAAGGGATATTTCTTTTCTGTAATCCTTTTTACCACCTTGGGTATCAGTATTAAGTCTTGTTCTAGCTCAACAAATAATTCCTTCTATTCTATTGGCTCTTTCTCATGAGGATTTAAAAGGCTTGGATTCTTCTCTCTTCAGAAGGAAAGTCAAACATCTCTCCATGTTATCACGGTTTTCTTCATCATTGGGCTTGCCTGTGACTGCTCTTTCTGGTTCTTTCTCCATCCATAATCGATTGTCTCCCTGCAGCATCATTCATCTCCCTCAGTGCTTTAGAGAGTCTGCACTCACCACATTTACCACCAGCCCTTCGATGGCTTATCTTTATAATTTTCTACTGATCACTATTGAAACAGTAGCCTGATTTTCTTGCTTATACTCAGGGTAAAATTTCTTTTCTTGTCAGTTTCTTTATCCCTGGAACTACTTTAAGGTTTCCTTCCTGACCACAGCACTTCCTCCAGTGACACAAGTCTGTTCTTGTACCATCATCACTATCTACATGCCACTTGCTCAGAACTCTGTATTTATAGGATAACTGATTCTTCCGAGCCCAAGATCTATATTATTAACCATGCCTTTGTGGACTCTAAATACCTCATAGGCAAGGCAGGTTCACCCCATTGCAATGTATTATTTCCTATTTACTGCCCTCATTAAGGTAAAATGCATTCCCCATGAAGGATAGTATTAATTTATGGTTATTGTTTCCATATTCCAGGCACTATGACAAGTGCTTAAATTGGTTTTTGTACTAATCCTAATTATTTTTGAACAAAGGTATTACTATTATCATTTTTGACATGTGCAAACTGAGGCTCAAGATTGTAAATTAAGTGGTTCACATAGCATTGGAGGGGCCAATCTTGGCTCTGACACAATGCTACAATATTCTAGAATTCACGCTCACAAATTCAATACTACCTTCTCTTCCAATAATTCGAGGATCACCTTTGAATTCTTTTTCTTTCATTTTCTACCCATGTATTCACACTAAGTCCATCGATTCTGTTCTAAATGAACTAAAGTCTTTCTACATTCATTGTCATCTATCTAATTTGGGTATCCCTTCATATGATGACTCACGTTGCATTGCTGCAGATCTCCCCGACATAATGTCTTTGACCCTGGCTCTCAATTATTTTCCTATATAGAAGATATTCATAGATCTTGCTGCAACATGGGTTTTTGCCTTGAAATCTCCTGGTGATTTTTTTCATAACCTTTAAATCTTGTCCAGCTCCCTAAGTAGATTAGATAAAGAGATTTTCGAGTGCCTTCATCTTTCATTAGTCCTAAGGAGCCACTGGCAGTTACTGGCAGGGTCATTCTTCTAGGCCTTCTTGTCTTTGCTTGTATAGTTTCCTCTGCTGAAGCCATCATCTTTCCATTCCAACTACAAATACCTATTAACCAGCAAGGCTCAGCTTAGGAGTCCTAGTTTCCACATAGCTTCCTGTTTGCCTACTTCTTCCCAGACACAAAAAGATGATGCTTACTATCACAGCTCTTATTGTTTTGTGACTTTAGTTATTGTGGTGGGTTGAATAAGAATGGCCCCAGTAGACTCATGTGTTTGAATGCTTAGACATCAGGGAGTGGTACTACTTGAGAGGAATTAGGGGGCAGGGCCTTGTTGAAGGAAATGTGTCATGAGGGGTGGGCTTTGAGGTTTCAAAAACCCAAGCCGTGCCGATCCAGGTGTAGAACTCAGTTTTTCTTCCAAAATCATGTCTGCCTGCTTGCTGCCACGCTTCCCACCATGATGAAAATGAACTAAAGCTCTGAAACTCTAAGCAAGCCCCAGTTAAATGCTGTCTTTTATGAGAGTTGCCTTGGTCATGACGTCTCTTCACAGGAATTGAACATTGACCAAGACAGTTATTATTTTACTTTCTTTTTTGGATTGCAAACTTCTTACCTCATTCAAACTTGCAAAATGGTGCCTTAACACAGTGCCTGATCTATTGCCTAAGTGTTATCATCATCATCATCATCATCATCATCATCTCACAGGTGAAAAGTGCAATTCTGTCCAGGATTTGTATAACTGCTCTTTATTTCCCATGTTTACTCCCTCATAAAACATGATGGAAGGGATTGTAAGAGCTTAACTAGACCATGCTGAATCCAGAGTAGGACCTCCACTTTGCCCTGCAGTTGGTCTGTGCACAGCAACTGATTTGATTGCTCTTAATACTGAGAGATAGCTAATTGATTCCTCAAGAAATTCCTGGAGACTCACCCTGGCACTTTAAGATCTTTAGTTAAATATTTCTCCTATAATTTTACTGTTACTCTGAGTCTATTTTCATCTTTCTTGATAAAGTATAAAACACATCGGGGAATTCTTTTTTTCTGCCCTATCTCACATCTGTGTCAAATGACAAAGTGGGAGCCATCCAAGCTAAGCATTATCAGAGGAAGCATGCTGGGTATCAACCATGAATATGATGAACACCTTGTGCCACTTCACTTTACGATCTCCAGAACTTCGTGGAGTGCTCAGCACTTCCTGGCCATAGTGTTCCCAGTCTCATAATGACATCACATATCTCACCGAGTCACTAATTTCCTGAGATAATCACTGTTGCCCAAATAAACACACTGAGCTCACCTATACTCACAATCTCCATACCAATCAAAGAGTAATGGCTCCAAGTGGAAAGGCATGGGATACTTTACGTGTTTAAAGCTACTAGAGAGTTATGCCTAGGGCAGTCTGGCAGGGTGTGTAGCCAGAAGGGGATCATGTTGTTTATGAGAGGCAACAACACTTTATTTTCTAAATGCTATACATTTTTGTTTCAACTATATATGGCTATCATTCTTTTAGACTATGCATTCAATTTGTATGTATTCCCCCTTTAAATTTTATTGAGTTCTTCTTATTCACCACCATACAACTCTACAGTGTTGTACTTGACTCAAGCACCAGGCCATGCCTTTTGCTTTATTTAGGTCCACTAACTCTTTTAACTGTGTCCTTTCATGCTTCCTGGCTCATTACTTTTTACTGTCCTTCCCCTCCAAACTGGAAACATCCCCTAAAACTCTCTTTTACTGCTTGGACATGTATTGAGAGGGAAAAAATAGTCATTTTATCTTTAGCAAAGTCTCTCGTTTTTTTTTTCTCCATAAGTGAAGCATTAGTTGTTAGTTTGTCCTTCCTTCTTTAAATCCAATACTTGTCACACTTTTTTTCTGTTATTCTAATGATCCCCAAGTCCACATATTTGATGCTGGCAACTCACTTTCTAATAGTCTCCACCCCTACATATTACTTGGAATCTTTTTTTTTTTTAGGTTTTTCGAGACAGGGTTTCTCTGTGTAGCTTTGCGCCTCTCCTGGAACTCACTTGGTAGCCCAGGCTGGCCTCGAACTCACAGAGATCCGCCTGGCTCTGCCTCACAAGTGCTGGGAGTAAAGGCGTGCGCCACCACCGCCCGGCATTACTTGGAATCTTTTTTTTTTTTTTTTTGGTTTTTCGAGACAGGGTTTCTCTGTGTAGCTTTGCGCCTTTCCTGGGACTCACTTGGTAGTCCAGGCTGGCCTCGAACTCACAGAGATCCGCCTGCCTCTGCCTCCCGAGTGCTGGGATTAAAGGCGTGCGCCACCACCGCCCGGCATTACTTGGAATCTTAAGGGAAACTTTTCTGATAGTGTTTTAATATCTCTTCATTGATATTACTTTTGGTAACTTTACCATTTTCAATCACCTGAAGGAAATCTGCAGAGTAACATTTGATTCATATATTTCCTTCATCTTTCATGAGCAGGGTTCACTCATCACTTATTGTGTTCACATGCATCAAGAAACATCATGCAGTGTAAGGCATTGTGGGAGAGGCAGATCCAACAGCAATGGGGTGAGCTATACCAATGAAAGAAAGAGAATAGAGAACCACAAGTTCTACCTGGAAAGAACTGAGTAAGGACTCATTAAAGGGTGGATGGAGAATAACACACCCAATAAGAGGCTGTAGAATGCTAAGAATATGGGATGACTTTACTGGCTTCAAGATGTGGTAGAGCAGCAGTTTTCAACCTGTGGGTCACAACCCCTTTGGGTGTCAAATGACCTTTTCACAGGGGTCACCTAAGACCACCAGGAAACACATATTTACATTATGATTCATAACAATAGAAAAATTACAGTTATGAAGTAGTAACAAAACAATTTTACTGTTGGGGGTCACTACCATATGAGAAACTGAATGAAAGGGTCACTGCATTAGGAAGGTTGAGAACCACAGAGGCAGAGTGCAGAGGATGGAGGAATGAGTTTAAGGAAATAATAAGAAAATATATCATTAATATTCCAACATACCATGATAATAACTTAGAATTTCAATATAGATGAAAGTATTGGATGATTTCAAGATGAAGAGTCATGACACTGTTTGCATTTTAAATGATTCTAGCAGTACTCTGACCTGAATTGGAAGAGGAAATGAAGAGGCAAGGAGATTGCTTTGTGAGCCTCTGTTAAGTTTGCTGAGAGAGAGACTTCAGGAGAAGAAGGAGTTTTAAAAATGACAGCTAAAAAATTAACAAAAAAGAACAGATTATAGTCCCCCAAATACTGCCAGAGATAACTGAAAGCCTATTTGGAATGAAGCTTCAAGAGGGCGGTGGCTGCAGTTTGCAGAATGGGACTTTCTCTATCGTTCATTGCTCGATGCCTTATGTTTGGTTTTCTGAACTCACTGTTCCAACCTCAGTCTCTGTGTCTATCAGTTTATTTTCCATGTTTGCATAAAATGAACATTTGGCTTATATGCCATCATTTCTCACGCAGAGATCCTTATTTTCATACTGGTCTCTCCTCTATTCTTCTATGATAATAACATCATTTCACACTTTCTTTCCTTTATCTGAAATGAATCTTTTTTCATTCCTTTTAACTATCCTCCCCAAGCCTCCATATAACCTTCACACTTCCAGCTCCAAGAAATTTACTTAACTCTACCAAATTAATCATTGATTTCTCCCCCCCTTGCCCTTATATTCTTGAACAGAAGTACTATGTTCAAACCCTAGGTTTATTAGTAGAGAGATGATTAAGAATTCCTATTCCATAATTAGTTCCCACTTCTCAAGATTGTTGTGGAGATTTACTGAGTGAGTATGTGTGTTCAAAGCACCCAAATGGTATAAACCATATAACAAAAGGTCGATGAATGTTTCTCCTCTGTTGTGTACACTCTCTGACCACATAAAAGGAACTCAGGTCTGACTTACTGATTTAGTATTCTTAATATCTGTTAGATATGATGATTGTCTGTAGTAGAAATATCAGTCTATACCTATCTTGATATTTTGTGAATGAGTAAATAAGTGGTATTTTTAAAATAAGTGCTCTCACTAGACCCCAAAGGCTAGCAAATAACCCCAGCACCTGGAGTGGATTATCTCTTTCTGAGTTGTTGGTCAGTGAGATATTATAGACCCACAAACAATACAGCCAATACTCTTGTTTACCCTCCAGAACATGACAGTAAGATCCTATTGAAGACACCATAGACCTGAACAATAGAGTGGAGAAATCAAATTGTCACTGACCTGGAAGATACTAAAATTTGGCCATATATTGTTTTATATGAATGAGTGTTTTGCCTTTATGTAAGTCTGTGCATAACATGAATTCTTGGTGTACACAAAGGCCAGAAGAGAGCCCCAGATACCCTGCAGCTGGAGATGCAGGCAGTTTTGAGCCACTATGTGAGTGCTGGGAATTGAATTGGGTAGAGCAACCCAGTAGAGCAACCAGTGATCTTCACTGCTGAGGCAACTCTCTAGCCCCCCTGACCTGGAAGCTTCATCCCTATTGGCTAGCCTTCATAGTACCAGAAGTTTCTATGTATACTCCTAGAGGATAAAAGTAATTATCCGTCTTATCTAGCTGTGAACTCTGGGAACTTCAATAATGACTATCCTAGAAAGACTGGGACAGCACTGTCCCAGTAGTAGCATGAACACCATGAGCATAACCAACAACTTTCTGATTGGTTTTAAGGCCCTCTCCACTCTCCACTTTATCAGGACCAGAACCTGCTGCTAGACACATCATAGGCCCTATGAAAGAGCCTACTACTATTATTCTAAAAATGAATATGATGTTAAATTAACTCCTAATGATTTCTTATCATATCCATATATTAAGGCATTTCTCAACCCTCCATAGGGACAGTTCTTTCTGCAGTAGATGATGATTAACACAGAGACCCATAACTGGTCAAAGTTTGGAGATAAAGGGACTTTAGAATGCTCAGCCCTAAACAGGACATCGATATCACACCTCCTCCTCTCAAGGCTCAAGGATCGTGGTAGAAGAGCGGGAATAAAGACTGTCAGAGCCGGAAATTCATGGGTGACTACAATGAAGCTGTTTTCTGGGCACACAAGGCAGTTGCATAAATGAACTCACAGTGGTTCTGACAGTAGAAGCTCAAGGCAGACAAAACCTGAGCTTGGAGGTGGGCACAGAGTCTTACCCCTGGTTGAGGAGCCCCTGGAGACTGACAACTGCTGGGAGAGGGAATGTCCGTTTTCTCTAGGGATATGGCCCATAGTAGGTTGCCTATACTCCAGTAGAAGGTATACCTCTAAGAGCATAAAATGAACCTGATTGGTTAAAAAAAAAAGGGACACAAAGTTGGGTAGATAGGAAAAGGGGTTAGATCTTTGTGGAGTTGGGGGAGGGGTGAATATGATCCTAATACATTGAATGAAATTCTTAAAGCAATAATATATAATAATATAATTACTTAATTAGATGTAATGTTAATTTTTGAATACTTATGATATAGTATGTTACTTCAGAGCAACCTAATGAATTAATCTTGTTAATATCCTATTGTATGCATTGATAGAAAGTATAATAAACTGGGCTGGCTGGATGCCTCAGTGGGTAAAGGAGCTTGTCAGCCTGACCACATGAATCACTCCCCAAGACATTTATGGTAGAAGGAGTGAACCAACTCTTGCAAGTTGCTCTCTGACCACCATATATGCATACACAGGTGCATGTGCCCCCCACAGTAAATGCAATAAAAATAAAAATTTTAAAAGTATTATAAATTAACTTACCAAAAGTTATACAGATAGTAATCTGATACTTCTACTGTGCTTTTCTGGCTATAGAGGACATACTTTCCTGCCTCCCAGTATTTTTCTAGTGTACAGAGTCCTTTGATTTACTTTGGCTTAAACTGAGACTCTGAATGCAACATCACCAAAGCATAAAATTAGAGAGGGCCTTACAGGGAAGGGTACAGAATTACATCAGTGAAAAATCGAAAGGCATAAAGTTGGTGTGTGTGTGTGTGTATGTGTGTGTGTGTGTGTGTGTGTGTGTGTGTGTGTGTGTGTGTGTGAATCATAGTTGATATATTGGATCTGTAGGGAAGAAATAAATACAGATAAAAATGTTCTTCTCTCTGCATCTGTGCTAAGTGTGTTCCAGCATTCTGCTGCATTCCAGCTAAGACTCTGTCTTCCTCACCTGTCAAATTTTGCTGTTAAAGTCTGCTGATTTTGTTTTTGCATATTTCTCATCTGCAGTCCTTCCTACCCACTTCAACCATTGCTTTTTACCCCAAGTCTTAGATTCTTCTTGACTGGATTGCAGTGATCTCATTTCTGGCTCCCTAATTCTTACTGGCTAGATCATACCATTTTGAGAACCAAGTTAAAAAAAAGTCAAGTCCCATTTTCTACCAGTACTAGGAAAGGCTGTGGTTGGTTCTCTAGTGTTTATGACCAAGTGTAGATGCCTTCAGACATCACAAAGGGGCTGGTGGGGTCTTATTCTGGACACCTTGGTTACCCAGATGACTTCTGCTTCTATGAAAGTTTGTGCATTTTGTCTTGGCTTGGCAGATACTTGATTGTTCTTTAAGAAATGGAGTAGGTCTCACTGCAGTTGAGAATTGCTCTCCAACCTTAAGTGCCATAATCACCACTTTATTGTTGCCTCTTCTGTACCCTGTAAACCTTAACTCCCGGCCTCTCTCTTTTAATTAGTGTCAATCTGTTACATCTTACAGTAAGTTCTATACAACAGTGACCATAATGGCTTCTCTACTAGAGTGCCTAGCATGAAATTGGTGCTCAATTAGTCATTACTGAATTAAATAAACAATAAATAAGCAAAGCCAGAAAACATGATAAGGTTTTTCAAAGCCAGTCATAGGAGAGTGGAAATACTCTTTATAGGACATGATGTGTGTGAAGTATTTTAGGAAAATTAGTCACACGGGGACATTTACCTGGCTCTATTACTGTCTGCACTTGGGCACATATTGGTTATCTTCCCTGGGTTGCCATTGCCTTACTTCTTTGATCCTCCATTTAGAAGAGGATTTTTAAAGCCCATGGAAAAGGCAAGTGAACTTTGTATTACAAAGTGAATTATTGTCTGAGTCTGCAATGTTTCTGAGTTAGCCATGTCAAAGTTGTAGGGGAAAAAATCTCCCTGAATGGTCTTATCTACTAAGTTAACTATCATCCACTGATTTGTTCCATTTGAGTTATTTTGGATTTTAAAGAAGGATTTAATAGAAGAGGTGCAAATTTTACTTATAATTGGAAAAGGATGTGGCATGCGTAGACAATGTTTTTTTCATGGGGAAAAACACTGTTGGGTATGACTAAGACCCTAAGCACACATGCATGTACTTTTTACACTTTTACTTAATTACATATGAAAAGTGGTTTTGTGAGGTATAACCACTCAAAGGGAAATATGCTGATAAATATTTCCCATTTATTTATCCAGAAAAAAAGGAGGAAAGACTTTATCATTACATTTATTGATTCCTGTAGTGAAGTCACACTATACAAGGACAGTTTTAAACAATGCTGTGATGGTACTGGGTGCAGGGGTGGGAAGAGACTCATGACAGCCTGCTCTTGTCAAACCCGTGTTCCCAGGATGCAGTACACTACTGCGTCCTTACACTTTTCCTTACCATATTCCAAACTCAGTGCTGAGCATAGTAGAGGATGCAAAGTCTTACTGCTAAGGCTATTGGAAGGTGTAGAAGGCAGACAGGTTAATAATTCTGAATGGTTAATATTGCTAAATCAGAAATACATGCAAAATACTTTAGAAGCATAGGAAAAGCATTTAAATGTGTACTGCTAGTGAGGGAATTGGATGTGTAATTCTGCCTGAGAATGTCAGAAAAGGCTTTACAGTGTGCATGAAGGATTGATTTGAGATTTGAAAGACAATTGGGGAAGTGCCAGATGATGGAGTTTCTGGCTGAGAACAGAGCATTGTTAGAGGACTGAAAATAACCCAGTGCTGCTGGAGCATAAAGTGTAAGTTGAAAGAGCCATGGGGGTTGGAGCTGAAAAGTATGGGATGGTGCCAGGATTTTATTTGTTATGCTAGGTAGTTTAAATGTTAGGCTTCAGGGAACCCTAAAAACTATTTTTGATACTGTAGCTCTGCACGAGAGAGACCATTTAGTCAGCAATGTTGCAGAGCGGGTTGGTGGGGGGTAGAATGGGAGTTGGAGAGTCGGGAGAGGTGTGCATTGAAACAGAACAGTGAGAGGTGGTGAACTGGCACAGAGGCCGGCCATGTGGGTGGAGAAGTGGGTCAGCTAGGAGAGTTACCACTAGAACCACCAGGTCTCTACGACAGCTTAGATTTCGGTTAAGGCACAAGAGGAGTGAAATGTGCTCAGGTGGACTCTTGGGTTTCTATCTGTAAACACAAAACAGGGGAGAGAGAGGCACAGTCACTTCAGTCTCCCTCATTCCCCCACCCCCACCCCAGTCTGTCGTCTTTCACAGAACCTTGTGGTTGACTCAGGATTGTTTGTGTGCATGGCAAACATGGAGCTCCTTGAAGGGGAAAACAATTATCATCGGATATCGCTGCATCTTCCCCATTTAGGGTGGTATCAGGCATTTCCTGCTTGTGAAAGAATGTTTAATGATATTCTAGAGGGTATCGACTGAATGAGACACGTAAAATTTTGTTAAATGTTAATTCAGGTGTACATTTTACTTTTCTCCTACTCATTGCAAAGCAAACAAGACTGAGCGTATGTTACAGATTAGCCTCTACTGCCTGAAAATTTGGACTAAAAAAAAACCCACAAGGAACTGTATAGATAAGTATGGTTTGTGATTCTCAAGAATAGCTGATTTTAAGAGCTTCTGGTATGTCAGCCAAACTGAGAATTCTGCAGTGGCACAGGTTATGTGTAATGGTGAAACTCAGCTCAAAGCTGCAAATCTAAAAGTACAAACAAACAGGGCTGTGCTTGTCTAGGATGAAGGACACAGAGCATGCAGTGGCAGAGGTTATCACTTAGTGTATTTATGGGAAATTCTCTTGAAACTATATATGAATCAGGAAACGAGGAAGCTATTCTTTAAATAGAATCAAAGTGGTATTCCTGTGTGTTAAGTGATAAACTGCTTTGTTTTTTTGCAACCTAGATTGTTTTTACACTAGTATGAACACAGTTGAGTCCACAGGATTGGAAGAAATAAAACAATTAAACATGCAAGGCAAACCTGTGTAAACAGTCTTAGTAAACTTGGACAAGGTTTCTTTATGTAACAGTACTAGCTGTCCTGGAACTAGCTCTGTAGACCAGGCTGGCTTTGAACTTGGAGATCCACCTCCCTCTGCCTCCCCAGTGCTGGGATTAAAGGCATTCATCACCAACTTTAATGAAGACTCTGATGAAAAGCTGACTAGTCCTTGCCTTGTGAGGGCAATCATTAGCTAAGTTCCTGGGTGAGAGGGAAGATTATGTTATGTTGAGCTGGATTTTGAAGCAGGGGGAGGGGAGTTGTTCTCTAAGATGTGCATGCAGCTGTCAGCTGCATGAGTCATGCTACATAAAAGACTTTGAGTTCCGAAACCCTACAGCCAGGACATTCTACTATGATGCCTCTGCCTCTTTTTTATGATGCCTCTGCCTCTTTCCTTTGTGTTTGTTTGTTTATTTAGAGTCTTGTTATGTTTATTAAACTTCTCAGCTGCTCTGCTAGCTGGTCTTGAACTTGTTGTCTTCCTGCCTGAACTTTCAAGTACAGCTATTACTGAACCACCACTATGCTGGACTTCCTTTGTGCTTTGTCTGAGATTCTTTCTCTCTTTTTAAATACTTTCATTTTTTAAGATTATAATTACCTAGTTTCCCTCCTTTCCTTTCTTCCCTCCAAATCCTCCCATGTATCTTCACCTTGCTCTCTTTTAAACTCATGGCCTCCTTTTCTTTAATTGTTGTTGCTGCTGCTGTGTGCATGCGTGTGTATATATTTGCACGTGTTCCTAAATGTATACGTACAACCTGCCTCAGCCTGTATGATGCTACTTGCATGTTTTCAGAACTCTCTATTTGATACTAGATAACCAGTTAGTGTACTTTTACCTGGGGGGGGGGGGCTATTTCTCCTGCATTCAGCATTCTTTAGTTGCCTGTGGTTCTTTGTCTAGAGTTGAGGCCACCGTGAGCCTTCCACCTCCCATGTTAGCGTGGCTATGACTCCTGACATCTTTCTTGTTTCTTTAAAGAGCACACAGTGGGCTAGGAAGACGGCTCAGTTGGTAAAGAGTTTGCTGCACAAACATGAGAACTGGAGTTCACATCTGCAGCCCCCACATGTGGTGTTGCTTGTGTTGGTCACCCCAGCACAATAACTGCAAAGACAGGAGGATCCTTAGGAAGTTACTGGCCAGCTCAAGACAAGTCGGTGAGCTCTCTTAGTGAGAGAACTTGTCTAAAGAACAAGGCAAAGAACAACTGGAGAGGATACCCTTTGTCTAGCTTTGGCCTCCACACACTCAATTATGTACCTATGTACATATCACTGAACACATGTGCACATGCACACGCACACGAACGCACGGTGGGGAGCTAACATTAGAGGAAGACTGGAGGAAGGCAGGAGGAGAAGAGAGTAGGCGCAGCACAACCTTTCTTTCCATGAGCACACAGAATGGCTAGGGCTGCATCAGAACAGGGGGGTGGGGTGGTGGAAGGAAGATTTAGTTCCTGAAAAGCAGTGATAATTGATGAGCAGCTGACAGGTGGGGAGAGAGCAAATATGAATCTTGTCTAGTGCATCTCATTTGGTTTCAGCAACAACTATACAAGTCAGTTGATGTACCCATTTTATTGATGAGAATACTGGGGCTTAGAAAAACTGATTAAGTCATGATAACTTTTACTGTTTGTGTTCTTTTTTTTTTTTTGGTTTTTTTATTATTATTATTATTATTATTATTTTACAACACCATTCAGTTCAACATAATAGCCACAGAATCCCCTGTTCTCCCCCTCTCGCCCACCCCTCCCCCCAGCCCACCCCCCATTCCCACCTCCTCCAGATCAAGGTCTCCCCCGAGGTGTTTGTGTTCTTTTATTTCAATATTTTGGGAGTAAAAATGAGAAGCAAGCATAAATAATGTTGTGATTATAGTAATTTAAACTGACCCATTTAAAATAGAAGAAAAGAAATATAAGAAAATGACTGATGGTCTTTGACAGAAAGAATCCCCTTCTTCTCATTTTTAACTCTTTATGTGTCCCACATGACACCATTTATAACAACATAAACACCATCATCAATGTCATCCCCAAATGGTATGTGTTACTTTAGAAAGGGAAGCTGTTTTTGGTTTGTGTCTTGGACTTCCAACATTCTTTCTAGTAAGCAGTTTACAGAAGGAACAGATTTTTTTTTTTGTTTTTTTTTTTTTTTGAAGTATTTTGAAGAATGGATTAATCAAATAAACCTATAAGAACTGACAGAATCTCTGGAAGCTTCTGTTGGGATGAGGTCACACTACTGTCCTGCTCCTCATACTGTAAGACAAGAGAAATCACTAAGTGGGGCCACTGGAAACAAAACCAGAAGCCTGGCTGGTAAAATATCTTGCATATCTCTGTAGCCCATGGGAAGAAAATATTTAAAATGAATTTGTTTATTGACAGTACAGAATTTTACCAAAAGGATAAGAGTTTTACTAAAAAAAGTTTTCTGTATTTCCAAATTTAAAATTCAATAGGTTATGCAGAAATACACAGTCAATGATAGAGAAAGCTTCTCTTTGTAATGCTGAACATAGGAACTGAGTGGATGGAGGGATTTTGTGGCTTTGTGTAGGCTGAACTAAAATGTAACAAATACCACCATTAAAACCCTATCTCCTCACAGTTAAACCACCCAACTGTAAAACAAAAGACTAATTCAACCAGGTAATCCCTTTACATAGCTTCTAGCCACAGAGTAGAGCTGAATTTAATTTATCTCAACTCAGGTGGTTTACTAAAACATAATCAAATCTTTGAGTAATAGAAATAAGTTTTTATATAGATTTTTTACATTGGAGATACAAGTAAAAAAACATCAAAGAAAACATCACATTTGTCTTTCATAGAAAAAAACATCTTTCTTTATTTTCTTTAAAAAATGTAGCCCTCTAAGCTATGTACATTTGATATTATTTAGTAACTTGGCTACAAGGCCCTGACCCAGATAAGTATTTATTAAAATGTAAATTACACTTGCCTAAAAGAAAAAATCAGAGAGAAATATTAAAATACAAGTCCTTAGGTTATAGGACACGTAGATTTGAACCGTATGAAGAATTAAGATTTTCCTAGAAAAGGAAGAGGCCAGAACTTAGGTCACTAAGTTTAGAACACATTGGCCTCACTCACCGCTGTGATCCTATTCCCTGGGATGGGGAATGCATCTCTCAGCAACAACTATACAAGGCAGTTGATGTGCCCATTTTATTGATGAGAAAACAGGGCTTAGAAAAACTGATTAAGTCATGAATACTTTTACTTTTTGTGTTCTATTTGAGAATAATTTCAATATTTGGGGAGTCAGTATGAACCTGCTACCACGTTAAATGGCCCCTTTCTCATCCGTTGTGGCTCATATGTTTACCTTGTTTTAAATTTGCCCTATAGAGCAGTGGTTCACAACCTGTGGGTCGTGACCCCATCAGGGTCAAATGACCCTTTCACAGAGGTCGCCCAAGACCATCAGAAAACATAGCTACTTACCTTATGATTCATAACAGTAGCAAAATTAAAGTTATGAAGTAGCAGTGAAAATAATTTTATGGTTTGGTGTCACCACAACCTGAAAAACTATATTAAATAAGTTTGAGAACCACTGATGTAGAGGATCTTAATTAAGCAAGCAGATTACCACCAACTGCTCTCATGGGTAACTTTCTGCCATCCATGTCTCAACTTTCAAATCTTCCTTATCCAGAGCTGCCAGTTTCTCATCTCTAAACACTCTATCTTGCTCTCACATGCTCATCATTAACATTCTTTGAAAACATTGTCAACATTTAACATAATTAGCAATCTAAACTACATTATTAATGCTAACAGGTACTAATGACTGTAATTGAAAGAAAGGACATCAGGCTAGACAAACAGCTATAAAATACACACACACACACACACACACACACACACACACACACACACACACGACACACACACACACACACAAAACAAAAATATAAATGTGAGTATAAAGAACAAATTTTCTAGGCATCCTTCCTTGCTGCTAATATTAACTCATATTTGATTCCCAATTAAATGTGCATATTCTTTATTATCTTATTGTATTTGCTAATATTTGTCTTGGCAGATGGCCAATGTATCTCTCTCCATCTCCATGAATCAAGCTTTGGGTAATGTCCAGCTACACCTTGTATTAGGTGACATTGCTGTCTGTCTACAGAAGTAAAGACTTGGTAGTAGTTACTCATGTGTCCCCTCTGTCTTCATAATAAATGTCATGTAAATCAAGTGTCACATCTCATTTAAAATGCTGCATGCATTCTCTTCAGCTACAGCCCACCTTTTATTGCAGACATTTTCACTTTTATGAGTTTGCTCTGCTGTGTGCCTGTATACATCTGTGTGTATTTATTCATTCACAATTCATAACAAACTAGGTAACCCAGAGTTTAAGAATTAATAGTATGGATGATCCACATACATGCTTTTAAAAGCACAATCAGTTTTCTACCTATACAAATACAATACACTGTTTTCCTTGCAGAAAATTCAGGTGATTTGAAAGAAACAGCATTGTTGATTTCATGATTTCTCTTTTCATTATGAGAATAAATATTTACTGCATACTTATTACATTGAAAAGAGAAGGAAAAAGAGCTGAGAGGTAGGCTCATAAGTACCTCAGGACAGTTGTGCAGACACAGATGAGTATATATCATAGAGCCTTTTATTTTTCCATTATCTTATAAATGAGATGCTTTACTCAGTAATAAAACCATCATTTCACCGTGGCCACATGTGCACTTAGGTAATCTGGGAGCATAAAAGAGTTCCAGTTATGCTAAGCTAGAAAACCTACATTAAAAATTAGTTTTTAAGTGATTGAACTTGATATTGGTTATTCTTTTGAAGTAATTTTTTTCCTGACAAAAATGTATTTCCAGGTTCCGCATGCTAGGATAACTTGGAGAGAGCTAGAGAGAAGGAATAGAGAATCATCTTTCATCAAGATCAACCAAATAAGGCTGATTACCTGTCTTTTGCTAGATCAGTTATGAGTAACTATACGCTGCAAGAAAAGTTTCATTATTTTGACTCATTGATATAGTCTCAAATTCTCTTAATAATTGTGTAGTAAAATTCCTGAAAGGTAATTCTTTGTCAGATCTCTACAGAGGGCTGAAGTTTTTTAAATGTTCAGTTAACATTTTTGGAGAGGCACAAGTGTTTTAAATCAAGATTTCTGGGGTTATGTCTACACGCCCCTATATCTTAACAGGGAACTGCTTCCCGCTGAAGTGCTATCAAATCCCTCCATTTATTTTTAGATCTTCAGTTGATCCAGAGGTGTGTTTAATATGCAAAGCAGAAGCTTAAACTGTAAAACATTTGCATGATTGTATTTTGGTTTTGCCATCAGCTAAGTAGGACAAAGTTGATCCCATCTTACAAAAACTATTCCACATTTCCTTTCTTGATTTCGAAGTTCAGCTTTGCTTACCTGCTTCCTGGAAGATACAGTGCTGTTGAAACATCTGTTAGTGGCATTTAAATTCAAATTCTTGTTCTGATGGGTTGAGTCGTTTTTCCACATCTTAGAGTTCTCCTTAGGGTCTGATGGAATGGGGTTTAAGAAGAGGATTCTAGCTATAAATCCATAGAGTACAGTGGCCAGGATCATTGGTACAACATAGAAGACACCGAAGTCCATTAGGTAAATAGGTGAGTAGTAATTCCTGGAGATCTTGTAGCCACAGGATACCACAATAGCATCTTTGTAGGTGCTAATATTGAGATCCAGCAGGAAGAACCAGAGCATACAGTAAACGGATGTGAAGGCCCAGACAAAGATAATGATCTTTTTGGCTCTGGAAAATGTGCAGAGAAACTGGGCTTTGATGGGGTGGCAGATTGCTATGTACCTCTCAATGGTAAAGGCTGTTATTGAACATGATGATGCATTAATTCCTAAGTACTGGAGATAAGTAATGCAGAGGCAACCAGCATAGCCGTAGACCCAGGAACCGTAGATGCTGTCGGTTATATTGGGGAGGCCTGCAGCTACCAGGACCATGAGGTCTGCTACAGCCAGACTCACCAGGTAGCAGTTTGTGGGGGTTCTCATGTGCTTGGTTCTCATGACCACCAGGACTACCATGATGTTGCCCACAATGCCCAGTCCACAAATAATGAGCACAAGTAAGATAGTGACCACCTGGTACTCGAGCGTCACTGCTGCTTGTGGTGGGAGCTCGGTCTGGTTCACTTCACTGAGTGTTTCGTTCTCCATCTTCAGTGGCTTCCACCTTGACTGAAGTAGTTCTTTCCCTGTGAAAAGTCACACACATGTTCACTTGCAATTCCACGATTTCCAAGCAAGTACACTCACTGGCAAGTCGTTTCCTCTCTTTACACCTCTGAGTTTCTACAGAAATGGGGTCCCTGTGTACTTCTGAAAACTCCTTGTTTGCCGTTCGAGGCAGAATGAAGTAACTGTTTTGACCACATCACCTCAAGAGGGACAGGGTAACTCTCTCTTCACGGGGAAAGGTCCTTAAGGAAGGAGAAGCAGAAAATACTCCTGTTTTGAAATTGGATCCAGTGGGGAAAACAAAAATCAACGAACGAACAATCCCAAACTTAAAAAAAAAAATCATGTGCTAGCTGCAAAATAAATACAAAGAAACCTCTCAGACGCCCGGGAAAAGTACAATGAAGAAGAAAAAGGTACCAGTGGAAAAGCCAAAAGGCTCCATGGTCAAGCCTGGTAGGAATTCAGCTCCTGCCTCTGGCTCTCAGGAATGAAACATTGTTCATATAAAATAGCAAGCCTTTGCACCTAAGTTCCTCATTTCCCCAGCCCCCAGCCTCAACAGAAGACAGTTCTCTTACCTTTTCCCTCTGTCACGATGCCTGCTTCTCAGAGTAGACGAAGGGGTAATAGGTCCAAGTTTCCAGTCCTGCAGAAAATCTTGCCTAGTCTGTCTGGCAGGGAGATCACTTCGCAGAGGCTCAGTCTTCAGAGCGGCAGTTCCTCTAAACCCTCACATCCCTTTCAACTCATGACAGACCCTACAGCCGCAGTAACAGAAGCAGCAGCAGGAGCAGCAGCGAGGCTGTCAAATCATAGATCGTCCCTTAATGAGAGCGCTCTCTCTCTCTCTCTCTCTCTCTCTCTCTCTCTCTCTCTCTCTCTCTCTCTCTCTCTCTCTCTCTCTCACACACACACACACACACACACACACACACACACTACACACACATTTCCAAGTGCTAGTCAGTCCTGACTGATTCAAAATCTGCTGAAGAATTTACTTTTAAACATGTGGCTGATACAGTGCTCAGTGTGGAAGGCTGATCACAGGTAAAAGACCAAGGAGCCGCTGATCTTGTGGGTGACGAGGCTCTAAGTTCTTCAGAAACTCTTGTGCCTGAGCTGCTCTGAAATATATTTCCACTTCTGGCTTGACAAGATTTTAGAAGGTAGCAAAGCCCTCTGGGCAGAGCCCTAGAAGCCTGCAATGGCAGTCTGCAATGAGATCAACTTCTCTCTCTGTATGGAAACCCTTGGGCGGCTTCTTCCGTAAACTAGCAAAACTGGCTCCCTCCTCTCATGTCATATGAATGAAAAATTAGTTTAAGTCGATTTTAAAACATTTTAACTGTGAGCTTCTGATGCTCACATGAAAGTATTAGCTTTAGAAAATGAATTGAGACTGGGAGTAGTGGTGGGTAGCGGCAATCTCAGAGGTCGAAAGTCAGGAGGACTGGGAGGTTGCAGCCCGTTTGGACTACATATCGAGACCTTGCCTCATGAATACAAATAAATAAATAAACCAACAAAAACAAACAAACAAACAAATAAAACGAACAAATGAAATAATTCAACCTAAAGCCACCTGTGGAAACTTGTAGGGCTTGGGGTCCTCTGTTTACTTCAAGTACCTTTGTTCCTTATGTCGTTGCCTGAAACGCCAATCACAGGAACTACCCGTGAAAGCTTTATCTAGATATGTTCCTAAGAGGGAGAATTTGCTAGTGAAATTCTAGCCCAGGGTTATTTCTGCTCTCTAAAGCTACCCGTGGCCAGTTCATAACATGGCTCTTCTCTGGACACCGACTGAATGCACCAACTGTTCATGTTTGTGTGCTTTTAGCTGACCATCTTACCATGAAAAACAGCGGTTAGCTGGACTCTCAACATGCAGCGCCAAGTCTCTATTTTAGAAGATCAGATCCTTGGGGAGTCTATTTTAAGTGGACAGGACCACCACAGGGGCATCAGAACTGTGCCCACGGTAACAATGAGATTGAGGAAAAGCTAGGGATCGTAGTGAATGACCTCTGCTTTGACTCACAGAGGAACCCCTAAGTACCCATTTCCTTTTCCTCCATCACCCATTGTTACAAAGTAACATCTCAGCAGCCACATCCAGGCTTCAGGTGTGTTGTTTGGCCTGTACAGGACCAGCTCAAGTGTAATTTAGAATACTTAGATTGCTGTTACCTTTCAAAATTTAGAAATTACATGTTAAAATCAGGACTTTTTTTTCCTCATAAAATTTAAAGGGTCTGGCCCTCATGGGCCTGCAGTCCCGCATGGAAGTTAACCGAGGACAAGTGGTCCTGGGAGTCAGAGTCCTTGATGTAGGGTGCGATTGCTCCCATTTTCTACATGCTCCACAACCTTCCACCTATCTTTTGCACAAGTCAGCTTTTGTTTCTGTCATCACTCATGTATGATCTCTGTCAGTGTTTGAGTGTTGGCTCTGAATTATCCCCGGATTCTGAGTGGCAAAGTCAAGTGTATCTTTTCTCATCCTAGGTACATCTTTGCCTGAATTTTAGTTTGTTCCTTCAACTGCTTTAACAGACTGACCCTTCCTCCCTGGCCTACAGGGCAGAGATTACTCTGAATGGTGTCATTCTTGCCTGTTAATCAGAATGAAAATGCTTTTGAGGGAGGCATTGTGTCCCTACTCTAACTTCACTACTTCACGTTAAAATCTTACTTCACACATCTCACCTCCCCTTCTCATTCTCTCAGAGCCTTTAGTCAGTCTTCAGGTCCCAGGGGTGTGTGGCATGACTACTGTGCTATGTATCTTTACAATAAAGTGGCCAAATGCAGGAGGTCAAAGATTTGACCTCCATGTCAAATCTTTCCTATTGGCATTCTTCAGCATCTCTGTTCTGAATACTCTGCCCCTCGGTTTTTTTCTTCTCCTAACAGATAACTGTTCAAGTTCTTATTATGTGTTGGATAGTTAGTAAGTAAACATCACATTTTTACCTTCAAATGGCTCACAGTTATTGGGAGAAACAGACTCAGGAACCGTTACGTGATTTGTCCATTGAAAATGGACATTCAGTGTGCTGAGTTATGAAACAGAGGTGCTTCTGAGTGGCTGTATGGTGGACAGAGGGACCAGCTTGAGCTGTCCCACACAAGGTAACATCTAAGAACAGTCTTGAAGAAAATCACAGCTTCCTTTAACAGAGGGACAAGAGATGACATTGTGACTAATGATAATGAGATAAGCAAGGCTGTGTGAAGTGGTAAGGATTTCACAGGGTCAGAAAGATCTCACCACCTCCTTGACCTAGAGGAGTTGAGCTGGGATGAAACAGACATTGGGTAACTGCCAGGTAGGGTGTATAATGAGGGCTCTTCCTGGGCTGTGACTCACATTTTCCTTGAGTCCTCTTCCCTTGCCCCTTAAACTTGTTCTTTACAGGCTGGAAAAAGTTCTTCACACACTTGCCTTAACCCCCAAACTTATCAGATTATTATGTGTCTACATGTTTCCAATCAACTTCATACTCCTTACAGCATTGTATTTTTGAAGTAACTGTTATTTTGTAAAGAAGATTTTGTTTATAAACCTTAATGGGCTAATATATAATATATTTTTATTTGCAACAAATAACACAAAAATTAAGCAAAATGTTAGCAAACCCTATATTTACATTAAGATTTCATAATAATACTATCTTAACTTCTAACCAACTGTGGTCTTTATTTAAGTTCTTCTAACTAGAGAGAAATGAAGGCATTTCTTTTGAAATAGTTGGCTAGTAACAATGAGGACAGTACACAGATGATGGACCCAGGGTGACATACACATATCTTAGGTGCACGTTCTGCTTGTATTTCTGGCCTTCTGCTGTTAAGGCAGGGCTTCTCAATCTTGTACCACATTTTGCATGGAAAAAATCAGCATCAGAATTCATAGGGCACCTCATAAGATTGTCTCAGTTCCTAGCTGGGATTTGCTCATTTGTCTTCTGATCTTGCCTTACACTTTCCTTTTGAGCTTGAGAAAATAGCAAGCACTTCTTTTGAGCCCATCACATTCACAGTTAGATGACCTGCTTATGGTGTTTGGTTTTTCCTTTCCTAGCTGCCACAAGAAAGTTTCCATTCGTATGACCAAAATCCCTACCACAGGACATGCATGGCTGCATGCTATCAAAACCACAGAAGCAACTCATAAGAGTCATCTCTAGGTCTAGAGGGAGTTTTTCTAGTGGATAGGTGGTTCTTCACTAGTCATCACAAATCCATGAAGAGGTAATTATTTATGTTATCCACGTTTTTCATTTTAGGCTACTAGAGGCCATGAGAGGTGACATCAAATTGTCATTGGTAACTTGGCAAGATTTAGAAAAGTTACCAGCTCAGAAAACAATATATATATATATATATATATATATATATATATATATATATATATATATATATATATATAGAGAGAGAGAGAGAGAGAGAGAGAGAGACTCTTTTGGGGATATTGCATGAAATTCAAGTTTCTGGGCTCTAGAAATGAGAAATATGATCTACCAAATTAGGATTCAGATACTGTCTTAGTTAGGGTTTCTATTACTGTGAAGAGACACCATGACCATGGCAACTCTTATAAAAGAAAATATTTAATTGAGGTTGTGGCTTACAGTTTCAGAGGTTCAGTCCATTATCATCATGGTGGGACATGGCCACATGCAGGCAGACATGGTGGGGAGAGGTGCCTGAGAGTTCTACATCTTAGAATCAACAGGAAGCAAAATGAGACACTGGGTGTGGCTTGAGCATATATAAGATCTCAGAACCCAACCCTACAGTGACACACTTCCTCCAACAAGGCCACATCCACTCCAACAAAGCCACACCTCCTAAAATGCCACTCCCTTTGGGGGCCATTTCCTTGCAAACCATCACAGGGACTGTATCAATATTCTGGTCCCTGGGTCTGAGATGGGACACCTTGTATTCTGGAGGTAGACTACAAAGTCACTATAACTTGAGGGTGAGTCACTTCAACAACACAGGAAGGAACTTGATGCCTCTTCTCTTCATGAAAGGGTTTCATCATGGAGTAAAACAGACATGCCATCTTATTTGTTCAGAACTCTAAGAGACACTGTATGTGTTGTCTTAGCTGGGCACAAGCTACTGATTTTCATATTTTTGTTCCTTACATATTTTTATATTACCTGGCCCTTCTTGTGGAGAAATAGGCATCTTACATTTAAACACAAAATGGAAATGAACCAACACACACACAAAGCTTCCCTTTCTTGTGCTTTGGGCTGTTCTTAGCAGGCTACTTGAACCTCATATTCAGGAAAGGTTAACACTGTTTGAAGATGTTGCTCCAAAGTGTTACTCGAGGATATGATCTAACAAAAGAATAGACTTTAATCAAACTGTCTAGATTGTGAGCTCACTTATAGTTTGATTTATTACATGTTTTATGAAACAAATAACCTGATTTTCCAAAATGCATGTAACTTGAAGTTACTATAAGAAAACTAGTGTGAAATCTGAGTGCTTTAGTAGATTGTATCTAGATTTTCCTTTGTATTCTAGAAATTTTAAGTCACATTCCCCTCTATATGTGAAAATTGTGTAAATCTTTGCTACTAAAATGGTATTTTTTTCCTCACTGAGCTCATCAATATAAAATTTGCCCTTAGTTACTCTCCTAGTCTTACACTTTTATTATACCATACATGTATACAAATGAGCACCTATAAATACTGTTTCACAGAGCTCTTAGAAAATCATAAGAATCAAACATATGTGTATACATTACTAAAAGAAACTTCATTGAAATGTAAGTTCTGTAGAACAAATAGATTGTTTTTATGAATTTTCTGAGTTGCAACAATTACATAAGCTTCTTATAACCATATCACAAGAAAACTCCTATCATCATAAAATGGTTTCTGTGCATTGCTCCTGAACAATTCTGTAGTCAGCTCATCATGGCTCAGCTTTCTATCTCTAGAAGATGTTTGTCCTACAGCATTTTCACATAAATGGAATTGTAGTGTACGCATCTGTTGTTTTTTACCAGCATAATTTAAATATATTTAACCAATAGTTGTTGTAAGACTCAGTACTTTTTTTCTTGCTGTTGCTGTATATTATTCCATTGTATAAATACAGGTTATATCACAAACTTACTTATTGGGTTCACTGATTTTTATAACTCCTGGTTTCAATGTAAATATTAGAACAACAAATTTCCTTCTTTAACATTAATGAATTGCATTAAAATGTTTTACTTTTATTCTAATTAAGTTCACTATATTCTCTCTCTTCTTTTTCTTTCTCCCTCTTTCTCTCTTTGTGTGTATGTGTGCGTGTGTGTCCAGATGTAGACTTGTTCAGAGGGCACAGGAGGATTTCATGTGTCTTACTCTATAATATTCCACCTTTATCCCTTGAGACAGGATTTCTCAATGAACCTGGAGTGAGGCTGACATCCAGGAAGCTCCATCAACTCCCTCCCCAGTCTCTACCTTCAAGACACATTCATCTTTTTATAGAAGAGTGCTGGGGATTTGAACTCAGATCCACAACTTTGTATGGCAAGCACTTACCCATTGAAACATCTCTGAAATGATAGTTAATTTTATTTCCTAGCTTTCATTTTATAGTATCTTTAAGATCTTATGAATGGGTTGTTTAATTTCCAGATTCTTGTAGGTTTTCTAAACATGTTATTGTTATCTACTATCTTTAACTCCATAATATGTATGATTTCAACTCTATTTAATGTATTGGAATTTATTTTTATGGCCTAGAACATGCTTTATCTTGATGGATAGTCCACGTGCTGTGCTTTGGCTTGAAAGAATGTTCTATAAATATTGATTAGTTTGAAGTGGCTGATAGTGTTAAGTATTCCACATCTCTATTGATTTTTCTGCCTAGTTGTTCTGTTAATTTTTGGGATACAGTGTGGAAGTATACAAAAAAGTATGAATTCCTCATTCCTTTGTTATTGTCATGCTGTGAATCATGCATTTTGAGGCTGTGTTATTTTGTTTCCTTGGTGATATGGCATTATGGTCTCTATAGTGATGTGCCTTAGCCAAACCATCAAAAAGCTCATTGGATACAGATAGAGATATTTTTATAAGTTTGATATCACTTTGATGACGTTAAGTGGAGTTTCAACAAGTATAATGATATCAGTTTTATTTTTCACAATCCCCCTTTAGTACTCATTTAGTAAATAGAAGCTTCAATTGCACATCAGCTACTGGACTGAGTCTCCGACCAGTGTATGGTATATCATTAACTTATCACAGCTATGCTATAAATTAAATTTAAGTCACTTATCTGAGGAATCAGATAACTTATTTACAAAGTAGCTTTGTATTGTGATACACTGCCTTCCCTCTGTGCTGCATTGGCTTAAGTATTATTTTCAGACAGAAAGGACAACATACAGTATTAAGCCAGATATGCATTTTCCCCCCAAAATGTAAGGAAGACAGTAACCATGACTAAAATTCAATCAAGGATTCCAATTGTTAACATTAACAATTGAATGTTCAGTGTTACTGTGTGGTCATCCTAGCACTGATGTGCAGCTACTGGCTTTATAGTGATTTGCAGAAATGTTTTCTGACAGCCCATGGGTGGCCTAATCCTTGTAGAAAGTGGATTTGGTAAGAACTTGTTGGGAGTGGTCATAATAGGCAACAACATTTTATTTGAAGTAAGCAAAATCTGCTATATATAGAAGTATCACACTTTCGATAATCAAAAGCCACTTTAACAATGGAAATATTAAACTATTAGTGTAACACAAGAAAACACTGAAAGCAAGACACTTCTGAGATATCTTGTTATATTTTCCCCTAAAATTTCCAGACTACTAGGAAAGACTCTGTAACAAAGCCTGACAGAGAAGTGTGGTGAATCAGCTAAGAGGCAACATTAAGGCAATTTCTCACCTGCAGTGTGGAGGTTTGTCTCTCCATCAATTCACACTGTTTAAGTGCTCACTTACCGACTGCCAGTCATTTGCCAGGCTATATGCCAGCCCCATGCAATGACAAACGTAAATATAGAAAGCACAGAGGTGTTCCTGGCCTGACATTGGTGACTTAACATAAACTGACAATTACAATGCAAAGTGTCCGTTGCTATCACTGAGGTATGCGCACATTGTCAAGTGAGTACAGAGATAGAAATGTATGATACAGAGTAGCTTTCCAAGACCAGGGAGAAGCCAAAAGGACACAGGCAAAGAGAGGAAAAAAAGAAGGTAATAGGGAGCTGGAAAAGAGAGCCTCAGACCAGCCAGCTGGGGTATAAGGAAGACTCTACACAAAGCAAATTCTCAGAAGAGAACAATGAGTGCCTAAGGGGTCCTCTACAGCCCAGGCTGAGGCTAAATCCTCCCTGGGACTGGGGATTGTTACTTAGGCCTATGCTCACTGCATGACTCTTGACCTCCATCCTAGTTCATTTACTGCCAATGTGGCTAAAACTCTTTAGTTTCTCTGTGCCTTGAATTCCTCACATGCAAAGTAGGATTAGTAAAAGTAGTTATCTCTTAAGGTTGTGTTGTTGTTGCTTTTTTTTTAGCATTAGGTGAAATTATATGAATAGAAATTACTTAAATTATACCTAAGAAAATACATACTATGTTTTAGCAGTTGCTTCAATTAGAATAGATTGAAAAGACCTCTCCATACTGATCATTGAGATTCAGACTTCTGAAATTGTTCTCAGTTTATTGGTACATACAGGGCCAACTGCAGAAAGCTGAGTGCTCATTTGTATTATAGAGAAAAGAACTTGAGTGCCAGAATGTAGATCCTTCTTTGATGAAGACATCCTTGAAATAAAGGGCTAGACTTATTGATCCTTCTGACTGAAATTGTCTAGTCTACCTATTCTAAAAGAAAGCAATTCATTTTCACTTGAACTAGCAAAAACGGATACAAAGAAAGATACTCATGTTGACTAGCAATGGCATCAAATATTGGGCTGTGAAACCAAGTTAAAGTTCCATGAGAACTTTGTTTTAATTGCAGGTGATATGATTAAGTGTTATTTCATAAGCTTCCAGTTTTATTTATGTATATAAATAATACAGAATAGTTAAGTTGATCATAACACCTGACATTGTTCTAAGAATTTGATATGATAATTCAGTTAATTCTCACAGCAACCCCAAGAGATAGACTTTATTATTAACATAAATTTGCAAATGAAGAAACTAAGAGTTTGAAAAACCTCCAAGGACAGAGTGAATGCCAAGTTGAAAGTCTGGCTCTAGAAGCTAGGAAAGGTATGAGGGTAATGTATGCTGCATATCTCACTGTGGGTCGCAGCAAAAGCATTTGTTTAAAAGACACCATCAGGAAGAGAAGATGAGCAGACCCATCACCCCCAAAATTCCTAGGCAGCTGTACCACTCTGCAGACAGTTAACAGTCTTGGCAAGAATTCCTAGTGTCAGTGTTCAGGTTACTTCTGGGTTTTAGCCAAGTGATCTAATCAATTTAAGAATGAAAAAAGGAATGAAAGTGCACATAAAAGAATAAAGAATCAAAGTTTTGAAGGGCATGCTTTTAGGGACTTCTAGGATGTGCCAACTCTAAAAGTTGAGTATTGTTCACAGAACATTTTTTAGGCAGTAAATATTATATGTCTCTACATATTCCATGGACAAAGATAAATAAAACAAGGTCCTCCATGTGCAAGTAATTTATTGTCCTAATGGATAAAAAAACCAAACACACACAATACAAGATACAATAAAACCTTGTAAGTGTGATGATGAGAGTACAAAAAATTACAAAAGGTCTCCAGTTATACATAACAGTGACCCTTATGCTGGCTTTCAGGTTCTGAAAACCCCCTGGGTAATCGTAAAGCTTGACCCCAATCTTGAGACTAGAAAGAGAAGAGGTACATTTCATGCTGAAGGAAGAATGTGTGCAAGAAAGGGAAGAAATGGGAAGACAAATCATGGCTTATTCCAATCTATTCATCAAATATGCTTTCCAATGCTGAAAATGTCATTGACATTTCTTATGTCTTAATATAACTGAAGAAAGACTGAACCTTGACAAAGTAGATGTTTTCTTTCTCTGAGACCATGTACAACTGGATGCTATTGAGACAAGAAAAGAGTAACTGTCCCCAGTATTATGCCTATTCTTAATAAATCCTCCCTGAAATGGCTTACCTAAGGGGCTGTACACTTCAAAGTCTGAAGCACTTTTTATTGATTGATATTGATCTTCCAAGAGAGATGCTGTGGGCAGCAACTTTAAACTTGCCTCACTTGTTTCAATTTGATTATGTCAAGTGTTTACCATTTCCTTCCAGTGAAACAAGTCAGTAGAAGATTGTCTCCTCCTTCTAGACAGGGGTTTCTAACAACACGTCTCAGTAAGCAATAGAACTCTTGACAATAGTGTGCTTTGTAGTGATCCCTTGTCCTTTTTTTTTTTTCCATTAAGGATTTTTTTATTCATTTTACATATCAACCACAGATTCCCCCTCTCTTCCTTCCTCCTGCCCCTCTAGCCTCCCCCTGCCCTGCCAACCCACTCCACATTCCCTCCTACAGTAAGGTATGGCTTCCCATGGGAAGTCAGCAGAGCCCGTCACATTCAGTAGAGGCAGGTCCAAGCCCCTCCCCCTGCATTAAGGTTGTGCAAGGTGTCCACCCATAGGTAGTGGGCTCCAAAAAGCCTGCTCATGCACCAGGGAAGGATCCTGATCTTACTTCCTGGGGGCCCCTTAAGCAGATCAAGCTACACAACTGTCTCGCTTATGTAGAGAGCCTAGTCCAGTCTCAAGGAGACTTTATAGCTGTTGGTTTGTATGAGTTCCCACTAGTTTGGTTTGGTTGTCTCTGCAGGTTTCCTCATCATGATCTCAATGCCCCTTACTCATAGAATCCCTCTTCTCTTTCTTTGATTGGACTCCTGGAGCTTGGCCTGGTACGTGGCTGTGGATCTCTGCATCTGCTTCCATCAGTTACTAGATGAAGACTCTATGATGACAGTTAGGGTATTCACTAATCTGATTACTGGGATAAGCCAGTTCAGGCACCCTCTCCACTATTGCTAGTAGTCTAATATGAGATCATCCTTATGGATTCCTGGGAACTTCCCTAGCACCCAGTTTCTCCCTATCCCCAAAATCTCTCTCTTTATCATATCTCTTTCATTGCTCTCCCACTCCATCCCTGTTCCAGCTCCACCATCCCGTTCTCTTATGTTCTTATCCCTCATCCCCTACCCTTCATTGCCCACCCCCATCCCCAGTTCACTCACGGAGTTCTCATCTATTGTGTCTTTAAAACAAATGGCCTCAGCTTTAGAAGAACAAGGGAGATAGGTGGTCTTAGAGGTTATGGAAACAAAGTACTCGAGTCTTCCCCCAGATGTTTAGAAGACAGCAAGATGGCTCAGAGAGTAGAAATGTTTGAGCACAGGTGTGGGGGATCCCCAAAGTGATAGGAGGGACTATTAACATCTACAATATTCCTTTGATTTCTGTACGCATCCACCTGCTTCCCCCATATCCTCTCTCTCTCTCTCTCTCTCTCTCTCTCTCTCTCTCTCTCTCTCTCTCTCTCTCCATCCCTCTCTCTCTCTCTCTCTCTCTCTCTCTCACACACACACACACACAAAAAAAAAAAAAAAAAAAAAAAAACCTTCAGTAACCCATAAATCAGACAGTCCTGGTCTATTTCCTTCCATTCTCCGTGCCTTCATTTTCTCATTTGTGAAATGAGGGTTAGAAGAAGTGACATGTTCTGCTTTTAATGTTGGATTTGAAGATCATTTCAGGCTTGGCTGGAAAGTCACAGAAGGTTCTGGTAGCTTGTAGTCATGCCATAGCATCTCTCCCAGCTGATTATTTTGAGAAAACCGAAGTGAATGTTAGTTTCTTCCATTGACAGACAAGGCTTTGTTTTGATCTTAGACTGTGTTGTTGAACCTGCTGCATGTGAACCCCTGTTTTCATCACATCTGTAAAACTTCGCTGCTTATGTTTACTGGATGCCTGCGAGGCTGCTGTCTGTGACCTCTGCCATGCTGTCTCTATTGTACTTCTTCAGTTCCATTGTGGAAATGCCTAGCCTCTGGTGTATACAAGGCTTACTGCGGCTGGCTGGTGTTTATTAAGACTAAGAGTTATATAAAGAAATAGATAAAAACCATACATTGATGTCAAAGAACGAAGAATGGGACCATTGAATCTCTGTAAATACATAGACACATCTCTTGAGGGTAGAGGGATGCCTCCTATTTAAAGGTAATCTAGATATTTACCCACTTGTTTTCTGTTTTTATGTATGCATATTAATCAAAGAGGAAAGAAAACAGAGCTCTATAGTCTAAAGACATCTATTTTATGGTTTCTTTGTTGTAAATTCACATCTTTTATCTGTTATCAAGTTAATTGTGGCTTCGGAAATGTTGAATCCTGCCCTGGCTGTTGCTATAGTGATTCCTGAGAGACAAAAGCCAGGCATGAAGTATTCAGGTGAAAATTTTTACCAAACTAATGTTTAAATTAAATGTGGCTTTTACTTTGTTTATTAAAACATTTGAAATCTGGTCCTCTGGGAGGATGAAGCACTCCTTTCCCAATTGCTCTGTCCTCTCTTTGATTGCTTTTGTATGCACATGTGTGTCTTTTGCAGGCATGGCACACCTGCGGTGGCTTGGCTCACTCTCTGCCGAGGATGGCTGAGCCACAGAGAGAAGGCACTGACTGATCAGCCCAAGGCCCTTTGTTTCCTGAGTGACTGCTCAAACTTTGAATCTTTGATAGGCGCACTCCATCAAAAAGGAGTTTTCAAGTGTGAATTCTCCTTTCTTCCTAGAACACTGGCCAAGATGACTTGTATATGCATGTGTGTGCGCGCGCTGTGTGGGTGTGTGTGGTATATAACTGTGTGTGTACTGTGCACATCTGTGCATGTGGATCTCAGAAGAGGACATTGGGTGTCTTTATCTATCCATATCTGATTAATTCCTTTGAGATGGGGGTCTGTCACTGCATCTGGAGCTAGTGTTCAAGCAAGCAGGCCACAAGCCTCCTGTCTCTGCTCTTCCCTTGCCATACAGTGGTTACAAATGTGTATCTCTCCAAGCCTGGTATTTTATGTGGATACTGGGATCCAGATTCAGTTCCCCATGCTTGCATTGCAAACACCCTTACCCAATGAGCCATCTCTTCAGACTCTGCCTCCAGCTACCTTTTAAATCAAATTAATTACACTTACGGAAAACTACTTTGTTTGTTATTCAATTTTATATAGAATGTCTTCCCTTTTCATTGCTGGTGTTCCATGCTCATATCTCTGCTTACACACTTCAGTACAAGCTAACCTACTGGTAGTGTGTAACAGATTTCATGTTATGATGTGCTTCAGTTCAAGAGGAAGATGTAAACATGAAAGAGATGGAAATAAGTTGGTTGGAGGGTTGGCTTGGGCAGTGTAGATGACTAGATCATTACATGGGGACAGGGAATTTGTTTTTGTTTCTGTGTATGTGTCTTTGTGTGTGAACATGCATGTGTACTTGGGCTCAGAGGATGCCATAAAAGAGTGTCAGACCCTCTGGAACTGAAGTCACAGGTAGTTGTGAACTGCTCTAGGTGGGTTCTGGAGTCAAACCCACGTGTTCTGACAGAGCACCAAGTACACTTAACCATATCTCTAGGCCAGGGGAAGGGGATTCGGATCTTCTCGATTTCTCTTGCTCAGTATTTCATGGACTAGGTGCTGCATTTTCTTTTTCTGTGATGATCCAAGGAAGAAAATTTGAGGGCCTGTGCCAACTGCCAAATCATATGTTGCAGTGACTCAGTTCAGCCAATGTAGCTCAGAAACAGTCTTAGACAATACACACAAGAAAGAACTTCACCGTGTGTCAACAAAACTTTATGCATTAGCAATGAATTTTGAATGTATTTTCATGTATTATATAACATTCTCCTTTTCATTTCCCTCGTTACTTTTAGTTGATGGGCAATTGAAATAGAGGCATTGCTGTGCCCAGGCGGAAGTGGTTTATAGATTTGGATAGAATGTTAAAAATGTGGGATTTGGGTTCATGCTAGCACTTTTGGAAGCCTGGATTATTTTTTCTTACTCAGTTTACCTTGTGCAGTTAATCTCCATGTCATGGTGTCCCAATATGTACCGGGAAATTGGTAATAATTCAAAACCAAAGAAATGTTTTGAGGGTTAAATAAGGGAGCGTGTACCTCTTAGAGTTGTTCTTCACAAGATACGTTAACTCAGAGGAGCAATTATGAGTCACAGATACACCTCTATAGACTATGGAAGATGTGTGGCCATTGTAACTAGCTGGAATAGGAAGACATGATGCTAGAAAGAGCTCATACAGCCTAGATTAAGGCCATCTCCACCCCTCCTCTTTTCTGAAGTCTACAGAACATCGTAAAACTCTTTTTATTTACCTGCCCCTGACCACCTGCTCCTGGCCACCCTCAATGGACCATTTACAATGAATGATTCTCCAAGGAAACAGCTGCTTGTTGTCTGCATTCTGGCACCTTCTGCCACAAAAAAATTTAATCATTTTTATTTGCGCTCTACTGCAGTTTCTAAGTGTTGACACGGTGCTTTCAGGACTGGTCTCATCATTTTTAGATCTTATGATGGCCATGTTTCATACCTCATAAATCTAGACAGGCAGATATTTGCTGAACATTATACAGCTGTTGGGCAGCAGGAAACTGCTCTATCAGAGTCACCCATTAAAAAAAACACGTTTTTTTTTTTTAATGATGCTCATATTTTCTGTGATTTAACTGTTTCCAGTTATTTCTCCCTCCTGTTCCTTTAGGAGCGTTTAGGGCTGAGGATTTGGTGGGGTGTGGGGGGGGGCGCAGTATAGAAGAGAGAGGATAGGCATGTCTTATTTGGAAAGAGTTTGCAAATACCTAGAGATTATCCTATTGATAGTCAGCATCCTTTTTGGAATACAGTGGGATTTAAAAGTCCCTCAGCAGTTTTTCTAGGATACCAAAACAAAAGCTGGTTTACTTTTCTTTAAAAGAGGATGAAAGTCACAAAAAGGAATGTTGTACTAAAATATTTTCTTTAACTTAGGGGTCTCAGACATCAGTATATAGAATTTCAAAATGGAAACCACTTAGAATTTTTAATACTTCTTAAAAAATGTGGCTGATGTTTTCTGAGATTAGTCATTTTCATAGATTAAGCCTATAAAAAATTTTAGATATGTGCGTTTTAGGAGTGAGGTTGCAATTAGTTAAATTATTCATTCACTTAATGCATGAAAGCCTGAGTTCTGATGTTAGTTCTAATTGTGGCCTTAGAATTTGGTAGCGTTGGGACATTAGTGAGTTACTGAAGGTCTTTTGCTAGATGATTTTGCTCCTGTTTCTTATCTAGTTTCCCTTGAGGTTAGAAATACGGACCCAGTAATTGCATTCACAACATAGATTTGTGAAGAATGAAAACAATAGGAGTTATGGTAGTCTGAGAAAGGCGCCTGGCATGGAGCGGGAATTTCATGTGTTCACTTTTTAATACAGTTCTCATCTGTGTGTCCTCAAATCGCTAGACCTTGGCCCCTCACCTGTGTAAGATGTATAATCTTGGCCAAGTTGCTTCCCTTCCCAATGCCTAGTTTCTCACCCATAATCCTTGGTTAATAATAGCACCTTTGCAGTGGCACTGAGCTGAGAGGAAAATGTGCTAATACATTTAATGTATTTAAATCACACTACTCGGTAAGTGTTCGTTTTCATTGCTGATATCCCTACATTTGTTATTTTCCAAGGGTAAGCATGTTTTAAGATAATTTCCACCCACAAACTGGTAAGTGCTTAGGTATTTATGATGAGATGTATGCAGCGTTTAATTGAAAGTAAGTAACTTATAACCTGTCTTCTCTCTGGAAGCCAGTATCTTCAGGGTGCTTTTAATCTGCATGTATTCTGACCAGGAACAGAAATCAAACAGTCTCATTGCAGCAGGAAGGCTGAGGGGTCCAGAGGAAAGTGGATATAGTCAGTCATACATGAGTTTGGTCTTCTGATATTTACTAATTCAGATCCTGTTAAGGGTTAAGGTTTAATATGAAATGTCCAAACAGCATCATGTTTTGAACAGTTGGTCCCCAACTAGTGGCACTGTTTGGGAGGTTCTAGCAACTAGGAGGTGAGACTTGGCTAAGGGGCAGGTCCTTAAGGGTGTCTTGTCCCTGTTCCTGCCTTGTTTCTCTTTCTTTACTTCATGACTGCACGACATGAGATGCTTGGCTCCGTCATGCTGTCTATCTCTTGATGGCACCTCTGAAATCAGGAACCAAATGCATTCTTCTTCCTGTAAGTTGTTTATATAGGCATTCTGCAACAGCAATGAGAACGTAACTAATGCAGATTTGTGGGGATCCTCTTCCCCTCTCCGCTGGTTGGCCACCAGGTCAAGAGGGGAAAGAGGCAGAAGAGGTGACAGAAAGCTTTATAAATGGCCCATGAACACAGATGGAAGGAGGCCTCCAGGAGACATATTTCAGTGAATCAGCTTAACTTTATTCCAGAGCATAAGGAATTTAGAGGACTAAGGAGCCTACTAACAAGCACTAATTTGCATTAAATGGCAAGCTCCTATTACAAGGCTTAGTATGTGGCAGTAGGGTCCTATAGAGGAGCCCCAGCACAAGTCTTCTTAGCAGAGGTCTGTGCCAAGGGTCAAGCTAAAGATGAATCATGCATCTGGTTTAGAGACAGCTTTTAGATAAGGTCAGTCCCCCAGGCCCAGGAACATCCTCCAGGGAGGGCAGGTGGAGAGCAGGAAGCTTTGCTGGAGGGAGGGAGCTCCATGTTGTTGAGCTATTGAGATAAGATGCCAGGCCACGGCAGAGTGTAACTTCTAAACAGCCAGCAATGTCTTCCATCATCGTCCCCTGTCTTATTTTAAAATGAAGAGCTGTTATTGTTGAACTGAGGAACCTATCATCAGTGTCAGAAGGATCCAGGGTCTGGTAGTGAACCATGACCTGACTGTTGGTAATTTTAGCAATGGTGGTGATCTGTCACCAGAGGAAATGAGTAAGGCAGGGGGCAAGCATCAAAATAAAACATAGCATAATCAGAGGACTGATAAAGGGTAGGAGGTAAGAAAATAAGGGGGCTATGAAGCCAGCTAACTTGTTCTTTGGGCTAGAATTTTGAGAATAGAATTTTGTGAGGTATTTTGAGGGGGTTGACATTAGTTCTTTTTTTTTTTTTTTTTTTTTTTTTGGTTTTTCGAGACAGGGTTTCTCTGTGTAGATTTGTGCCTTTCCTGGAACTCACTTGGTAGTCCAGGCTGGCCTCAAACTCACAGAGATCCACCTGACTCTGCCTCCTGAGTGCTGGGATTAAAGGCGTTTGCCACCAACGACATTAGTTCTTAACAGCATCTGTGTTTGTTTACATAGAAGCAACATTCTTCCCCCAATACCAAGCAAGCCCCCCCCCCATGTTCAGCAGTTATCAGGTCTACAGCTCTTATATTAGAGCATGATCCTGGCAAGAGAGATCATCTGTCTTTGGAGTGACTCATGGCTCTCAGTTGTAGATGCTGTTGTCTGATCAAGTCTGTGTCTGAAGTCTCGAGGCAGATGATGTGTCTGGATGACGGAAGTGGTTGTAACCCCGGAAGATCCAAGGGAGATCCAAGTCCTAATTCTGTCAGTAAAGGATGGATTATCTCTCATGTTTGCTTAGCAGCAGTGTTGCTTCTTCCTGCTTATATGGATAGACCTGTGGAATAATCACAACAGGGGTACAAAACCCTGGTGGGGGTGTCTATGCAGGTTATCTTCCCCTTACCGCAAAGAAGGGGAAAGGCGATGCATGTCAGCCTGGGAAAAATGATGTTAGTGAGACATTGGTCCTGGGGTAAAGAAGAGGGGTACTGACAGGGCAGCTGTCAGCAGAGGTCTACTGCTAGATGTGTAAAAGAAGCAGTTGGAGGCATTAGGGTGGGTGGTGAAAGGGAGAAAGTGAACAACATATTGAGCATATGGTAGCCAGGGTGGGCTGAGCATTTCTTCCTAGTTATATCTTAAGAATATTTTCATGGGTTAGCGTGGACCGGAGAAGGTCTGCACTAGCTGTTGAGAAATACGAATGTCAGCGGAGGGATGTACAGCACAAGCAGTGGGATATCGTTTCCCCACGACTCCTGCTCTTTATCTTTCATTGCAGAAGTTATCTATAATAAGGGTGAGATGGTTATTTGGGTTTTGAAATAGGAACAGCATCCTTGGTTGGGGCAGTCCATGGATCCAATCTCCTGGATTTTGTCCTCGGCATACCCAAGGCACCAATGGTTCTTGTCAAGTGAGCTTTATCCCACCTAACTGAATAGATGTTGGGAGAAAATATTCGTTTCATACCTGGCACATGAGAGTTATGTATAAGGTTCTGACATTAAAACTATGGTGGAAGAAGTGAATACCACTGCTGAATATATAATACAATTATAAAACTAACCATTAGTTGATTTTAAATAAGGTCTAATCACTCAGCCTTCATAGACAAAAACATTACCATCACTAGTCAAAATTTAACATTATTAATTTTAAACTTACGAAGAGTGACAGAGCAAGAATGTTTGTTGAGGACATACAATTGTTTTGGCTCACAGAAAAAATCATTAAAATTGTCAGAAGAGTTACATTTTAAAAATATAATTCATGCAGCAAATGATGGTGGAATAATTGGATAGTCACATGTAGAAGCCAAGCCACTTAGGACACGGCATGTAAAGGTTTTCAATATCAAGGAAATACTAATTACATTAACAATGAGATGCGACTTAGTAGAATCACCCAAATCCATAAATCCAGTGTCAGATGGTTGGGAGGCTATGGAGCAACATAAATGTTCAAGAAATACAAAATGATAGAAATACACAGGGTGACCGTGTAATTTCTGACAAAGGTAAAAACACTCTTATAAATTCAACTGCCATAGTCCTTGATATTTATTCAAAGGAATTGAATCTTATCTACTTAAATTAATATACTAGAAATAGCAATATTCTGAAGACAGTAAAATGATCAGTGATCACCCAAGGCTGTGGTCTAGCGAGATATGGATGTGTAAAAGAGAGGATTTTGGAGCAGTAAAAATACTATGCATGATGCTAGTGTGGTAGATGCATGCCATCATATATTTGTCACAGAATATGAAACACCAGGTGTACGCCATCATGTGAACTGTGAACCCTGGAAGGTGATGCTGTGTGGATACAGTTTGTCAGTTACAAAGAATGTACCACTTCAGAGTGGGAAGGTGTTGATAAAGGGGGAAGCCATACAAGTGTGTGTCAGGGCCATGCAGGAAGCCTCTGTACCTTCCTCTCACCTTGTTGGTGAAATTAAAATTTTGCAAAAAAAAAAAAAATCTATTTAAAAAGATACAGAAACCCTGAAAAGGGTAAAATTAACGTAGTTGTCAAGTCTTCGTATAAATACTTCCTGTGCATTATTGAGACAAATTTCCCACCATGTTTTAGTGAAAACAATATTTTTCTAATATTATGTGATAAGAATTTCGTGGCCCCAAAATTTGGAGAACTGTATTAAATAAAGTTATTTATTGAAGAACATTTCCTCTTTATGAAATGTTGACAAAATAAATAAGTACCTCTGTGAAAGGATAGAGTGCATAGTGTATGCACTTAATGTATTTAAGCATAGACTTCATTGGTGTGTGCTTTCTATGTTTTATTTCGCTAGAAGTAATTTTGGAAAATAATGCATTAGCTTTCATATAATACTCACATAAGTCTGTAGCATTGCCTCTCACATCCCTGCGGGTATTCTGAAGGTCAAAACATAATGCTCTACTAGGCACCATCATGTTTCCCATCTCCTGGAACTTAAAGGACTCCTAGAGACATTTTTACTTTGAACTGCCTCCAGTGAGTTTATAATAAACATCTTAAAAATATTTTTAAAGGAAACTTTCTCAAAGCATCAGATTAACACTTTGAAATAGGAAAAAAAAATAAAAACCTCGCAAATAATGGGAGAGGGGGAACAATGATAGTTGGAATCCATTGCAAATGTGTACTTCTCAGTCTTTCATCTCAGATTTGAGAGAATTTTGTGCATTAATAAAGCTTTCCCCTCTATGAGAGTCAAGCTTTGCTAGACATTACTTCCAGCTGTTGCTCATAGGATTCCTGTAACCAGGAAGAGGGACTATCCATATGGCACAGGCAAGAGTGTGCTGCCTGACAGTGAGTGCATTGTTTGAAGAAGGAGGAAGTGAATAGCAATGCCAGGGCCAGGGGTCAGAACTTTTTACCTGTGGGAGTGAGTTGGAAAGTATTTAAGCAGATTGTCAAAAGACCATATGAGTTGTTTTGCTTCGTGTGTGTTTTCTTCTTGAGATAGGGTTTTACTACATAGCCTTGGTTGGCATGGACTCTCTCTATATAGGACAGGCCGGTTGTGAACTCAGAGATCCACCTTACTCTGCATCCTGAGTGCTGGAATTAAACAAGTGTGCTACCACTCCTAGATCCATATGAAGTTTTTCGTATTTAGATCTATTTTGGAGGAAAAGCACACTTTTGGCCAGTATTTTGTATCTGTTCTTATCCAGGAGTATGAATTTATGTATTCATTCCAAATTCCTAAGCAATGTAGCAACATTTCTAGAGTTTGTGAAGGCTTTCCCTGAGAGACTCATTTAGAACTGACATGCAGACATGACTGGTCTCCATTCAGGGCTCTTAAACATTCATTTGTACCAGGGCTAACTCAGATGTCCTTCATGTTCTGTTTTGCATGGAGGTTTAGGAATAACCTCTCTGTCCCTAAAATGGAGTAAAGATTGATTTAATAAATTCAGTTTAGCCAAAATTACATTATTTGAAAATCTTTAAAACTACCCCAAAACTAATTTTGTTTGTTTTTTCTACTTGATTGCATCATACTAAACTTGACCAGTCAGGCTGATATAGCTCCATGTATAATGGATTATTGAAGAGCAGCAGTTACAGGCAACTAGAGGATGGATTTTAGATCACACAGTCCTGCCTGATGGTAATCTAAAAGAAGAACTGGAGACTGCCTTTTGATTTCTCAGTTACTTTTAATTTGTCATCAAAACAGAAATGTTGATTTAGGAACACGTGTTCAGCTCTTTCTTTAACATTATTGAGAATTTATGCTTTTAAAAGATTTAAGTCATTAATTATAAAGGCCATTTATTATTTTAAGAGCAAGTACTTGGGTGTTCAGATTTAACTTTATTGCTTATGAATATTTTGGGAGAAAATATTAGACACGACATGTTCAGACTTATTTGCTCTCTAATACCATGTTCCTTTTTTAGTTATTCTCATAGCACTAATGCCTATACCTTACCTGAAGCAAACTGAGAACCCACTCTATAAAATGTAAACAGACTTTTCTCTGTCCCATGCCATCCCGTAGCTGTTTCCAAATAATCACTCAGAGGCTTATATTAATTATAAATCATTTTTATTGTTAAGACTAATTAGGATTGCACTTCAATAAAACTCTCCATATCCTAGCTTGCAGGTGAGAAAACTTAGGCAAGCAAGATAAGAAATTCAGCCAGTTATGCAGAGCTGAGGCTGAGACATAGGCCCTTCCTGAGCTCCAGGTCTTCATCATGTCTTGGGCCTCCCTAGTGCTCACACAAAATAGACTTTCCTTAGGATGTGCCTATGTGGTATGCATTTGTAAAGTACTGCACTGTGGCCACATATCATGCATAGTCATTTTACATGGACAAATGATAAGCTAATTTTGCCAAAGTAAATTTTAACTAGTGCTGGAAGGAGAAGGTGATCACAGTAAAGACAGGGAATTCCTTTGGGTTCTTAAGGTTCTGTTTTGTCTGGCACCATTGTCAGTGAGGAAGATAGAATCACGTTGTTATGGCTGCACCATAGGTATTTAAATAATTTCCTTTAAAGTGGCATTTGTAAGGGAATACTGAGTAGCTCAGGCTCATGGGCTGATACAAAGCAGACCCTGTGGTCACTGTAAATTACATCTTACTTCTTTTGATTCTCAGACCACAGGATTCTCATCAAGTTTGTCTTTCTAGCCACTTTGCCCCTCCGAAGTGGAGTAATGCCCTCCAGTGAGACCCTCTATGGTTGCTCCCTGCACTACCCACCCTGCTCAAGTCTTGATTGTATCGTGGAGATGACAAGATGCCAGCCCTTGCTTCATTTACATTACTCTCAGATTAAGTCTTGAGTGGCTGTGGTTGTAACTTGGCTGCTGGGCATCCCGGGGCCCACTGTGCTCTCACAAGCATTCTGCACAGTTTTACAGCCATTATCCTTTCATGTTTTTGCCCACAAAATTTGCAATTCTCTGTTTGGGACACGGTTTCCGTTTAAGAGTCTGAGAACTTTGTGACACACTATAAGTGGAGGGCTGAAAAATTATTTGTTGACAAACTTAAATGAAGCCACCTGTCCCAAAATAAACTGGGGACAAAGACACCATTATATTTGACAGTAATTTCATCTCCAGGAAAGAAAGCATGTTTCACCTTGTGAAGCATGATTTATGTAGAGAGGATTTCCTCCTAGATGTTTTTAGCAGGTGTTGCTACCTGCCTCCGAACATTCATTCTCCCCTGAGCATCGTGATCATCTCTGACCTATTCCTAGCTGCAGGTGCACAAGCGGGAGCTGCCCTTCCAGACTTCCTGGAAGGCTAAACTTTGTCTGCAAACAAAGAGGTGAGATCTTTGGATTTGTCTCTTCCCAGGAAGCAGAAGAGAGACCTCGAGATCTTACAGCCATTATGGATCATGAAATAGCTTTTAGATGCTGACTTGTCTTGCAAGGGGAAGCCTGGGTCTCTGCTTTCCTTGAACAGAGCCATTCTCAATTTCCTACATTTATAATTATTTCATGTTTTGTTCATTATAATTGATGTGTTTCTATTGAAGAATATTATACAACTATACACTTTATTGTTGATTGTCCTTTCTGTTCTTTTTCTTTTCTGGTTTAATTTTTTTTATAGTCAAACTTTATTCTAACCAATAGAGGTTGACTAATGGTCCATCATGAGGGACAGGAGATGGCATCAGGCTTACTTCCATGAAGCCATGACATCATAATTGTTATCCCCGTTTGCCCTTAATAATTAAACACACAATACAAGGTAGAAAAAAAGTAAAAAGACCTGGCTGCCATTTCTAAGACAGTTTTATTATCTCACTGACAAAAACTAAATGTTATTCACTATGTGACTGAATGCATTAAGCAATAGTTCCACAATTATTCAAGACAGATGGGATCTTATTAAACAGAAGAAATTTAAATAGTAACACCTTAAATAGCTGGTCAGTGGCCACTGTCCTTTGCATTGAGAGAAATGAATCATGCTGCAGAATTAGTGAGGCTGGGAAGGCAGTCACAGCAGACTGGGTGGAACTGTGGCCGCTTTGCCAGAAGAGTTACCATGGCTACACGGGATGCTTCAGCCTCCTGGCTGAGGGAGATATTTTCAATTGTATGAACCTAATACGAAACTGTGGAAACCAAATCTTTGGCTTGTTAATGGAGGTGGTATTAACATTCTGGAATATATTTTGAAGAAGACAATTCATGAAAAGGTTAATAAAAACAAAAGTTCTTTTGGTTCCAGTTGCTAAGACCACATTAATATCAGAATGGAAAGGCACTGGGATACCATCTTTTGACTTTAGTATATACTTGAATGTGAGAAGTCTTAACATAAAATTTTGGAAGAGATGTTATTGAAGACTAAATGCAGTTGAAATCTGGTAGAAACACAATTTTGCAACTTTGGACTAAATTTCAAGGCCAGAACAGAGAAGGGGAGAAACTTTTTCTTCATTTATACTCTATCTACATGACCATCACTACTTTTGATAATCACAAAAGACCTACTGGGAAAGATCAGTGTTTTTCATTTCAGTTTATAGATAGTTGATTGACTGCTAATATAGCAGAGTGAGGAGTACACAATCATCGCATTATTTGAAACAAGTCTATTTTTGCTGTGCTCCACTTTCTAATGATTTGGGATATCTTAACAACAAATTGGAATATATTTGTCAAGTGCTACTGATGTAAAAGGACCAAGCTTTCTAGTTCTTATAGCATCCAGAAGTTTTCTTGGATGAGGAACTTTCAGTTGTGAAACTTATAAATGCCCAAGAATATGGGGTGGCATCCTCTTCTATTAACCATTTGTAGGTCTTTAAAACAGAACAATTGACCACAGTCATTAAGAGACTAGGCTGCTACTGAGAATGAATTAATAAATAGATGAGAGTATTTATTGTTCCTATTAAAAGCTAGAGGAAATAAAGACAGGAATGTGTGAATGTTCAACTCATTAAAAGTGTGTGATCATAAACCCTGCAAGAATGAACAATTGTGAGGAGAAGGACATTACTGACCAGTGAGGTTTGAAATATTGTTCAGAGAAGTAAGATATTTTCCTGTGAGTGCTTAATGAGGTATTAATGAAGCTCAGAATAAAACCACCATTTTCTAGAATCAAATAGAAAATACAGTGGAATTTCTATAATTATTCAAGCATGGACTTAATAGAATGAAGTTTACGATTTTTTTCAAAGAGCTAACAGGAATTGTAAATGTATCTGAATGAGGCAATATTATACTTGTTTCACATTTAATCCTCAGTACAACTATGTGAAGGAGATATTGCTTATGTTGGTTTTTTTTATCACTGGGACAAATACATGAGAGAAAAAATTTAAAGAAGAAGCTTTTGGACTCATAATTTCAATCCATGTTTGGGTGGACCTATTTCTTTGGACCTAAGGTAAGGTAGAATATGAGGAAGGGCGTGTGGCAGAGTCTGCTAACTGCATATTGAACCCAAAGAGGAGGGGAGGCAGAGCTGGGACAGAATATAACCTTCAAGGATATGCCCTCTCCCTACTGTTCTAATTTATCTAGCTAGGCCCACCTCTGAAAGTTTCCATCACTGTCTAATAATGCCATCAGATTATGTATACATCAATGGTGGGTCAGAACCTTCATGAACACAATGCCTCTCAGTGGCTGTATTTACCACCTGGCGAATAATCCTTGAAAGTATGAGATTCAGAGAAACATTTCTTATTCAAACCATAGCACTTATGGTCTCCATTTTGAATTGGGGGAAAACTGAGGTATATTTAACCTGACAAAGACGGAATGCAAGTCCAAGCCAATGGTTGTGGCATCTGTGTGCTTCCTCTCTGTGTTGCGTGCTATCAAAAGTGTGATGGGAAGTGTGGTACATCTGTTGATTTACAACTCCTCTTTAGTTTCTGAGTGTTGTCTGGGTGTAGTGGTATGCACCTGTAATCCTAGGATGTGGGAAGTGAAGACAGGAGCTCAAGACCATCTTTAGCTACATGGTGAGTTTGAGGCATCTTCATGCACTACATGAGATCCTGTCACCAAAACAAAAACAACAGAAAAGAACAAATGTAGTATTTCACATTTTTTTTCCCCAGTAAAAATGAAGTATCTTGTGGAAAAGGACCATACCTGTTGGGTACTAGGAGTGAAGCTGCTAAGTGTTCCAAGACATGTTTAAAATGCTAATGTCTTGTGGGTATAGAGTACAAGCCATGGGCTCTGGAATACCATAAACTTGTATTCTTCTTGGCTGTGTCATTAGACAAGTGTCTGTCTCTCATTTTTCATATTGAGAGAGAGAGAGAGAGAGAGAGAGAGAGAGAGAGAGAGAGAGAGAGAGAGAGAGGGAGGGAGGGAGGGAGGGAGGGAGAGAGAGAGAGAGAGAGAGAGAGAGAGAGAGAGAGAGAGAGAGAGAGAGAGAGAACTAAAATGGGGTTACCCCATAACAGGGCTAATAACCCTACTAGACACAATAGGCTAATGAATACAGAACCTAGTATCAGGAATGCTTCATGCCTTTTGGGGATGTTGAACAATGAGGTCTCATACATCCTCCAACATTTCAGGACACTGACATTGCCCTTTGTTACCCTCTAGAACTTGATGGTAAGACTTCATTATTGAATACACTACATACATGAGTCCTAGAACCTGATAAATTTATTAGTATGGATTTGGAAATGTCATCTCTACTAGCAAGCTTTGATGGTGCTAGCAGGTGCTGGGAAAGCTATAGGAGAAGAAAAGTAATCACCAATCTTACCTAGTTGTGAAGTTTCAGATTGCAACAATGACCAGAAATACATGCCCATTGGTGTAATGATGGCACTAACATCATGTGAATAACAAACCACTTTCTGATTGGATTTAAGTCTCTCTCCACAAAATGACACTCATACACGACAAGGTTCTTATGTCATGAACCTATGGCTAGTCAGGTCCCAGGACCTAAGAAAAAACTCACATCTATTATTCTGCTAAATGGAGCAATTCCTATTAAATCAACTTGTAATGATTTATTGTTATACCCACAGATCATTGCATCCCTCAACCCTCAGATAAGAAGCTTGTATTTCCAGTAGAATATGATTAATGCAGAGATTCTTAACTTGGCAAGGTACAGAGGATAAGAGACTGCAGAATGCTCAGCCCTAAAGCAAGTATGTATTCTGATCCACTACACCACCAAGGCTCAGAGATTACTGTGGAAGAGGTAGCAGGAAGAATGTAAAAGTTTGAAGTGTTAGATGACTGAAAGAAAGCCTATCTGGGACACAGTAGAACAGTTATACACATGAGCTATATAAATGCACAGCAGTTATAACAGCTTACATAAATACTGTGCAAATCCAAGCAGACCAAATTCCAGCTTGGAGAAAATAGCTGGGCACAGCATCTTACCAATAGCCATGCAGCAGTTGGTAGTTATTAGAAAAGGTAGGGTCGGTCATCTCTAAGAGTGTAGTCTCTAGTAAGTCTTCCACTCTTCAGTAGAAGAACACACATACAAGAATTTTTGAGCAGCAAAACCTGGACTCAGATAATTTTTTAAAAAAGACACAAAGTTGGATGGATAGGGGAGTGGATATGGGAAGATTTGGGTGTGGTGAATATGATCAAAATATATTATATGAAGCTCAAAACTATCAAAGAACTAATAAAAATAATGTTAAGAAGAGACCATGAATCTAAAAGAGTGCAAGGAGGGCTATATGGAAGCGTTTGAAGGAAGGAGAGGGAAGGGAGACATGTAGCTATAATGTTATCTAAAAAATAAAAAGTACTTTAAGGAAGAAAACTATGAAACAACAATAAAAATCTAAAATCAAACAAAAATTATAAATTTTAGTTAACAAATAATAGACATATATTTATTCCATGCATTTCCCATGCTGTTTCTTATAAATCCAAGACTTCCTTATTTACAAAATTTGTAATAAAATATATTCCTTACAACTGGAAGAAGATTGTCAAATAATGCCTGTCTCTCTGAAACTACCAAGATCACCAATTTGAAAGTGTTGTTCTAGCCTTAGGTAGATGCCTATACATTAAAAAAATTAGGCTTGTAGGTTTTTTATTAAAAATAGATATTTTCTAATGCTACTTGTGTGATTAAAATCCTTCCCAGAATATCTGAATTTCATTGATTTCTTAAAAATCAGTCAGGAATTATTTCCAGTCATATGTTATAAGAACATAGAGCTGGCAGAGTTAGTGGTCTAGTAATTAAGAATTACTAGGCTGAAAAGTTTAAAAAAAATCCTAACAGATAAGTCATGAGCTTAGGTTCAAATGAACGTTAGCATGTGATGCTTTCTTTCCTCCCAGCTTTTTAAGATCCCTGAACGAGGCCACAGGGAGCTGAGCAATACAGAATGATGAATTGTTTCTTGATCTAGTATTTTGAAACCAATACTGTTACTCTTAAATATTCAGATGGGAAAGATGCTCGACTCCTGTAAAGACTTCCAACATGCAGTTGTTACCAATCACACATGGTTCGTATTTCCTTTTAGGCTAGATATTGGATTCTGACAGCAATGACAAGAGGCTAAATACTGGCTGTCCTGTGGAAATCTACTTTTCTCTGTTCTAATTCCTTCTGCTTTCATCCCTGTCCATTTACATTGTCATTAGAGAAATTTATTATAATTGTATAACTCTAATTGAAAGGAAACATCCATAATTCATTGCTGCAGGCACACGAAAGAAAATGTTAATTTTAAGACAGGTTAATACCATTTTTCAATTACAGAGTAGTTTTGTGAGCTTTCCAACCATGGCAACTAGGAGCAAGCCACATGGCTTACTTGAGTAAGTTATGTTTTAAACGATCGTATTTGCTTAAATGCAGAAAGATGGGCATGTTTACTGTGTCACCTTCATAAAACCATAATGACTTAGAGAAGGTGGCTAAGTATTTAAAATCTAGACATTATGCAACATGCTGGAGAACTCTCACCCACTTTATGGAACAGGAAGTAGTTTATTCTCAAATTCATGAAGTGAAATTATTATGGTCATCACATTTGACTCAGAATCACACTTTTGAGTCACCTCGGTCTCTTGTTAAAGTCCCTTTTTCTCAGCTCTTGCCAGACTAGCCTGTTTGTAGTTTCTGTGACTTTTCATACTCCTGTTTTTTTCTATTGTTTTGAATTTGTTTTGTAATATACATTTTTTCACATGTTTTCCTCTGATTGGAGCATCTTTTCTGTTAATTTAAATAACTACTTATTCTGGCTAAAACTTTCTTGACTTTTTCATTCAACCATACATCTATTGTTTTGATATTCAAGGCCCATCCATCTATCCATAATGTGTGTGAAGTGTGGTGTGTAGAAGTCCTATAATCACAGGCATGACACTCAGGCCACTTGGGACTTACATTTTGGCCAGAGAACATCTTAACCCCTCCCTTTCTCTTGTGTTCATTCTCGGCTTTGGCCCTGAGAAGACCAGCCCATTAGATTGGTAACTGACACCATATGTGAAAACGCTTGCAGTAGTCACAGACAATCCTCTCTTTCATAGATTTGTAACTACTCTCTAACTTTGAGCCCTCACTCTTTGTCCCAAATGTAGACAGGATGTTCCTGCCTTGACAGCCAATGCTTCTAAGGAGCGAGACTCTTCCTGGCAGAGAAATAGAAATCTGGTGCAGAACAGAGAAGGATAAAACCAAGGTACTCACTTGGCCTCTCAAATGAAGCAGCTTGAGGAGGTCAAGACATTCCACTCTCACTTTAATGTCCTGGTATTGCTTTTCTCTTCATTCATGTTCCCTACCAGACTCTATTAATGTTTGTTTCATCAGCACTTGAAAAAGAACTTAGCACATAGTAGATAACCAGTAAAAATACACATTTAACTGATGAAGCAGATCAACCACTGACATAGCACATAGTAGATACTCAATAAGAACACATGTTTAAGTGATGAATGAAGCAGATCGGCCATTAACATGATTATGAATGCAATGTGCTCCCCGTTTACAGAGGAGCCTTTAACATAGGTTGTCAATGTGAAGACTGCCAGGTGGGTTTCTGCATTGTACCATCAAATCCCACCACCCTGGAAAGGAACTAATAACATTAGTGTTTGACATGAGCAGTAAGTCTATTTTGAGACATCAAAAACGTCGCATCTTTATTTTCAGTGTGTGGCCATGTATTGGGTGATGAAGGAAAATAGAAAGAAAAACTTCTCAGTCCACACCAGCTTTTTGTGGACAGATCATTAGTTTTCTTTTTAATAAACAAGAAATAAGGTGGAATTAGAAGAAGATGCTATTGGATATGAGCTAAGTGCCTATTATGTGATGTTGAAGTGACCCTACTGGCATTTATTTCCTACAAAGAGTATCAATTTCCTTATTGAAACAAGACTAAAAATATCTACTCCCATATTTGGGGTGTACAATTCCTGTCAATTTTAAGCTTTCAAGTGTATTATGTCATCTTCTTTTATTCTCTTTTTCTTTTCAGAAGTACTGGGATTTCCTTGTCCTTTTAAATAATGATATTACAATTTGTTCTATGAATAAAATAAAAATAATCCATATATATGAGAATTACAGTCAGGTGTGACAGATACTGATGTACAAAAAGCTATAGTCAAGAGATTTAACTCTGTTGGGCTGAGCAGATTTTATAAAGCAGTTGACATTTAAATAGAAAGCTGAAGTACATTATAAGAAAAGATAACAGTATGTTCCTAAGTATGCATGCAGAAACATCATGGCATATTCAGAGAACTGCAAATACTATGGAATAGGGCACAGATAAAGGTGTTGTAATGGAGAAACATGCCCATCAGGAAAGCAAAAAACTGGTCATCAAAAATCATATATAAATGAAAAAGGCTTATGCATAATTCTAAAGAAAGTGGAGAGTTGGTGGGAATGTTTTGGCAGTTATGAGTCATTTTGCAGTTTTACAATGACTACTCTGGAAAAAATCTGGAAGACGGACTGATCTGTGGGTATGATTTTTCTCAGAAGTGCTGTTTGAAGCTTGCCTTTACAATTCAGACTTTCATCTAAGCTGTAACCATGTTAACAGTATGGTTAAGACATTTAAAACTATGTGTTCATCCAGCTTACATACTGTATATTTGACCTATTCAGAATTAACTGCCCTCTAAGGAAACCACTGTAACCAGTCTTAACCATTTTGGCCACCCCAATCTACCATGCTCCCTATTTTCCTTTATGACTCTTTCAGAACAATCCTCCAATTCTCTCTCTCTCTCTCTCTCTCTCTCTCTCTCTCTCTCTCTCTCTCTCTCTCTCTCTCTCTCTCTCTAACTGAGCCTAAAACCATGCATTTACAGCAGTGAGGTGATGACAGGGATCCCCCTCCCCTTCTAAAATATGTGGGAAACATGTAGGTATAGAGTAATAATATCTGATTCTAGCTTTCTGTGTTGTTGAGTTAGAAAGGCCAGGAAAACAACTTTCTCCCTTCTGAGACTACTGTAAAAGACAAAGACAGAAGCTCCTCATTCCTTGTTTTTACTGTATTTACTGTGCTGTTCAATAGATGAGAAGCTGGACGTTGTTCACTACTTCTACACCTACCTTTCAGATTACACCACCATCTTTTATACCGGACTTATTTTAGACAAGGGACCAAAACTCTTCTGAATAAATCTGTCTCACTCTTGGGTAAATGACATGAAGACAGTTTTTCTTCTTGTACGTGGCACTGCCTTTTGAGGTAAAATTTATATAAGGAAACAATTCATTTTAAGCGCACAACTCTGCGGGTTTTTATTACGTCACACACTTGTGTGACTGTCACATGTAAAACAGAACATTTCTTCCATCCTAAAACCCCTGTGCTTGTTTGTGATCGGTTTTCTCGCACCCATGCTCAGCCTCTGGCAACCCCGAGTCCCTGTTATTACTAGAGCTTCTCCGTCCTGCTCTTTCATATAAATGCTCTTTTAATGGTTGTATTGTTTTATTTTAATTAAAATATTGCTACATCATTTCTCCCTTACTTTTCTTCCCTCCAATCTTCCCATATGTGCACATTCTTATTGAACTCCTTTCGCTTATACTTTATACTTGCACAGTGCTTCTGAGGTGCGTCCATGCTCATGTACATCATTAGCTTGCTTCTTTCCATTGCTGAGCAACATTCCATTTGTGTGACTATCTAACACTGTGTTGATGCCGATTTACTGTCCACGGACAGCTAGATTGTTTCCAGTTTGGGCCTTCACCAATAAAGAAGGCTGCTATGAGTATTCAAAGATGAGTCTTTTTTCACCCATATGTCTTTTATTTTCTCTTCTGAAAATACATACAGAATTGAGGTCAAAGGGGAGGCATGTATTAGACTTTTCTAAAATGAAAGTACTATTTTCTCTGTCTTTACTACATGAGAATTTTACTTGTTACATATTCTGACACTACCAGGCACTATCAGCCTTTACTTGTGGCCATTCCAGTAGTATTTTGTGTAGACTTACACTTACTAAAAGACTAATGAACATCTTAATGTTCTAATGTACTATTCCCAGGCTTTTTGTGAAGTACTTATTAAAATCTTTGTAATTATTTGGAAAAAACGAATTGTCTTATTTTCTACTTGAAAGAGAAAATAATACATATTAAATATAAGTTATTTTTTGGACAAATATTTTGTAACTATTTGCTCCTAATACACCTTTCTTCCTTTAAAATTAGCGTTTACTAATTGCACAGAACAGTGAGTGCTATTGATTTTTTTTCATGCATGTGTATGTTTGTCTCTTTTTAAAATAATGCCTTGTGAAGCAACAATAAAAATCTGGTTTTATGTATTTGTTTTTGAGACAGCAGGCTGGCTTAGAATCCACTATGGAGCCAATCTGGCCTTGAACTTGAATCAAATTTCCTGTCTCAGTCTCCTGATTGCTGGGTTTATAAACATGAACTACTATGTGTAATTAAAATCAGATAAAATCCATTTTTTTCTCTTTTATGATTCTATTGTAGCTAAAAATGGCCTAGTCAAAGGTCACAAGTATCTTCCATTTAATTTGAGAGGTTTTATAGTTTTACATTCTATATTTAAGAACATGACACATTGTTAGTTGATTTATATATAAAAAATTAAAGTCAAGGTATTTTCTTGGTATATTTTCCATTTTTATGACCACTCTGATAGATATTGATTCATTTGTTTTATAAAATTGATTTGTACTTTTAGGATATATTTTCTCTTAATGTTTCCATTTTTTAAAAGCAATCAGTTTTTACTCTTATCTTCAAAACTTCTCTAGTTTTAATTTGGTTTCCTTTTATAACTATGGAGGGAGAAGAAAGGGTAATACAGATGGAAGGGGAGGAAGAAAAGATAGATAACACTAAAGATGTTTTAAAGAGCCACATGGAAACATTACTTTATAAGCTTACTTAAAATATGTATATAACATAAAACACATACACATATTAAATGGAATTATGACTCATGGAGTGACAGTGTTCTCCCAAGGTTCATAGCCTGTCTAACAAAATCCCCTGTACCAAGCATAGAAAGAAAAAAATCTCTCCCTAAGTTGTTAGAAGGGAGATTCCCCAGATAATATAGGCTGTTTACATTGCCCTTGCTTAACTTCCAGGACTTGAAGGTAAGACACAATTGTTGAAGATACTGCATACTTCAGACACCAGACTTGGAAGACTCAAGGTAGTATGACTTGAAGCCTCCTCCCTGAGGACTAGCTCTCATATTATTGGTAGGAGTTGGAAGAGATAGGGGTCAGAATGGTGTCAATACACTACTCATATATGAAATACTCAAAATGTGTTTTAGTAGATATATGAAAACTTGAAGTGTTTATGTTAACTGGCTACATGATATTTTGATACATATATTATGTAACACTTAAATCTCATTGAACAAATGTGTCTCTATGCTAAGTTTATTGATTGTTATCAACAGGTATTTGTTGAATAAGTGTTCAGTGCTCCAAATTTTCTAAGTATGGGTTTAGTAGGATCCCTTCAAATTTCATACTGGGATTCAATTTTCATACAATTAAACATATACTCTAAATTTCACCTCTGTTTTCTTCTTTGAAATGTATGCCATTTGGAGTAGAATTGCTTAATATACAAATGAGCACAACATCAAGTATCTTTCTATTATTGATAATTGTTCAAATTCTGTTGTGCTTAAGTAATATATTTCTATACAAGATTTCAGTTTTATTTGAAGAATTACTAAGGCTTATTTTGTGATGGACGATATGTAGTCTTTGGTATTTTCTATGATCAAAGGATGAGCTGTAGCTGTTTGGTAGAATGCAAAATTCAAATAGCACAAGTTGGCTGACAGTGTTCTAATCTCTACCCTTGAGGATTCTTTCTTCTTGGTCTATACACTACTGAAAGACAACGACTGACATTTCTCACTGTATTTCTTTATGTATCTACTTAAGTTTTACCAATTTTTCTGTTTCAAAGCTCTATTCACGTCAATGGTTTTAATGTGTGTTTATTTTTAAATGACAGAAAATCATATTTATGGGGTAAAACAAGATAATTCAATATATGTGTATAATGTTGAATAGTTAAGTTATGATAAATAACATTCCTATCTCTACTGTTTCTTTGTGTTTGGAACCTTCAAACTGCTCTCTTAATTCTTGGTAAAGTATGTAATATATTGTTGTAAATTATAGTGAAGTTATATATTGTGAAACACTAGAATTTATTGCTTTTATCTTAATTAATTTTGTTATTCATTATATAGCCTGCTCATTTTCCATGCCTGCTTTCTTTTCTCCTTCTCTAGAAATGACTTTACTCATATTGGAGATCTATGTTTTTGCTTTCACCTATAAGTAAGATTTTGAAATGTACCTTTGTGTATATGACAATATTTATTATTCAGTATACTTTGTCTTAAAATAATATATCAATTTCAGCTTTTTTATTATTTCTTTTATTTTTAAGAATATAATACAATTACATCCTTTTCTCCCACCCTTTCCTCCCTCCAAACCCTCTCATATACCACTCTTTGTTTTCTATAGAATTCACGGCCTTTTTTGCCCATTAATTGTTGTTACATACATATATGCACATGTCTATACATATATATTCCTAAATACATAAGTACACCCTGCTCAGTCCATGTAATGTTACCATGCTAATGTAGGTGGAGAAAAGCTCATAAGGTCTCAACCCTACAGAAAGAATTTCAGCTTTATGAAAAACATTTTCATGGTGTACCATTTTTATTATTTTAATTTTGTCCTATGAATAACAATATTTAAAGTCCACTTCTTTTCTTTTTCTTCCTTTTAAAGGACTCAGGATAAAATCCATTACCTGGTGCATGACAGACAAGCACTCTAATACTGAGCTGTGTATATTTCCAGAAAAGTCAGTTTCATGTAAGTCAAAATTAGTTACATCTTGTTTTAAACCTAATTCAATAATTTCTGCGTTGTGGAGAAAGTCTAGACCATTTACAACTAGTGAAAAATACTGATATGGTTGCTTTTAAACAATAACCTTGGTGTTTATTTCTAATTTGTTATGGTACTTCTCCTGTGCCATATTTGTTACCTCCCCCAACACACTGTCTTCCTTTAACTTAACCAATGCTTTTGTTTTACATTAACTTTACCTTTAATATTGACTTATTAACTATGTTCTTTAAATAGTCTAGTGGCTTCTCCAGGGCTTATACTAAACTCCTTTCAGTGTTAACACTTTACCATTAAATAATATCATTCCAGTTCATATGTATTCTAGGAGCTGTAAAATGGCAAGCTTATCTTTCTTCACTTATTTTTGAAGTCAAATTTCTCCAAATTTTACTTCTAGTAGGTTGTAGGCCCTATACACCATTGGGAATATTTTTAAACGTTCATTTATTTGGTAAAAGGGTTATAGAGTTAGTAAATTTGTCTTTCACAGTTGCCTAAATAAACACCAATTCCTGTATTTGCATTCCCTTGATATCCTACTTTAACACAGATATTTATTTCTGAGTGATTTTTAATTAGTTGCCTTTAAATCTCCCTTGAGCTTGGTCATTTATTGGAAGTACATGTTTGTAATTTGTATCAAATCTATAAAATCTACTGAGTATATTTCTTCAAAGGACTTTGCCTATCCCATCCCTTTTCTCTTCTTTTTCTGGGGTTTGAATAGTAGGGTTGATATTGGCATATGGGACACTATGAGTGCCACATCATTTTGGATAATTTATGGGATGCTCCCATGCTTATGGGTATTTTCTTCTATTCTTCTTTGAATCCTACTTGAGGCATAATTTTAAAATTCCAGTTATTTCTAGGTATGTTTTTTGTATTTCATTATATTCATTTCTTCATCTGTTTTGTGAAGGCAACTGACTCTAGCCTATTGTTCTAATAGCATCTATCAAACAGAAATGGAATCTACTTACATAGATTTATATAGATTCTATTTCTACTTAGTGATTTTTTTTCTTGTGTTGTATTATTTGTTTTCCTGCTTGATAATTTTTTTTAAACACCAGGCAATGTTAAAATTGCTATTTTCAGAATTACATTTAGTTATAGCATTTAAATGGTGCTAGGCTTTGCTCAGGCAAATGTTTACTTGCTTTTAGCTTCACACCTTCAGGCATTGTTTTTGAGACTTGTTTGGGATGAGCAGGAGCAGGCTTAATTTTAAGACACATACTGCAGTGAGTTTGTGTGTGTGCTATGATGGGGCTTAACTATTGTCTTTTTAAGTCCGTGTCTTGTTCATTTGGGTCTTTCCAAATTGAAGTACAGTTCTCACATGTGTGCAAGCTTCTCACCAATCTCTGCTGGCTGGGTAAACACATTCATTCATTTGTTTACTTGTTCAATTAATGGGAAAAAGCTACCATTGAATTAAAAAACATTTGTATTTGTTACCATGTAAATAAAACTGTTAGAAGATTTTTCCTTGTTTGAGTTAAAAATTTTTCCATAAGTTTGCTGTATATAATTCTGGCTAGATTTGAAAGCAACTAATTCAATGTAGCTCAGAAATAATAGTTGTTTCAAAGTAGAATATCAATATACTAAGGAAGCTATGGCAGAGTAGAAAGAACATTAATCTTCAAAGCAGAAAATCTGAATTGGAGTCCAAATTCCCTTATTCTTTTCTGAACAATCATGAGCAAGTTATGAATGACTTTCAGAGGTAAGCAAACCGTGGCCTGAGGACCTGCCATCTGTTTTGTGAATATAGTGTTATTGGAACACAACCACATTCATTAGTGTAAGCATTGCCCACGGCACCTCTGGCATTGCTGCAGCTGAATCGAGCAGTTGTGACAGAGTTTGAATGGCCCACGTCTGAAATAGTTACTTTCTGGTCTTTTACAGAAAAAGTTTTCTGAGTGCAGCAATAGAACCTCAGATTATTTAACCACAAAAACAGGAATGATAATGTCCACACCCATGCTATTATTTTAGGATGCTTACTGTGATACACATGTGTGGAATCTTTAGAACTGTACCTGGCATACGGCCATTGCACAAAGGCTTAATGAATTTTATTCAAAAGTCCCACATTCCTCCTAACGGTTGGTTTTAAAATAAGGTATTTTCTTATTAACCTTATCTGTACAGCATGAAAGAATTATATTTTTAAAAGTAAGACTTTACATTATTACAAAAAAACCCCCTACTGCTGCCATTTGCTTAGTCATCACGACTTTGTCAAACACTATGACCTTTACGTATCTTTGCCATAAATACTTAAAAAACAATGACAGTTTCTAAAATACTGCGGTGAACGAAGTGTGAACTGCACAGACCACATCCTTAGAAAGGAGCTGGTGGAATATTCCTAAGCTTCTAAATGGTAATAACCCTTCTAATTTTTTTCATGCAGCACAAGACAAAAAAAGCTTGTAAAACAAAATAAGTTTACTTATGGCTTTATTGATGTTGTTAAAATGCCCTAAATTTTTCCTATGCTTGATATTTAAGAGCATTTTGAGTACAAAAAAATGAAAAAAATAATTTAGAAACTAAGATTAGTCCAATAAAATTCTACATAAAGCTTTGTTCCAGCTACTGCCTGCTGGAATTCGATGCTGCTGATGTGGATTCTGGCAAGTAAACACAAAGGGGCCAGTCACCGGGAGGTACAGTTTCCTTGTAGAATTTCTTTTTAAAACATCACACTCTGCTGGAACCATCAGCCTATATTAAAGTAAACTATGAGAACATTATCGAACATATCCTACCCAATCTTTGTTCAGTAAATGACTGTGCTTGTCCTGAAAAATTGCTATTTCCATGTAATGGGTGATGTCCTTGGAATACCTGATGTAGTTTACACTTTCTAGAGAACCTGGTGGAATGCTCTGAGCCAGACTGTGGCTGGGTTACAGTAATCTTTTCGGGGTTACAATTTGCATGTTCGTGTCATTCCTATTTTTGTTTTTATGTCCCCTGCTTTTGTGCTGCATTTATTTATGCTTTCTAAGTCCCTTGTGTAACGCTGTGAGCTGCGTTCATTCCTTTCTGGAACAAGACTGCATGTAAAGAGAGAGGAACTAGGGAAGTAAGTGGGTAGGTGATTTCCACTAAAATCCTAATATGCCCATCTTGTTCTCTTCTGGAATAACAGATAAGTAACACAAAACCAAACCCAGCTTGCCTAACTGTATAAACCTTAGCATTTAAAGACAGGGATTGTACTGTATCCATTGCTGAGATCTCTACACCATAGAAAATGAATGGGATAATATTGCTGAAACCTATCCAATGCTTCCAAAGTAAGCCTCTAATCTAAACATCAACTCTCCTTTATTTACTTTGGAAATTTTATAAATTCAACTTCTTTTATTAATATTATAAATAAGTCATTTGAAAATTCAATATACATTGTAATATTTTAGAGGGACACAAGTTGAGATGCATACTTGGTTGCGAAATATTTTGAAGTCAGAACACACTTCTGTACTGATTTCCATAGTGGCTGTGCCGGTTTTCACTCTCACCAACAAGGTTTTCTCTTTCTCCATATCTTCACCAGTATTTCTTGTTTGTTTCCCTAATCTGAGTCACTCTGATTGGGGTAAGATGAAATCCCAAAGCAGTTTCAGTTTGCATTTGCCTGATCTCTTTATATGAATATTTCATTTATTAAAGATGCAAAATAATTTTTAATCATATTTATTCCTCCCCAAACTTTTCTAGAGCCAAGCATCATTCCTTATTTATTTAACCCCATGTCTCTTTATTTTCTCCATGAACACCAATTTTGTGTTGCCCAACTATTCTTAGATGTGTGGTCATCTGTTGGATGTGTGGTCATCTGTTGGAGCATGGTTGACTTACCAGAGAGATAGAAAACTATCTCTCCTTCCCACAGCAGCTAAACATTGCCAATAGATCCATGGCAAGGGGTAGAATTTTGTGTCCAGTTTCCATCTCCATGATGGTAATCGGTCTGGCATGGACTTGCACAGGTTTTGAAGATGCTCTTAAAACCATTGTGAATTTCTACGCGCAGCTGCCCTCCTGTGTCCATAAGACTGATTACTTATCGTCATCCACAATCTCTGGCTCTTACTTTCTTTCTGTCCCTTTTACACAATGATCTCTGAAGAGGGGTGCATTATGTGCATTCCATTTCGGACTGAGCATTCTGAAGTCACTAGAGTCAGTTTAATACTGTGTTAACAAAATATCAGTAGTAGGTTCTTTCTTAGGGTCAATGCCTTGTCAAGCTATAGAAGAAATATTCGTGATCTGTAATTAAAGTGATTTTTGTTTTGTAATTTTGTTGGATTTGATAGACTAAGGCAATCACAAGTAGTGGTTCTGTACCTGTGAGGTGAGGGTTAGGCAGAAGCATCTTATTTCCAGCTAACCTAGGGTGGGTGTAGCTCAGATATGGAGCTCTTGCCTTAGCAGGTACAAGGCTCTGGGTCCAACCCCAGAACCTCAAAATAAGTAAGGAAACATCCAAAAGGTGTACAAGTGTGGTAGTTTGAATGTAATTGGCCCCCATAAACTCATAGGGAGTGAAATATTAGGAGGCGTGGCCTTGTTGGAGGAAGTGCGTCACTATGGGGGCCAGCTGTGAGATCTTATATATGTTCAAGCTATGCCTAATTCAGTTCATTTCCTATTGTCTGTTGTTCAAGATGTAGAACTCTCAGCACCTTCTCCAGCACCATGTCTACCTGCATGCCACCGTGTCCTGCCATGACGATAATGGACTAAACCTCAGTAATTGTGAGCCACCCAATTAAATGTTTTCCTTTGTAAGAGTTGCCATGGTCATGGTGTCTTTTCACAGCAATAGAAACCTTAACTGAGACAGCAAGTCAATGTACTCTTAATTGTCAATTAAGAGTGGCCAGCACATCATACCTGCTTTCAAAATATTAAGTGTAATATTTCCCTTTGACATGCCTCCTCCCTTTATTAAACTATGACGTTCTTTGACAGTGTGTCCCCCATCTTGTTTCCTTCTTAGCACCATCTACATTGTGTTAAGATGATTTATTACATTAAGCTAAATTGAGTTGAATTGGGCAAACAACAAACCAGAGAGCACAAAGGCCCTCTATTTACCATGGCTCATTCATTCTAATACCTCCACTCCTGGCAGATAATACAAATGCATGTGTGATGTTTGCTCTAAGTGGAGAAATATTCCCAGTTCAGCCAACTGTTGTCATGAGGGATTGCAGCTCCATTCTGCCAGATTTAGGATTTTGGAGAAACTATGATGGTGATGGTGATGTGTGTGTGTGTGTGTGTGTGTGTGTGTGTGTGTGTGTGTGTGTGTAATTGCCCTAGATGTCAGTGGAATTATATTCAATGCTGCAAATGGTAGTAATGAACCTATTAGCTTGTCAGTAATAGGGAATTTCAGAGATAAAAATGAGTGCATAGATCTCTAAAGAGCAGTAGATGAGTAGTTGGATCCCAGTAGTTTCTTTTTGTGACAAGTGGCTGTGACTTTAATTGCTAGTGGGGCTAGCATATTCGGCAATTAAAAATATAGGGGACAGAGTTAAATTTGAATTTCAGATAAACAACTAATAATTTTTAGTGTAAGTATGTCTTATGCAATTTTTATTTTAGCAAACTTAATTACTAGTAGTCAGATTCTGATTTGCATAATTTGTGTCACCTGTGTGTTCATAGTGCCCTCAGTGAATCATCGAAGAAGACTGTAACTGAGTAAAGACAGAGTGCTAAAAAAATTAGTGTGTGTGTGTGTGTGTGTGTGTGTGTGTATGTATGTGTGTGTGTGTGTGTGTTCTGTCATAGAGTTCAGTAGTACACCACTTGCCTAGCATGCATGAGGCCCTGGGTTCAATTCCATCACTTCAAAAATTTTAAAATATTACTTTTCTAAAAGAAGACTGGCATCTTTTAATCATAGAAAGGGATGAGGGATGTCAGAGTGTTGAAGTAGATCACTTTACTGATTTGCCTTTGCCCACGTGTCTCTCCATACAGTTTGTATTTTTCCATTCATATATCTGTTATATATTTGTTATCTTTATAACACATACATAACAGTGATGTTAAAATATGATAGACCACTGATAAGACTAGATCACAGTTATCTGTTTTATCTGTTGTATTTTGTGTTGTCTGCTTAGCTGCTGGGCCATGGGTAGTGGATCAGCAGTCCTCATGACATAAGGTAGTATCTATTTATTGCTTAATGTAGAAGTAATAAGTAACATAAGGAAGGGCATTTGTTGTGGAATACTAAAGTATGTAAATATGTACTACATTTGTTTATGCTGTGGAATATTACTTTAACTGTGTAAAAGTGTGTTACATTTTGTTTATGCTGCATTTGTTTAATAAAGTAAAGATGGGTATTTAATTATGTGAGATGTGTTGCATTTGTTTTGCCTTGCCTACCTAAGGCACCTGATGAGTCTAATAAAAAGCTGAATGGTCAATAGCTAGGCAAAGAGAAAGGATAGGTGGGGCTGGCAGGCAGAGAGAATAAATAGGACAAATCTAGGCTTGAGAGGGAAGGACAAGAGAAGAAAGAGGAGAGAAGGAAGGAGAAAGAATGCGAGATGCCCAGGGCCAACCAGCCAGACACTGAACAAGCACGGAAAGTAGGACATACAGAAGAAAAGATAAAAAGCCCTGAGGCAAAAGGTAGTTAAAGAGAAACAGGTCAATTTAAGTTAAAAGAGCTAGCCAGGAATGAGCCTAAGCTAGACTGAGCATTCATAACTAATAAGTCTCCATGTCAAGATTTGGGAGCTGGCTGGTGGCTCTCAAAAAGAAAGCCTAGAACAGACATTGTCTTTATTTCCTGGGATATTATGATGCTTAATCTTGATTGCATCCAGAAACACCCAGGAAATTAATAAAGCTATCCCCTGTTGTGTCTAAATGTCGTTTTTCAAAGACTGTTAGCTCATGAGGACCCTGACATAGTGAGCATTCTAATCATGGATGGTTAGAGTAGTATAAGAAGTTGACATGCAAGTGAGTATGTACAAAGGAAGAAATGAGGGGAATATAAGAACAAAAAGAAAACAAGCAATGAAATATTCTGCTGCACTTGTAGATCTGTGTCTTGCTCAGCCTTCCTCAGAGAGGCTTCCTCCTGCAGTGGATGGGAACAAATGCATCACAGTTGGAAAGTGTGTGGCGAGTGAGGGACCTCGGAATGCTCAGCCTTAAATGGGATGTCCCCATCCAATTTCTCGCCTCGGGGCTCAGGGAACTATACAGAAGAGGCAGAAAGAATGTAAGAGCCAAAGAAGATGGAAGACATTGAAGAAACAAGGCCTCGAGGCACAACAGGCGTAGGAACTCACAGAGACTGTGGCAGCATGCACAGGGCCTTCACAGGTCTAAGCCAAATAGAGTCGCACCTCTGAGAGGGGAAATAGATACAAGCCCTCATCCCTAACCCAGAAGCTGTCTCCAGTTGATAACTATTCACAAAATATACCTAAGGGCAGTCCCCCATGTCCAGCAGTAGATGACAGACACAAAGTGAATTCAATGGTATTTTTGGAGGGTTGTTGTATCATAGTGCTTTGTCTGGGCTTTTTTTTTTTTTTTTTTTTTTTTTTTTTTTTTTTTTTTTTTAACCATACAGGTCTTACATATTATGATTTCTGATCTGTGTCTTTAAGGGGCTCCTGTGTGTGCAAATGAGCATGTATCTGTGTTTATATGTGTTTCTTATGTTCTTTCTTGGTTTCTTGTTTATTGGGGTTTTTTTCTTCTTTCTTTTTTTTCTTTTTCAAGACAAGATTGCTCTGTATAGCCCTGACTGTCCTGTATCCCTGTCTGTAGCCCAGGCTGGCCTCGAACTCACAGAGATCTCCCTGCTTCTGCCTCCCGAGTGCTAGGATCAAAGGTGTGCACCACCACTGCTGGGCTGTTGGTTTGTTTTTGTCCTATTCAGGTTTGTCTGTATTTGTCTTATTTATTTATTTGATTGTTTGTTTGTTTTTGAGATGTCTGTTTTTTAATGAGAGAGAGCAAAATGGGGTATGGAGTTGGGTGGGTGAGGTGGTGGGAAGGATATGGGAGGGATTGGGAGAGGGAAAACCATAATAAGAATATACTGTATGAAAAAAAATCTATTATCAATTAAAAAAACAATCTTGGCTCTGTGACCTAGTTGTAAGTTACTAGACTTCTATGTATCTCAGCAGTCTCCTCCCATACCAAATATTTGGTGGCAGTACTTCTCTTAAAGGATTAATTTACACTGGGGTTTAGATCTAGATTTACTGTGGTATTTGATTTATGACTCCTCCATTCTCATTATTGCTGTGTGCAATGCCATTTTCTAATCATCTCTCTAGGATAAACACCTATAAAACCACCATCAGAAATAAAAAGACTAGAATACTGGTAACAGATATTGACTCATTTTTCCTCCTCTCTGCTATATTAAACAATCCTGCTCACAAATGTGATGTTATCATTTTCCAGATTTCTTCATAGTGCAATTATCAGATCTAGTAAAAAGATTTTGAGTTGTTTTTAAGTTTATGAAAAGGTGTCATACATGAATCATGTATTGCTTTGTGATTTATGTTTTCACTTAAAATTATATTTAGAATGATATTATAAAGTTATCCATATCTATATGCATAGATTTACTTGGTAGGACTTTATGACTGATATCGGTGTAATTTTGACTATATATTGATTCTACTTTCAGTTTCACTGTTGACAGATTTCTGCTACTGTCAAGCAGGATTGCTAAAAACATGTATGTGCAAATGTCCTGGTGCCTGGATTAGGGAGCTTCTCTCAGGCATATGCATAGAGAAGGAACTTGCAGATCATGGACTCTGCAAATGTTCACTATATGATAAAGATGCCCCAGGTTGCAATACAATCAAATTGATTTGTGTATACAGCATAAGGAAGGACTCTACCATCTGCTTCCTTGCAGATAACCTTATTCTTGGTTCATTTTTTAAACAGTCTTTCTCCCTAAATGACTTAACATGTAAACTGTGGCACATATAAAAACCTCACATTTGTATATGTTTTTAAATTCTATGTACCAATAGCCAATTTTTCTCTATGTGCACCAGGACATAATTGCTATGACTTCTAAATGAGCCTGAATATTTGGTAATGTTAAGATATTTTAGTCTCTCCATCTTTTCATGTCAGTTTGAAAACAATATATTATTTCATGAATATATATATATAACTATTGAATTTCCTTTAAATATAATTCAATGAAAAGCATAACTCCCTAAGATGGTTTTCTATAATCTGTTAAAGCTCAATTATACATCTTGAATTTTATTGTTGCTATTTTAGCAAAGCTTCTTTTTAAATAATTTTCTAAATTATTCTTTGTGGGTAGGAATGATTTTCATTTCTTTGTCTGGCTTTGCTCTCTGAGTCATTTTTACAGAATTACTCAAGAATTACTTCTACTTTTCTTTCTGTTGTGGATTGGGTTGCTCTCCACTTCGCTTTAACTGTACTTATCTTTAAAACAATGAGATTAATAACTTGTCTTGCTATTTTAAATTTTCTATAGATTCTTCTCAGCTCCTCATGTAAGGGGAAGTATTGCCTGAAAATGATATGTTATTTTTTCATTTTCAGTTCTTACAACTTAATATATATTTTTTGCTTTAATATTTTAATTTATTCAGTAATAATGTTATTAGAAACATGGTAATGAAAATCGTGATCTATTTTTCATTTTCCCCAATGTAAAGTGATGTTTGCTGAATGTTGTTTTATTACTGTATTTTATTATGTGCTTTCTATTGAATTTTTGTTGTTTTGCAAGTTGTTTTTATGAACTTATAAGAATTATACTATGGCTTAATCTTCTAATATGTAAATGTGATAAACTTATGTTTATAGGTTTACAACACTAAATAACAATACATACCCAGATGTACAAAATTTTTATATTATGCATTTTCACTTTATGTTGAAATAATATTTCATTTTGGACATATAGCATTGATGATCCTAAGAGAAATAGACTTGTTTTTCTTTGATCTTGCTCTCTGAGTCATCATTTTTACAGAATAGCTCAATGATTAGTTTTAATTTTCCTTCTGTCACAGATTGGGTTGATCTGGACTTCACTTTAACTGTACTTATCGTTAAAACAATGAGATTAGGGAGTCTTCTGTGCAAGTATTTTAGTTATTTTAGAGATGGAGTTATTTAGGTCTCATTTCTTGTTAAGACCATTAAAATGATATTTTTCTAGGAATGTAAAATTTTGTTTAAGTACATGATATAGGCACATAGTTATTAATGAGAACATTTTATTTCTTAGCATATTTTTAATTTAGGTAGCATTGCTTAAAACCAATAACATTGGCTTTCAGAGCGTGGTCATTCCTTGTCAGAGACTGAATTGAGTACTTTTGTTGTTGGTCAGTGGTATTCCTAGCTTCTACTCATGACATGCAGATACAGCCCTTTGCATTATGATGGTAAAAATCATCTCTAGATATTGTCAGCCATATCCTGGAGAGTGTAATCATCCTTTATTGAGAGCCATTGATCCATCTATATGACTCTTTTAAATTTTGTATCTTGTTTGTCATATTCTTTGCTTTGTCATCATATAGTAGGAGCTTGTCTATATTATTAATCTTTTCAAAGAGCAAAACATTTGATAAGCCTTTAAAATTACTTTCTGTTTCACCAATTATTGTTCTTATTGTCCTCTCATTAAAAAAACAACTTTGGGGTGAATCTATTTTATTTGCAAAGTAAAGTGCTTAGTAGTTGTTTTCAGTTATTGCCACCTTTTCTGTGAAATAGCATGTCACTCTGTGACTCAAGTTAGCCTCAGACTCATGGTCCTTCTGTCTCAGTGTTCATATTACTGGGATTACAGCTATGTGCCACAACATCTAACTTTCAGCCCTTCTCATATTTTATTTAAGACTAGAATTTTCATAAAACACTTCTTTTGTTGTATTCTATGAGACTTTTTTTTAATAATCATTTGACATACTTAATATATATGAACAGAAAGGGCTAAAAATAAATATAGAAATAGAAGGAAATTATCTGGCTAGTTTTGTTTCAACTTCACACAATCTACAGTCATCTGAGGGGAGGGAATATCATTTGAGAAATTATCTCCATAATATTAAGCAAACCTGTAGGGCATTTTTTTAAATTAGTGATGGGGGAACAGCTCAGCCCATGGTATGTGGTGGTTGGCTGCTAAAGCTGGGCAAGCTCTGAGGAATAAGTCAGTAAGCAGTACTCCTACATGGCCTCTGCATCAGCTGCTGCCTCTAGGTTAATGCCCTGTTTGAGTTTTTGCCCTAACATTTGTCCGTGATGAAGTATTATATGGATGTAAATGAAATAAATGTACTTTCCTTTTCAAATTGCTTTTGGTCATGCTGTGTTTCACCAAGCAATAAAAACCATGAGACAGAGTCTAGTAGGAATAATTTTTATATGTATGAGTGATTTGCCTGCATTTACGTACATGAATGTTGTGCATGCAGGGCCCACAGTGACAATCAGAACATGTCAGAACCTCTGGAACTTGGGTTAAGTTGTAAGATGCCACATGGTTGCTGAAAACAAAGTTATTAAGGTGGTCAGTAAAATTTTCTGTGCTGGTTATGGATGCGGAGAGCATTTCTTTCTTCCTTTCTTCTTTTTTTAACTTTTCATTGATTCTTCGTGGATTTCACATCATGCATCCCAATCCCACTCATCTCCCCATGTCCTCACTTCTCCATGTCCTCACTTCCCCATGTCCTCACTTCTGCCCCTTGCCCTTGCAACCTTCCCCCAAAACAAAAATCTAAAAGTAAAACCAAGAAACCAAACTAAGCCAAATCAATCAACCAAACCAAACCAAACAAAACAAAAAAGTCTCGGCATGGAAGTTGTAGTGTGGCCCAGTGAGTCACACAGTTTACCCTTCAGTCCATACATCCTTACTTGTAAGTGTTCATTGCAATGAGTCATTGGTCTGCTTCAAGACCTCTGACTTCTGCCACACCATCAACACTGGGCTGTCACTGGGACTCCTCTTGGATATCCTGTTGTTGCCCTGCCTCATGGAGATCCTGTCGCTTTGGATTTGTAGGTTCATCGCCTTCACATGCTCCAGCAATTCACAGATGAGGTGGGCATTAGGGTGGCTACCTTGTGGTCCTAGTTCTGGGCCTGGGTGGTAGCTGGGCGGTCAGCCTGCCAGCTTTCCTTCATCGTCACCACCCAGGTGTGCTCTCCAGCACTGCCTTGGCTAGCTCACCCAATGTAGCAGACAAAAAGGAGAGGGGCCAATTCTCCTGCTGTCACACCCTCTCGTCCTGCTCAGCCACACTCACACCATCAGGAGCAACTCTACTGTTTTGCTCAGGCAAGGTGCAGGACCCGCTATATGGATTACTGTGCTTGGTGAGGGGCAGGACCAGCTCTTCTGTTCTCATGCCCCCAGGGTTGGCTCTCCTGCCTGTCACAGATGGCAAGATAGGGGGCCAGGGATGGAGCATATTTACATTACCCTTACTCCATGACATGCTAGGGAAGGAAAGCGGCAGCTCTCCTGCTCTCACACCCACAGGCCCGGCTCACCTGTGCCCCCTCCAACAGGGTCAGCTCTAGTATGCTGCCCAGACGAAGTGCAGTGTCTGCTGCAGAGAGCATTTCTTAGTGACACTGTATATATTAATAGTTTTTGAGGAAGATCAAATAATTTGTAGTTGGACACAACCCACATTTGTCTAATAAAATGTATTCTGTGCATTTCTGGATCTATCTGCTTCTCTATTTCTCTCTTTCTTCCTTGTTGATTTTACTTTTAATTGTGTGTCTGTTTATGGGTATGTTCAGGTACCAGTAAAGGCAGAAGAGGGTATTAGATAAGCCGAAGCTTGAGTAACAGGCAGTTGTGTTCTTCCAGATATGGGTGCTGAAGAGCAAACTTGTGTCCCCTGGAAGAGCAGCAAGTACCCTTAACCACTGGCCCACCTCCTTGGTCTTCTCTGCTTCTTTCTTTGGTTTCACACCTTCTCCAATGACAGCTGCCTCTCATACTATGGGATTTGGTAGTTTGATGAAATGTGTGCTCATATGAAAATATAAATATTGGAAGGGATTAGAGGTTGACATACAAATCTACTACCATAATGAAATATGAAATATTTCCAGCCATTATTAAGTCAAAATGATTTAAAATATTGGTAAAAATGATTGAAAATTAGACAATAAAATTAACAAATTTGATTTAACAAACCAAGAGTGCATTGGAAACAATGTTTGGAGAATAGACAGATTTTTTTAAAATTGCTATAGAAAGAATATTTTACAAAGCTTGACTTAATGTCAAAGTCAGAAATCTTCTTGAAACAGAGTCAGACCATTGTAAGTTGTCGGTATGTTAAACTGCTTCTCTTCAGCCTCATTTGAAATTTCCAAATTAGCATCCTGTTAGCTTATGAGTTTTTCTCTTTAACTTGTCTTATTCTCTTGCCAGTCCACTCATTTGTATGCAAGTCCACCAATGGCACTGCTCCACACCCAGGCTTCAGCTGTAGTCGATGCCTCCATGTAGGAGCCATAACTGTTTCCTTATCATTCTATTCAGTTCACATAATGATGAAAAATGTCCCCCTTCATCAATTTTTCCTAAGCTTGTCTTTGAAAATGCAACTTCTAAATGGTTACCAAGCTGAGGAGTAAGTAGGGCAATAATTTTTCATTTTTATTGGCAGCTAGAAATTAAACCTTTCTGGGGAAGAAATTTAGTGGTAACTTTCAGTGCTTGTTTCTTATTTTGTCCTTTAAGCAGATAATTCCTCAGTGATAGTGAGTGACTCCTTGGAACCAAAGGCAATAATTTCTTTTGAAGTTCTTGATGGTTGTGAATAATGCTGTCTCCTCAATTTTGACACATTCAAGAAAATACATCTTTCTTTAATTGCTTTTCTCTGATTTCTCAAAGGTTATAATGCTTGAACATCGAGTTCACAATGTCATTGGAATCACAATGAAAATGATGTGAAATCTGAGAACCAACTTTTGATGTCTTCTCAGAAATTGCAAAGTAACAGAATTTAACAGTTTAACTACTGGGTAGATTTTGGGTTGCTAGAAAAATGCATTGCATTTTTGTTCACTAAAAGTCATGGAACTTTTGAGTATTTTCCAGTGGAGATTAAGCTAAGGGCAGGTTGGTTTTCTGCATAGAAAATTTTCCAGCTATGAAAACCATAGAAGAACAACTTCTGTAAGGAGTTAGAACAACATATATTTCAGCAAACAGATATTTTAAATGTTTTTATGCAATAATTACAGAACTTTATGTAGTAAACTCCTTGCTTAATTTTTTTCCTTGATTGTTTTTACCTACTAAATAATGGATTCTCCAAGTATTTCTTTTGTTTTCTCACTTGCTTGAGTTTTCTTGCTTGAACTAAGTCAGCATTGTCTAAAACCAGTAACTCTTGACTATATTCCATGAGACATAGGCTGGGCCTCTGCAGTACTGATTCCTTCACTCATTCATTCAGTTCTTGCCTATTGAGCACATGCTGTGTGTCGGTGCACACTGCAGAAAAGAAACAGAACCCAAGAGATTGCTGCTCATAAAATTTGCATTCTAGCAAAAAGAGAAAAGGAATCAACTGTCAACAAATAATTCTGTAAAATAGCATTAGTGAATAGTACCATGAATAAAATTAAGAGTAAGGGAAGGAGAGTGGAGAAAGAACTGAGACATGTTAAATGACGTGAGGGTGAAATGATCCGAGAAAGTGGTATGGAAGTGGTACAGAGGCACCACATAAGTGAGAACAGGATGGAGAGCAGGCAAGCAGTAGCTATAGGGAGTCTTGACATCTACCAGGAGCCGGACAGTGGAGGTGGATAATGACTGAATTCAGAGAGTACATGGTGAGACACTTTGTGGACCTGGTTGGGGTTGTTTTCCATGACGGTTGCTAAGAAACCATTGGAACTGCTTTTGAATCTGGGTGATGAGCTTCTATGACTCAGGTTATGTGGAGAAGAAAGGTGGAGTCATTAAATAGAAAGCCTGTGTAGGTTGGAGGTAAAGAGTCAGCTATTAACACTCTTTTGTTGAGGTGTCTGTGGTCAAGCCTATTTCGGAAACACTGCATCACACAAGAATAAGGGTGGGTGAGATAGCTTAGTGAGTAAAGATCCTTGTCTAGAAAACCCAGCAACCTGAGTTTAATCCCCAGAGTCCATCATGGAAGGAGAGAAGTAAATCCCAAAGTTGTCCTTTGACCTCCACATATATGCTAGATCCTGTAAGAGCGCATGTGCATTCATACATGCTTGGGAACACACACATGACACATTTTTTAAATTAAATGATACATACTTAATTTGGGGAGTCAATGTGGTGATTTATTTTGTATATCTTGAATAAAGTGACAGAATGCGTAATGTCTTCAGTTTTCAACACAGAATTCTCTTCTGAGAAACTCTAAGAGGACAGTGTTCCATGAGCCACACTGAGGGCAGTGATGAGGTAGATGCCATCTCAATAAATCATCTCTTCTGAGAAATACAGACACTTTCAAACAGAGGCAAAAGAGTAGTTTCTGTCCCTGTCCCTCATAACTCCTTCTCTGACCTTCACTTCTGACCCTGATGAGATTGTTTCCTCTTGCCAGCAAGGCCATGGAAGAGTCCCTCCACCCTTGTTTTGAGTTGTGTATTGAAAATCAGCCACTGTGTATAATTCTAAATCCTTACGCCATTTGGATGTTACATGCCTGCAGTGTCCAGACTTTGTCTGGATATCTAAATTTCTTCATTCAGCAGAGAAGATGTACGACAGAATACTGTGTGTCTCTGGGAAGAGAAGTTAGACTTCTTATAGAATAGACAGGATTAATGGGCAGGAGAAACTCAGCATTGTTAAGCGAAATGTTATGCCCTTTTGGATAGAATATCACCAAGGTGCCCAAATTATTCACAGCAAAGAAGCACACTCGTTATTCTACAGGTAGTTCTTTAGCTAAAGGATACAGAGCAGTCATGGAAACTTTTAATTTTTCCCAGCCCCATGACACATTTCTTAATTATCCACGGAAGCAAACTTAACTTGTAACTGTGCCATTATTCACTACATTTGAATGTCTTAGAACAGATACTGACTAATTTCCTACCAATTTCTTCCTATCAGTTTGCTAAATTAAAATGTTTTAAAGGTTAATTGTCAAATCCTTTGGGAGGAAAAGCTCTCTAAAGGCTAAGTTTCCAGACTAAGTAATATGTCCTTAGCCCATTTAAAAATGCTTACTCAAGGTAGTTTGAATTTGGTATGTTGGAGACGAGGCTGTTTACGAACTGAAAGATAGGAGAAAGGGCAGAGTGGAGTGAATTGCATCCCTGGGTTTTGTGAGGCTTAGTGCCTTGTCTTGGGGAAGAAAGTGAAGAAGGCAAACTCTGATAAGGCGAAAGGACTGAGGAGTCAGGAATATTTTAGCACAAATCCCAGCTTTGGCAGTTTATAGGCTGGTTGCTGATCCTTGCTTACACTACCAACATCATTATTCTTTTTAGTAGGAAGAGGGTGGCAGCTCCGCAATGGGGTAATTGTAAGACAAGATAATAACTATGCAGCTCACTTATCCATGGATAGAACTTATCATGTGTGCCAGTGTGCCGATGGAGGAGAGCTGGGCTGCTTGCATTTACTAGAAAGGAACCATTCCAAAATACTTAGTGATATTTTGGAGTAAAGCAGGGGTGGGCACTCACATGGGATGGGACTCAGTAATTTACTTCAAAATTTCCTGTTGCCTCTTGAATAGTTAGAAGCCAGAAACTGTAAGAGTATACCCATTCACACTTTTCCCCTTCTAGTAACACAAGCCACAAGTTTTAAAAAATACATCTGCCCAGCTAGAGGCGACATACTCTTTTCTTCCCAACATAATGCTTTTATTGATTACTTGGGAATGTCACAAAATGCACCCCAATCACACTCATTTTCCCAGTTCTCCTGGGTATCACCCCCCATGCTTGTGACCTTACCTAAGGAAAGAAAGAGGAAAAAAACACTCCAAGTCCAATTTGTATTGCCAGTCCATAACCTTCATTGCACCCACATGTGGCAAATAGCAAAGTCAGACTCAGGGAGCAAAAACAATAATGCCTGCAATGGTCTGGCTTTTCCCAAGTTAAAGCTACCTGTTAGGGACTGGATGCTTTCTCGTTCCTATGGCCTCAAGAATGCGGACAACTAAAATCACTTTGGACACTGTAACTTATAAACCAACCTTGAATTGGTTTCTAAATACTTTCTTTTATGTTTTTAAATTATATTTACATTTTCCTCTGTCCTTTCTTGCCTCCCAAACCTCTCATATAATCTTCCTTGATCTCTTTCAAATTCATTGCCTCTTTTTCATTGTTGATACATAATATTTATAAATGTATATACATGTATTACTAAATACATAAATACTTATTTTTCTTTTAATTTTTTTGAGATTATGGTATCATTAGATTACCCTCTTCCTTTCTTTCCTCCAACCTATCCCATGTGCCTCTTTCAAATTCATGGCCTCTTTTTCTTTAATTGTTAGAAAATTGACACACACACACACACACACACACACACACACAAGTGTATGTGTATGTATATGTATATATGTAATCTTGAATACATAAATAAAACCAGCCAAGTCTAATAATAGTACTTGTATATATGTTTTCAAGGCTGACCACTCAGTATTGGATAACCATTTGGTGTGCTCTTCCCAGGGGAAGACAACTCTCCTGCTCCTAGTATTCCATAGTTTCCAGTCATTCTTTGTGTAGGGTTGAGGCCTCCTGGACTTTCCTCTGTCCACTTTAACATGTCTTTTGCTGTCCTTGTTCAGATCATGGTTAGCCATAACCTATCTAACTTAATTAACCATATTTGGGACATTTGGTGAAAGCAACCTAGTCTGAATTGATTACTCCTGGTCTTAGAACTCCAACTCTCCTTGTCTTTCAGTGTCTGGCTTTCCAAGCTATTATCTCTTCCTTGCAGTATCTAATGCTTCCATCTTGCTACCTTTCTTGTGTAGTCTGTTTTCTATTCTTTCTAATCATGTCTTTACCATTTTTCATTCTTTTATCTATAAGAGAATCTTCTTTCAGTAGAGAACATCTTCTTTAAAAGATAGAAGAGGATTATAAACTATAAATGATACTTCATTTGTTTCCTTGCTATACATGGGGCAGTCTTCACATGGAGAAAGGCATATAAAGGTGTGTAGTGATGAGCTCATCTTCAGTTTTTCACTTATATCTGTCTCATCTTTAAGGGGTGACACTAATCCAAGATTGTTTTCTGCTGTAGTAACTGTGTTGAGCTTGCTGTGGATCAAAACTGATTTCTACAGAGACTCTAGATCGGTGACAATCTGAGTGAGATCATGACATCTTAAGAAAGTTTTGGGCCAATGAGAAGGTCCCCAGTTGACCCAAACATGGTTGATAATCTCATGACAGAAAAGATATAGATTTTACTATCCATCTTACTACTGGAAAGCTGCTTCAGTAGACATACTGTCAGGAAATCAGTATTTTCAGAACTCATCACTGGTCATTTGGATTTAGCCACTTAGTGTATGGACTAAAATCTTGTTTATTATAAATCTGAGATTTGACAAAAATCAAAATAGGTAAAACAAAAGCTCAAATGTCAGTGGTGGTGATTATTTCTAACATATTGTTTTCTTATTATCCACCTATCAGCTTCTCTGATAACAATACAAAGCAGTTAAATTTATTACTCAGTTATAAGACATGGAGTCTTAATTGTTTCTAATTATTTCAAACCACAGATCAGATTTTATTATAATGTTTAACATACATGGCCCCAAACTATAATCAACGTTAAGAGCATCCAAAAAAAGCATCAGAATTTGGCTTGTTCACATACAGAAATTGCCAATGAAAGAAAAATGGTGACTAACAGGAAATGAGCACACATCTGTTGGGAGTTCCAGCTACCTAATATGTTAGTTTTGGCAGCCTTTGTGTCCTCTGTCCTGCCAAGGAAGCTGCTGTCAGGAAAACTGAAACATTGACTTCATATGGCTGGGATCAGCACCAGGAATGCCTCTGAACATTCTGGCCTTTCCAAATAGTTCCAGAAGTTGATCTGAGGCTCAACTTGGCAGCCCCAAGTTACACAGCTCATTACCTATAATGGGAATGATGTATGTTTATTAGTGAGCTGATTTATTTTGAAAACGTTCATAACTCTGAGCTCTAGAACTCATATAGAAATATAAATTCAACATTTAAACTAAAGCAACCTCAAACAGAAAAAGAAAATGGGTTTAGGAGTGCAAATATTATTTTGCAGATGCCCAAGGTGAGAAGAATTGAAGGAAGAAATACTGGAGACAGAGACTTGGAGGTGATGGAGAGGTCCGTGGACTCTGCTCCATCCTCTTGTAGGGAAAAGAATGCTTCCCAAATCATCTGCGCTTTTCCAACATCTTCCTCACTTAAAACACAGCATGGATAAAGCTGGGGATCGTGGAGCTGATGCTCAGAGCATCTTGGCATTTAATTCTCCTTGAACAGTTTAGTTTTAATGAACTTGACACATACCAGTTGTAATCTAGAAATTCTGGGATGTAAGTAAGTTTGATATAATAAAAGAATATGCAGCCTTGTGAAACTACACCAGTGTGGAGGCACTGAATGGACAGGAGAGACAGACTGAAAAAATGACCGTTTTGAGTGGCACCCTGGACTGTACACGTTCTAATACGTCAGATGTGCACAAGAAATCATTTTTTTCCTTGTGATATAGAAACATACTTTATTACTTTGAGTTCTCTTTTGGGACTGACATTTTTAGACAATTTCAACACCAGCCAATAAACTTGTGCAGATTCTCCTTCTCTTGCCCTTCCTGCTTATGGTGCTGCAATAGAGGTCCCAGTTTCCCTGGGAAAAGTGGGGGTTGAGTATCACTCACCTGGCGAGCAATTCTTCTGCACAGTTATGTGCTATAGAAACATTCCTATCTTTATCTTGTTTCTTTGATTTCTACCTCTCTCTCAACCAGTATCATTAATCTTACCTTCTAGAAAGTCGCTGACCTTAATGTTTACTGAATCTTCCCTTTTGTCAAATGCAGTTCTTGGTGACTCATGTACAGGCACATATTTAATTCTTCAAATACCTCTTAAGGAGTCAGTATTCCCATTTTACAGATGAAAAATTGTTATTCAGCAACATCTATAACCAATAATAATACTAGGAAATGTCAGCAATCGAATTTGAACGTACTTCTTCTAATTCTGAGGCAATGATATGCCCATGTTATGTTGCTCTGATATATTCATGATTGTTTTGTTTTGAGACAGGTTCTTATCATTCAACCAGTGAAACCACCTCCACCTCCTCAGTGCTGGAATTACACAGTTGCGTGCTACCATTCCCACATGGAGAGATGGCTCAGTGGCTTATATCACTTGCTCTTCTTATAAAAAAACAACAACAAACAAACAAACCTGGGTTTGATGTTTTAGCATCCACATGGTGATTGACAATTATCTGTAACTCCGGTTCCAGGGGACCCACCACCCTCTTCTGGTTTCTCTGGGACTCAGACACACACATGGTTCATATACATACACTCAGGCAAATCACCTAGTAGACATACAATAAAAATAGATATTTTTTAAGAAATTAAAAGAACACAGACTTTTGGAAATAAAGTAATTACAGAGTGTATTAGATACTATCTGAATTTAATTTGAGAGTACGTCATTAGATAATATGGCTGGAATTCTAATATTTAAGATTATTTTATTATACCAGTTCAAGTCTTTTTGTTTCTCATCAACTAGAGATTTCAGGAATACGACAGGAAATCTGAACTTGATTGAGAATGCCCAATTCACAGTGGCACAAAGTCTCACAAAAGACACTTTTTTTCTTAATGATCCCATGTTAATGCTGTCTTGGAATCCATGTCATGATGGCATCTCACAGGCAAACTCTTTGTAATCATAAAGTCTACTGTATGTGGCTTTGACAGATCTCTCTTAGTCATCTGCAAAATGGACACCACAGCACTTTCAAGACCCACTCCAGGTTAAGTTTTATATTACAAAATCTTTGAAGTTAGTCACTGTTTAGTTCCATGTAAAGCAGGCTTTCTCTTGGGCCACCAACCAGCTCCCAAATCATGACACAGAGACTTATTATTAATTATGAATGCTTGGCCTTATCTTATACTTGTCCCATTAGTTCTTATAACTTAATTTAGCCTGTTTCTCTCCATCTGCATTTTGCCTCAGGGCTTTTTACTTTTCTTTCATTCTGTATGTCCTACTTCCTGGCTGTCTCCCTCTTTTTCTCCCTTGTCCTCCTCTCTCTTTTCTTCCTTGTTCTTTCTTCTTGTTATCTCTTCTTTAGCCTAGATTCCTCCTCCTACTTATCTCTCTGCCTGCCAGCCATGCCTATATCTCTATTGCCTAGCTATTGGCCATTCAGCTTTTTTTATTAGACCAATCAGGTGCCTTAGGTACAACACATCTTTACATGGTTAAACAAATGCAGCACATCTTTACATCATTAAAAAAATGCAGCATAAAGAAATGTAACACATTTTTACATCATTAAACACATGCAACATAAACAAATGTAACACATCTTTGCCTAGTTAAAGTACTACTCCACAACATCCGTGTCCCTGGAGGAATTCTTAGTACATCAGAGAGACCCGTTCTATATTGAATTGCTGAAATTAACCCATGTAACTAAATATGAAATTATGGTAATGAGTATTTCTTGGGAACTCAAAATGAAAAAAAGTTGAAAAAATCTTTTAATGTCATAGCAGTTTAGGTTAAAAGAAAACAAGGGGCCTGCAGTGTTGGGCAGAGCAAGAGGAGGACATGGAGGCAGGACTCAGTCACTGCTGCCACCAGGACCAAAGGGAACAAGGTAAGTTTGCCTGCAGACGCTCAGGTTATGATGATGCAAAATTATGGGCTCTATGCTGTAGGAAGACGATAATTTGAGAAAGCCATGGGAGTCTGCTTAAAGGGTATTAGGGAATTTATTAGGATATAGATTGATGAAATACACTCACGAACACAGAACTGAGTAGACCGCTGAAGTCGTCCTCTGGTCTAACTGGGAGCGAATCCACCTGGCAGTTTGATTACACCAGGAAGCAGGAAAACAGGGCGAAGGGCCTTGTGACCCCTGTCCCTTTCCTTTTAAGACGTCAGTAGGACAGCAAGAAGCACCGCCTCCTTCGGTATAGCCCAAGGTCATGGGCAGAGCAAATACCACTGCAAGAGGGACCTGGAGATTGTGCAGCAGGAGCAGAAAAAGACAAGTGAGGATGAACCCAAGCAACTCTATGGCCCACGTGTCGCCTTCTTGCCCTTCACCTGCGTGCCTGGAGCAAAAGCCACCCTATCCATTTTTAACCTGTAGTTAAAGATGTACTGCTCACGGGTCCAGACCCACGCGTTCTCTTTGCTCCTTATTTTCAATGAATCCCTTCTGGGTTTCCCTTGCTTCGGGAAGCTCTACTGCCACCCCAGCCATTCCTGGGAGTGAGGGGAAGACTGTGTTCCTCGTGTTCCTTCTCAGTATATTTTATTACTGCGGGCACACCTGAAAGTGTTCAACACGCTTTTGTAATTAAAACAACAACAAAACAACCCCCCCCCCCAAAACACCCCTCCTTATGATAGTACAGAATTTCTATAGAGATTTAGCTTATTCAGGAGTGTTAATAGTTAACATAAGCACATTTGCTACAATTAACAAACCAATACTGAGTATTTACATGATTTATTTGGAATTCTCATTCATGAGTTCTTTGTTTCATTACTCTCTATTCAATCATTTTTAACAACAAAGACTGATTTTTGTTAGGCATAGGATCTAATATGCTTTTATTGTTGCACACATTAATACTGTTATATAATAAATATGAAAATTGTGTAATTTCTGCTATGAAAATTATTACTGAGCAGAATCCACAGAAGTTGAGTATTCTACGGTTTTCCATTTAGTGGTCAGAATGGTGAGTTTGTGGGTCAGAAGCTGTGTCTATTTTCTCTGTCCATGCCCATTTAAAACCTAGCACTGAGAGCTCAAGGCATGTATGATTATTGAATCACAAGCATCATTGATTCTAAGATCTTAGGTAAAGAGATAGTTTTTTGCAGTTTTTATCAGTAATGTGAATGCTTGGTAGCCTTAGAAACAACTTGAAAATTTATCTGTGGCATCCTATATGTAATCTCACAACCACATTATACCCTCCCATGTCTGAGAATTATTATTGCTAGAATAGAAATTGCTCCTTTTCAGTGAAACATCACTCTAGTAACCACGGAACAGAACTAGGAAAATTCATGTAGTCTATAAAAGTCTCTGTTGAAATAAGATCAGCAGTAAAGTTCTCCCCAGGCAGGCTCTGGTGTAGGATGCAATTACATGATTGACAGCAAGCTGTTCTTCAGCAGCCTTCAAAACTCCTTCACCTATCAGTTGCAAGGACTCAGTCTGAGGTCAGAATGGAAACTTTCAACTACATGTCCCACCATCCTCAGTGTGATAATGGATCTTGAAGTTCTGACTGGTGACAGAGCAACACAGACATTGTTACGTGCTGACCAGCCTTAGTGCTGCTTCACAGTATTTGCTTACCACTAGGGACAAGTCCACACAGTGGCTTCAATTTATGGTGTCTGGCAGTTTCTACCACTGGGATCTTAGCCAAAGACAAGCACTCTCCTTCTGTCTGTCTTTATCCATTTTATTTCTCAGTTAATATTTTGAAGTAGTATTCTTATAAATTCCTAAATATGCCATTTGGAATTTGACTTATGACAAACATGTTCCTCCCAACATCTGTTATAAATTATGCCTAAATCATGATTTTTGCCAAATTCCTATTCTTTCTGGATCAGAAAAATCTAGTTCTCTCAGCTTTGGGCAACTCATTAACGCTCTCTGAGGTAATTTATTTCCCTATCCAGTAGTTAAATTGCTTCCAACATGGTGTTATTAGGACTAGAGAAAGGCATGGTAAAGTATTAGTGGAGTTCCAAGCCCATATCAGGGGATAGAATAAATGATATATGTTTACAACTTTCATGTGGTAAATATAATAATATACAATAGAAAATCCTCTGACCTTGTATTCATTAAGAATTACTAAGAACCTTCATAGATGGGAGGTTGATCTAACCACTGTTCTTGTTTGGTCCGGTCTTAGTTATCATTCTATGGCATTCCTTCATTAGGAGAGTAGTTTTGAAAGAGCTTACACCAGGATCATAGAGTTGCCCTATGTCAATATCTACCAATGCTACTGTGGCTCAATAATAGGAATAATGAAATTGGTTTTAGATTTCATCTTAAATCCTGGAAATCTTGGAATCAGGCAGTGGAATCTCTGGGAAGTTCTGTGCAAGGACATGAGGGAGGCAGAAAAACAAATCTGAAAATGCAAGAAAATATTAAAGTATGTAAAAAATTGAGAAAAGATCAAGGTAGAGTTGGAACCCAAGTCTAGGTAGAATAGGGATTGATCAGGTAACCAAGGTATAACTAGTTTTACGAGCATATGCTTTCATCATAGGCACTCCTAGATGAATCTTCATAATGGGATAATGTCTTCAAACACCCCAAGCTACATGTAAAGAATGATGAGTATCAGATATCACAGAAGGGAGAACTTGGTGGATTTTGTCTGTTATTTATGCCTTCTTTGCTGTCAGATACTAATCAGTCATTCTTTATCTGGTATTTGGAGTTATTCTCCCACTGTAGGGATTCCCACAGAAGTTTCCTTGATGTATGTGTTTCTTTATCAGGCTAACTGCTTTTTCCTCATCTGGGACTACTATAACCCATCAGAGTTCTCCTATTAAAGCATAGAGGTCTTACAACATATAGAATAATATCATTGTGGAGACAGTTCAGATGGCTTCTAGTAAGACAAATTTTGCTGCCGTGGGGTTTCCTTGCTAAGCAACTTACATCTCAGTCTTTTCTGCACTGGTCATTTATGGGGATGTCTTAGAGAAGTTCCCTTGAAATCATCCTAGTTAGGTTTGAGACAGTGAAATCAGCCACTAATTGTCGTCTAATACAATTGTCTTTATAGATCATTGAACTAGACTCATCACATCTACCTCTCCTATATAGCCTGAAAATGAAAGATGAGCAATGAACTGTCTTGTTGGGTCATGTTGGTTTTGGCACTTACAGAATACTGTATATTCCAAGATCACAGGAGGAGTCGCATATAACATTGGGTTAGCCAAGAAGATACCTCACTAAAGAATCTTCTTATGCAGCCACAGTCTTAGTTGATGTGTTTACATTTTCCAACCAGGATCTTTAAGGCATCTGACAGCTCTTCCCAAGTTATAACAACTTAGTGGTTAAAAGTTTATGATTTATTTTTCACCAACTTCAATGAATAATCTTGATCTTTTGCGTGCTATTGCTAAGGACTATTTATATTTTTTGGTACCATGATTTTGACACTAATGAAGTGAACATAATACCTAACTCACTGTATTATTGTGAATATTAAAAGGAACAAAAGTTGCCAGTCTATTAGATAAACCAAGAAAGGAAAATGGTAGATTCTAAAGTTCTCTGTCATTCTAGAGCTTCTGGGTTTTATTTTTTTAATTATTGTCACCAACACTGATACAAGATGAAAATAACAACTTTGTAAGTCACATATTTTCAGCTTCCCAATCAAATCAGAAAAGTGAAACAAGAAAACAAGTGTTGTCTCTAATTGAGCTAGTAGGTGGAGGATTCATACCCCTTTGACAAAACTCAGCAAAAACACAGTAGGATGCTGGACCTCAGCCGCAATATTGAGGCCTCTTGGAGTGATAGAAAAAAATCACAAATGATAAAGCCTTTTTAACCTGAATAATAACAACATAGAATAGCCATACGTCACTACTAAGAAGCCATTGGCATGAGGGCTGTGCTGAATACCAACAAGAGCATGCCAAGCACTTACATGGTGGAAGGACCCATTGGAAATCATTTCCTTAGCAGAAAAAAAAGTAATTTAATTTTCTATAGGGCATATATTTTCTGTTAGATGATGACAACATAAACTAAGCTTGTAAAGGCAAATATACATGAAGACCAATGCAATCCAAAGAATAAATGCATTTAATGAGCTAGCCTCACAGCTTTGGTTCAATAAAATTTCCTGCAAGAGGCTAAATTGAGAAAGTATTATTCTAGTTTTCCTTGTCATGTGTATCAAATTCTAAAAGAATTCAAAATTTTGGACTCTGTGTTGTGTTACAAATCAAAGTTTGGAACGCTTGTGGTTTTATTGGATATTTATCAATGCATCTTCAACCCCTTCAGAATCGTGGGCTCTCCTCCTGAGTTTCCTACAGTACTAATTTTTCACTTGTGAGTCAGGCTGAGTTCCCAGTTGCATTTGGGAATTTCTGCTTTGATGGCTTGAATATCATCCCTATGTTCTAAAATTAACCTTAACATATTGGTCCAAATTCTTGTCTTTCATACTTCCCATTTTAATCACCACCATTTCCATCACCTAGTTTATTAGTGTACAAATATTAATATTAGCTCTTTCATTGCTTCTACCATGTGCATCTAATTGGTTGCAATAGTTATTACACCATTACAATGATTCATCAGAAACATGCTTTAAACTCCAATTGTGTTATTCCTCTTCTTTATCCCTTTGCTCAAATTCTCCATCATTTCACATACAGATTTTGAGAGTTAAAGATTTTACTTTTGAGAGTTACAGATTTTAAAATTCTACACAGATAGTAAAAGAATAATGTTATACATCATTCTTAAAAGCAGACTCTGAGTCCTAGTATTCTCTCTCGATCTTTGATTAGCAGTTTGCTTGCATATCAAGGAAAGATAATCTCCTTTAGGGACAGAATGTTTCACAGACCACCACAGTGGAATACAACAATAAGAAAGACACTCCATTGTCATGTCTGAGCACACACAAACAAAAGGACACCGCAAAATTCACAAGGTAAGCAAACAAACGAACCTGTGTTCTGAGTAATATGATAAATTATGTAGCTAGAGTTTTCCTGCCTTGCTCACAGTCAGGACAAATCTCTGTCACCCACCAGTCCCACAGCCACTCAGACCCAACCAAGTAAACACAGAGACTTATATTGTTTAAACTGTTTAGCCTAATGGCTCAGGCTTCTAGCTATCTAGTTCTTACATCTTAAATTAATCCATTTCTATAAATCTATACCTTGCCACATGGCTTGTGGCTTACCGGCATCTTCACATGCTGCTTGTCATGGCAGCGGCTGGCAGTGTCTCCCTTCTCAGCCTTCCACTTCCCAGAATTCTCTTCTCTGCTTGTCCCACCTATACTTCCTGCCTGGCCACTGGCCAATCAGCATTTTATTTATGCAGTGATATCCACAGCGAAATTACTCAATAATTAACTATAGGTGAACTCTACTTTTCATCTCCCAAATCCTAGATACGTTTAATTTAAATATCCAACTACTGAATGTCCTCTATCCTCTGAGAGAAAACAATCCAATGTAAGTACCCACTTGAGAACATTCTTGCCAGAAGTAGTCATAAGTCCACCCACAGTAAAAGTCTCTTTCAACACCCTCTTCATAAATTATCCTTGAGCGTCCCCTTCTATGTATGCCAGGACGGTAAACTTGACTTCACTTGACTGTGTGTATTTCCTGCTAGTCTTAGACTGGTGTTCATCAATATGAGTGCTAAAATACAATTATTTTTTACTTGAACTTTCTTAAATCAGTTGAGAATGCCAGCTACAAAAAAATATAAAATCTGTCTTATACCGGTTTGCATATTTAGAAATCAAGTTCTGTCTCCATATAAAGTGAACTGGCCTCTTTTTGTTGATTGCTATATTATATGTATGTAATATAGTAATATATATTGTTAAACAAATATATACATGGAATAGCAGCAATCAAAGAAGAAAAGGCCATTAATTTGCCAGAAAGTGAAGGAGAGGACATGGGAGACATGGGAGACGTTTGGGAAGGAAAGGGAAGTGGGGAAGTGATATAATTTTATTTTAAATTTAAAAATTGAATAAATAATAAAATAATAACAAAAAACCTGAGGGATATCATGGACCCAGGATACTGGGTGTCGCAGCAATACAAATCTGAAACTACAGTTCAAGGGAATTCCTAGAGAACTGCTGGACCTGAGTCTACATTGGAATCCTGAAAAAGTCAGATCTAATAGAAATGCTTCAGCAACATGGTAGCAGAACCTGGCAGAAAAAAACAAGGGCAAGCAGGTGAAAAGCAAAATCTTCCTTCTTCTATATCTTTATATGGGCTACCACCAGAATATGCAGCCCAGATTTGGCATGGGTATTCCCATCACAAATGATGCATTCAAGAAACCCCTCACAGGCATGCCCAGGTGCTTAGCTGTTTAGGCTTTAGTTGATTCCAGATGTTATCAAGTGGACAACCAGGATTAGCCATCATAGTAAACAAATATATAAAATTAGCAAAAATATCTTTAAGATTGGGGCAATCCCGATGATATCACAGCAAAGTCAAAAACTTTAGGCAAGTTAGATTAGCAACCCTTCAAAAGAAATATTGCAAGGTAAAAATTAACTTAATCTATCAAATCATATTTCTTCTGCTCCACTTAGCTTGCCCCTTGTTAAGAAGTTTCATGGTAGCTTTCAAAAGTATACTTGAAGCATCACCTATCTGAAAGTTCTCTAAGATAAAAGTGCATTTACTTCCTGGAATAGTCCAGCTCTTATTTCTACCAAGAACTTTCAGCTTGTCTTCTTTTATACATTTCTTTTATAATAACCCAAAATGTATGACTGCATGTCACATATTATTTCCTCCTGTTTTTGAAATGTCTGATAAAGATGCCTTACTTAGATACACTCTTCTTTATAGAGTTGTTGCTCTATTGTGCTGTGCCAGTCTTAGTGCTTATTTTTTAACAACAAAAAATGTTTTTCATTAAATTGAGATATTGATGATGAGCAATATTTTAGATCAAAGAATTAAGATAACACTTAAACTTCGAGTGCACTTTGTCATGAATGAGGACAATTATGAGTATATGATTATGTGTCAGTCAGGAATAGATTTCTATAGAACAGGAATCTGATAAAACATGTGAAATAGCTACTATGTGGTTGAGAGGATGGGTCATCAGAAATAATAATGAGAATATCAACTAAAAAAAGAAAGCATGAAAATCTATTCTTTGTCCAGATTAGTTGTTTTTCTGTAGTAGATTTATATGTGGTCACCTACAAAGAATATTTAAGATTTTCCTGGTAAAGGTTTTGGATATGAGTTCTGGAGGAAGTAGCATAGTTTTTTCTTTACTTTTTCCTTTCCCTTCTTTTTCCCATTCTACTTCTTCCTCTTTCTTTTATTTTAATTGTGTCTTTAAATTCATGAAAATTCCGAATATTAAACTGTGGAGTATTCAAATTCCCTAGAAAGGATCCTTCTAAAAGCATACTGAGTATTATCCTTCAATTAGTTGTTTACCTCCAGGAAGATACATTAACAAGCAGAATAATGTAAGCCATAATATGAAAAAATACATTAAAACACACAAAAGTAGAGATAGAAGATATTAAATTACAGAAAATACATACAATTTTTAAATTTTAAAAGAAATTGATAGACAAAGTCCTAGTACTTGTCAAAACAAAGCAAAATTAGAAAACAATGATAGTATTTTGTGGTTTTATTTTGAAGAGTTCACTTTCAGTGGGTTCATTAATTTCACCCAACCCAAACAGATGGATGAGTACCTCTCATCCCTAGGAGCTGAGTGTTTATTGTTCATCTTCTCTAGGATTTAGAAAGATATGTTTAAATCATTATAAGCCTTCCTGTCTGCTCTTGGAAACATTGGAAAACAGGACTGTTACTGGTCATTTTGTAAAAAGAATGGTGATGGTTACAGAGAAACCTATCTGAACAGGAGTTTAGTGGAGAAAATGGAAATTTAAGTCCAAAGAGTGTCCAAAACTGTGTGTTCCCACAACATACAAAGAGCATAATGGTGATGTACTGCCTGAAGAGGTTCAGTTTATAGCAGAAATCAGTGATGTGGCTACACTCAGCTTCTTCCTTTGTATGAAGAGGCAGCAGTCATCCCAAACAGAAAAGAAATAACTTCCCTCCTGAAATGATAGTTTCAGAATACAATTCTAACTCTGCATTCAGTATTCTATAAATCTGGTCACAAGTATTTCTTCTATTATACAACTTCTCTTTATCCATGCCTCTCTGCCCAAATTAAACTACTCCTTGCCTCATATATATTTTGCACTTTCCAACATCTGTATCCTTATTTCACCTCAGCTACCTTTTTCTTATCTTTTAGTGATAAATACTACCCATCCTTTAAGATTCAATCAGGTATACTCTCTGTTTCAGATAAAAATGCATTTTTATATCCTTCCTGTCATATGTTATTTCTCAGTTGTAGACAACAGAATACAATCAATCTTGCTTAAATGGGAAAAATTATTATGAGTATGAGAAACCTCATAGTCACAGGAAGAGTAGAAGCAATAAGATATAGATTCATGACAAATTATCAAAATACCCCAGTACTTTCTCGGCATCAGGATGACTGCCCTAACCCAGCCTGTATTCTTTTGCCCATTAAGCCAAAAGTATGAATACCTACAATTTTACCTATTATTTCTCATAGCTTAGAAGAGTTAAATGTTTATATATGGATACACAGAATACACTGAATATAACCTTAGAGGCAAGATAGGGTGGGAAATTTTCTCTTACTATATTGGGTTTTGCATTATAGGGAACTTTCAAAATGTAGACAACATTTAAACAAGACAATAAGAATAGATTTCTGTTAAATCTGAAATGTTCTTCCTTATAAATGTTGCATCGATGGATATCATTCTTTCATTCACTCATTCATTCTATCAGCAATGCTTTATGAGCTATAATATATCAATGGCTATGACATCTCTGGAAATAATTTTCAGGAAGTGAATGCTAATGTATACCTTGGATATCATGATAATAACAACAACAGAATATCATCTGTAGATGCAACCAACTATCTTATTAAATAAGAAACACAGAACCAATGCAAAGAAGAAAGCCAAGAGGTCAGAGCTAAGAGCTAAAACCTTCCTCCTGCAGTGGTCCTACCTCTCCGAACCAGAGCTTCCTGTATGTCTGTCTTTTTATAGTGTTTCTGTTCTGCCTTCTCATTGGTTGTAAACCCAACCACATGACTACCTCGTCATGGCCTGTCTGTATAGACCTCCAGGTTTTCTATGATTGGTATTGAGATTAAAGGCATGTGTATCCAATACTGGCTGTATCCCTGAACAAACAGAAACTTACCTAGCTCTGCCTACCAAGTGCTGGGATTACAAGCGTACGCCACCACTGCCCTGCTTTCCTATGGCTTGCTAATAGCTCTGATTCCTGGGCAACTTTATTTATTAACATACAAATAACATTTTAATACAAATAAAATATCACCATTTAATTATCAATTGTAGCAATATGGCATGAATCCAAGATGTAAGTGATAGAAGAAATTTATGTTAAAGGAAGAGAGATATTTGAGAATGTTTTATTTGCTGCTATTTTTTTCTAAAAATCTAAAATTGTTATAAAATAAATTTTACTAATAAGATGAGGATTGCAAATCATTATTATAGGTAGTAAGTTGGGAACATGAATGAAGCAACAATCAAAATATAGAGAAAAGATTTAAAAAAAGAGCCACACTCTAGGTAGTATTGTGTAATAAAAAGTAGGATTTCTAGAAGAAGGAATAATCACATGATTAACTGCATAGAGACAAGGAAAAAATTAATGTGGACCAAAGGTGTACAGAATATCTCCCAAGTAAGATGCCATTAGTTTAATGTGGCTTGAGGGAACAGAGTCATGAAGAAGATGTAGAGCAGATTTGAGAACACACAATGGACTGAGAGGACCAGTCAATGGCTGATGCACAAAGCTTCAAGGGACTGGCATGTCATCTTATCATCTCTACCAGAGAAGAATGTGGTGTGTGCTTTGTGGCAATGTTGTGTCCCCAGTGTCCATCCAGGAAAAAAACTAGCTATGCAATGTTTCATTCTTTAAAAAATTCCAAGTTTCATTTGTTTTCTAGATTTCGTGATTGGTATTCTATTTATTAGAGGACTTCCTTCTTTCTTCAATTTGTTCACTACTTTTTTTAAAAAAACTTTATCAGAATGGACATGCACATTCTTATATATTTCATGTTAACATACTATAGTATGACTATAGTATAATTATAGTATGTTAATATATGTTATATAAGGAGGGGGTGGGAGGTAGAGTAGGGGAGGTGGGATGAGCGGGAGAAGGGGAGGGAGAGGGAACTGTGACTGGTATGTAAAATGAAAAAAAATAAATAAGTAAATACATAAAGGAGAAAAAAGAAATAGATTCAAGATAAACTGACAAGATTTGGCTAGATATCTCTAGTAGGATGGGAACAGGACAACACACACATAAACAAGGAAACCTGAGCTTGGAGCTTCAGCAACTGGATGGATTGGGTGCCATTTACAGATGTGAGAGTCTTGCAGAAGTAGATTTTGCAGAGAAGTGGGCAGTATAGGCTTTATTTGGATATATAAACTCTAGAAACAGAGGAGTGGATCCAAAACACAAAATGAAGGAATGAGAAGAAGACTCACATTACAATACTTCAGCTTGGGCAGACAAGACAAACTGCAAAATTTGTGAGGACTAGAGTAAAGTGAAAGTTCAGGGGACTTGAAGGATTTTCTGATTGACACAACAGAGCAATAATGCAGGAGAGAGGTCCCTCTGAAAAGCTGATTCTGTGACTGCCCAGGCCACATGCTTCTGAATTAGCACTGTGGAAAGGGAAGGTCCCATCTGGAAATTGAGAAGAAATACTGAGAGGATGAAATTTCTGGAAATGTTGGTCACATACCATGGACGAGACTTCCCAAGAAGAAGGGATGTTGATGACTTTGAATATATCTGGGTAGGTTCAGATGAAGTGTAAGAAACATCTGTGAATTTGTCAGTAACAGACTGACCCAGCCAGTCACTTGTTATACACTGTGGAGAGAGGTCAAGAGAGTCAAGTGAGGGTAAGGACAGAGACAGCCAGTGAAACCAACTATTCTGAAGAAAATTTATTGTGAAGAGAAGAGGTGCCCTTGAAGGGTAGGTGATGCCGAGGTTGACTTTGTATGTTCAAAACAAGCAACGGAAGAGTGTGTGGGTTCGTGGTTGTGATCCAGGAGTAAAAGGAGTAAACATGCAGGAAATGGAACCTCTTGGCACCATCAGTTTCCCTGAAGTTTTGATGCAGGCATGGGAGAGTGCTTGAAGGGAATTATCCACGTGCTGTCACAATTCTGAAGACTGTGGATACAGACACTACTTATCATTTGTCCTGGAATGTCTCTGCATAGATGTTAGGTACCGAGTGGACTTGGGGAAAATACCATGTCTCCTTTCCGAGTTTCTAGACTTACTTTCTGAAATCAGATAACGGCTTTACTGAAACAAGTGTGTTTAACTTATTGGAATATTTTCGCCATTGATGATCCATTCACTCCTTCGTTTCTTTTTTAGTTGCTGTGACAAAATGCCTGATGAGAAGCAACTTAAGGCAGGGTGAGTCTATTTTGACTAACGGTGAGAGGGGCTACAGTCTATTGTGGAATGGAAGGCCAGCAGTAAAGCAACAGACAGCTGGTCATGTTGTGCCCACAATGTCTGGTGGGAAGCTGAGACAGAGAGGTGATGGCTGCTTCTCACCTCGTGTTCCTTTTTATTCGTTACAGGTTCACAGCCCATAGGACTGTGCCATCAACATTTGAAGTGGGGCCTCCCAATTCAAGCAACAAAATACCAGACATGCCCAGAGGTTTGTCCCATGAATGCTTCTAAAGCTTGTCAAGTTGATGTTACTCATGCCATATGGCCAGTGAGAGTTCCTTTAAGTTAGCTCCGGTGACTTGAGGGAGGCGACGCAGCATTGGATAGTATTTGATTTTTTCATTCATGGCTCATATAACAAAATACAGCAGGTTTGTCTTCTCTATCTTTGCATTAGACAATAGCAGTTATTTGAACAAGAAATCCTGGCTTTTTTTCCTTTTAAAAATGAGAAATATCTGTTGAAAGGTTGTAATTTGTTCCCAGGATGCCATTGATACTACACTGTTCTTGTCATCTAGGCTTTTCTAGTCAAAGAATAGGAAGCAGATTTATACCATTAAGAGAACCTCATCCTTGGATGATATTCTGTACAATTCAGGGAATGATCTATAATGGTCACGCTTTTGGTTTCAAATGGATGAGTTAATTAAGAGTGTCACAAGCAAAAGTAAAGGAAGAAATGACAAGAGATTGATATATGTAAGCAGCAGGTGAATAAACAACAAACCAGTCACTTATAACACCCAACATAGATGATTGCAGTAGCCCTGTTTGTAAAAATTAAAGCCACTTTATTGTAAATAACTTGCAAATTAAAAAAAAACACACAAATAGATTAATGTAACCATTTAAGCAAGCAATTGGCCAGACCCAAGTTTATACGTCTCAATGAAGTTCTACATAATCATTATTGAAATTCTGAGGCCATGAAGCTTCACTTTAGATTTTACACTTTCACTATCAAATCATTTTATGGCTTTTTATACCATGGGAAAATAAAATAAAAATCATGACAGAGTTAGAACTAGCAAACAACTCAACTTGGAATATATGTTAAGTGAGGTCACTCAACTCAAAAAGAAAAATAAACCCTGCCTGCTCTTTATCATATGGGTATTTCAGCTTATAACATATACATGCATATAGATATACACATACATATATACATGCGAACAAATGTACATGTACATGTAGAAAAAAAAGCAACAACAGGTAAATTAGGTGATGAGGAAGGACATAACTCAGGTAAAGGCCACATGAGTCATCAAAGAAGATATGAGTAGCCTTATCAAGAGAGTAAACAAAGACAGTTTCATCAAGTCAAAGACTAAGAACATTCAGTTTGAGAAGCCAGAAAAGGAATCAGCTTGAGTTCCTAATTGAGCTCTTTATATCCATGTATGACTTTCATGCTCCTTGTTCTCAATTTAGGATATTTTATTCCTTGAGATAGACAACAGTAGCTACTATTGGAAATGGCTTACATTTAGATATTTTCAAAGACGAAATGTTTTTAAATACATGTAGTTGTTTGCTGTTTTTCTTTCTGTTACAGAGGTAGGCACCAGCCTTTCTCAGGACAGGGAGTTTTGAAGGACAGCTGAGTTTAAGAAAGGGGATTCTCCTTACCTCCAGAGTCTGGACTCAACAAGCTTAAACAGCATGTGGTAATTTACCAACATAGTATGTATTACAGAAGCACAAAATAGAATGTGAATATAGGCACTGTATTGCTTTCTACATTTCTACAATTTACTAATGTCAAGTGAATGAAAGTTTGTAGTAATAGGATATACCTCATGTTAAATGTTCTTACCCCCCAAACAAAGTAGCAGAACAACAACAACAACAAGAAAACATTATAGTGTGTTGGATTTGTCTGTTCCCTTGATGGTTGGAATGATACCATGTGTATTTACATATGTCCAACTTCATCAAATTGCATCTATTGAGTATGCTCAGATTCTAAAATCATTTCTTTTCCTTTTGGAGATTATAATATAATTCAAGTATTTCTCCCTTCCTTTTCCTCCTTTCAAACCCTCTCATATACCCCTCTTGTTCTCTTTCAAATTCATTGACTCTATCAAGATCATGATAGAGAAGCCTACAGTGACAACCAAACCAAACTAGTTGGAACTCATGAAATTTAGACCAGCAGCTGTGGATCCTCCATGGGACTGGACTAGGCGCTCTGCATACGTGAGACAGTTGTGTAGCTTTATCTGCTTAAGGGACCCCCAGGCAGTAGGATCAGGATCCATCCCTGGTGCATGAGCAGGCTTTTTGGAGCCCACTACCTATGGTGGGACACCTTGCACAGCCTTGAGGCAGGAGGAGTGTCTTGGACCTGCCTCAGCTGAATGTACCAGGCTCTGCTGACTCCCCATGGGAAGCCTTTCCTTCTTGTAAGGTAATGGGGGGTAGGCTGGAGGGGAAAGCCTGGAGGGGCAGGAGGAGGGAAGAGGGGAATCTGTGATTGGCATGTAAAATGAATGAAAAAAAAATTCTCAATAAAAAAGGATTTGCACATTCAGCTAAACATTACTATCAAGACATAAGTGAAGGTCAGAAAAATTGAAAAAAATAGGCTCTTTGGAGAATCATAAGGAATGTTGTATTGAATGTTTGTGTGTAAAGAAATTATTTTGTGAGTGTGGAAAAAATTATGTAACTGATCATATTGAGACTTAAATTTCTGACACAAAAGCAAAAAAAGATAAATGGGATTGCTAGTAAGATTGATGACATTAAGCTATGCAACTTCTGGTCTTGAATTTGAATAGGAAGTATCATTATAATTTCAAAACATTTTCTTTTAACAGCTTTACTGAGACAATTGTAATTGCTCATCTCTTGAGTTGTATCAACTGCTAAATAGTTATATAGTTATGCTGTGGGATGTTCTGTATGTCAAATGTGTTGCTATGGTTGGTTAACAAATAAAAACACTGATTGGCCAGTAGCCAGGCAGGAGGAAGTATAGGCAGGACAAGAAGGAGAAGAATTCTGGGAAGTGGAAGGCTGAGTCAGAGAAACACTGCCAGCCGCCACCATGACAAGGAAGATGTAAGGTACCAGTAAGCCATGAGCTACATTGAAAAGTATAGATTAATAGAAATGGGTTAATTTAAGATATAAGAACAGTTAACAAGAAGCCTGAGCTATTAGGCCAAACAGTTTAAATAATATAAGTGTCTGTGTGTTTATTTTATAAGTGGGCTGTCGGACTGCCGGGGCTTGGTGGGACCTGGAGAGAAAACTCTCTAGCTACATAGTTAAGTTTTCATTTCCCCTTTAATTTTAATTTTTAATAATTATATATTATTATATGTACTAAATGGTGAAATCAGAAACAAATTGTATTCAAAGGGGGCTGGAGAAATGGCTCAGTGATTAAAAGCACATGTTACTCTTGAGTGAACCAGGGTTTGAATTCCAGCACCCACACTGGTGTTTCGCAATCATGTGTAACTCCAGTTCTGGGGGATCCAATACCCTTTTCTGATATCTGTGGGCACCAAGAATGGGCCTGGTATACATACTTACAAGCCATCAAAAGAATCACACACCAAAATAAAATGAATAAATCTAATAAAAATGTAAAAATAAATTATAGAAACACAAGTCGTACAAAAAGAATTCTGGCTTTTCTTCCGCTCAATGTTTTTTTCTCCTTTTGTAGTAGGTAAGTTTAAAAAAAATTCTGCTGTCTCATATTATTTTAAAAATAAATCATGTGTGTGTGTGTATATATATATACATATATATATATATATATATATATATATATATATATATATATACAAGTGGACACAATGAGCATGTATGCGTGTATGTCTCTGTTTAAACATTGGCATCTCCCGAAAGACTTTCTCAGATCATCAGGATCTTATTGTGTATACTTTTGCTTATGTTCCTTTTAAAATATAATATCATATTTAACACTTCATAATGATATTCAATGTATGGCTAAAAGTTAAATTTTTTTAAATAACTTTTTTTTTTTTCAAATTCTGGCCTTTGTCTTGGAAAATTTTTTCTCCTGCTCTTTTTTTGTTCTTGTGGAATCCTATTAAAACCCGTTTCAGTTCATGAGTAAACAATATATGTTGTGAGGGGTGTGTTCTATTCCTGTCTTATTTGACCCTCCATCACTGTCAATTCATCATTGAAAGAATTGTTTTCTTCTGATTGTATAGAAGGACAGAATGATGTTTTCTCTTCCTCAGAGATCTTTGTGTCTGATATTCATGATCACAAATTGTTCCATGGCATTTGAATCTCTCATTCCATCTCTTTTACATCCAGTTCTACTTCTGTGTGACACACATCTATCTTCTGGTCTGTATGTTGCTTATAATTTTGTAGAAAATGATTAAAATGTCTTTTATTTATTTTCTGTGGAGTTTTTTCTGAAGGTTGTATTTTTTATGAGTGTTGAGATAAGTGCAATCTTATGTTTAAGTTCCAAACTCTTTCTAATTTTTCCATGTACACTTTTTCTTAATCCTTGAATGGCAAAGGTTTATCCCTGCTCTGGTTTACCAGAACACCCATGTACCTCCTCCATGTTTACTTTCTATGTATTTAGGTCTAAGCTAAGAGTTTTATTATTCTAAGCTTTATTTCATGCAGATCTATTGATTGAGTTGATTCTCCTTGGATTTATTGTGGGCACTAAATTTTAGTATTATGTGATGTGAACTAGTTGGCAGGAAATTTCTATTCTCACTATAAAAATAAATGTAAAACTCTGATTTCTCTTGCACACTATTTCCATGGCTCTTCCCAATCTAGTCTCATGGCAGATGATCTATATCTAGATGCTAATTGCCACTTTATTTTTCCATGCAAACCACTACACATTGTCTAAATGGGAACTGGAGTCCTAGAACATATGTAGATTGAACACTAATGGAATATGATGAAGATTTTGTTCAATTCCTTAGACATCAGGAAAAGTAGTCACCTTCTATTTATAAATAAGGACTATCAAAATTCTCTAGTACAAGTATGTAACGCGTGAGGTTTTGATTTCCTCCCTTTTCTTATCTGTGGCTTCATGTGTGCAACATTTAGGGGAAATGTTTGTATTGATAGTTCTTGAGAAATGAGTGTATCTTATAATAATTGCAAAATATAGATTACTTTTTGTTTCTGTGAGCATCAATGTTTTCAAAATAAGAAAACACAATTTTTATGTTAAAATTTTGAAAATTTACTTCAAGTATAAAGGATTTATTTTGACTCAAAGATTTTACACCCTAATGGTGAGCTGAGCCAGGAGGTTCTACAGTTGGACCAAGCCTGAGTGACTTTGCAAGATTTTGACATTCAGTTCAAAGTTTGTTTTCAATAATATTAAATGATTTAGCAGCCATAAATTTGCTTTTTTAAGTAAAAATTAATGTATCATTTAAAACCATTGCACTATGTTTAGTAATCTAGTTACCAATTAACACACAAATTCCAAAATTCAATGGCTTAAAGTAATAGCAATAATTTATTTCATTTGTGACTACAATTTGGGCAAGGTTTGATAAGAATGCATTATCTCTGCACGTTGGAAGATCATCTGAAGAGATTTAACAAGGTTTAAAGTGTCCAGCACTATTAGAGCTCACTCATGACTGGCAAATTGGAGAAGGAATACTGCCCTCCTCCATGGTCTAGCCTGAACTTCATCACAGGCTGGTTGGATTTCAGAGGACGCCTCCTGCTATGGCCAATTGATAATATATAACTAGTACTTTTAAATTAGAGAATGCTTAACATATAAATTCATCATGCATTCATTGTCTCTTAGTTACTAGTTCAGATGAAGAAGACTCAAATATTTTTCCTTTTTTGAGAGATGTTATGAGTTGAATTGTGATCCTCTCAAATTTATATGTTGAAGTCCTAATACCCCAGTAATGAAAATGAAATCAAAGAGTGGACTTTAATCCATTACACCTGGTATTCTTGAGAGAGAGAGAGAGAGAGAGAGAGAGAGAGAGAGAGAGAGAGAGAGAGAGAGAGAGGACACAGTCAGTGGAGAGAAAAGGAAATATGAAGGTACATGAGATATTTGTCATCCATATGCTATATAAAAGGGCCTCAGAGGAAAAATTCCATGCCAATATTAATCTCAATTATCAAGCCTATATATGTGAGTAAATAAATTTCTGTCTGCTAAGCCACCTAGATGGTTGTCCTTAATTATGGCAGCCCTAGTTGATTAATACAGAAGGAACGGGGTAGAAGTTGGAGAACTGGGTCACAGCATGTGCTTGAAAGCTCTGAAATACTATCTGTCACCAGCTACACCTGTGTGCTAATCATAAAGTAACACTGGATTCTTTCTCACAAGCTACAGCTACTGTCAGCTCTGAATAGGATCTCAGCAATTTTTGGCAGAAATATAATTCTTTCTTGAAGAGTTATCAGTCAGAATTTTATTTGTCCTTTTTTTACTGGAACATTGCATTACATTGTAGATAGCTCCATCTGAGCATATTGATTTTAGCTTTCTTTATCTACCCGAAATCTACTCCTTTTCCTTGCCCTTAAATAAAGTTTAAGAAAAGCTTAAAACTTTTCCAAGGATACATTTGTACTTTATAATCCTTTAGAATCAAGTTTTCTAAAAGTGTTTCTTCTCAGATCAGCTGACCATTATGTAATTAGTTAAATAAGCAGATAAGTCAGTGATGTCATTTATTAAGGATATATAAAGCATATGTCATAGAGTTTGTTCTATAATACAAGTATACCATGGTACTTTTAAATATATTGAAATCTTAATCAGGGAGTATGAGACAATCTAGGAATCCATGGGATGCAGAACAATCTATAATTCTTTAAAATTGAATGTAAATATTTTTGTATGTTTTTTAAAGAATTCTCTTTTAATTTAACTTTTGTTCTGTGAATTTCATACATGAATACTGTATTCACACCATTTTCAAGTCTCTATATGCTGTCTAACTTCATGTCCCTCTCACTTCCTCTCAAGTCCATGATCTCTTCTTCTCTAATAATTGTTGTAACACACTGCTGTGGATATTGCTCTGTATAAATAAACACTGATTGGCTGGTAGCCAGACAGGAAGTATAGGAGGGATTAACAGAGAGAAGAATTGAGCGAACAGGAAGACAGAGAGAGAGACTGCCTGGAGTCGCCGCCAGGACAAGCAAGATGTAAGGTACCAGTAAACCACGAGCCACGTGGCAAAGTATAGATTAGTAGAAATGGGCTAAATATAAGAGTAAGAGCTAGACAATGATAGGCTAGAGCTAAGGGCCAAGCAGTTTAAATAAAGTAAGCATCTGTGTGTTTATTTCATAAGTGGGCTCAGGGACTGGCAGGACTTGGTGGGACCCAGAGAGAAAAGCTCTCCAGCTACAACACACAGTATATATGCACATAGACAACTCCTGAGCTCTTTTAGTGTTGCTCTTATGTACATCTGTTTAAGAGTGACTACCTGGGATTGAAAACTTATTGGGGACTTGTTCTGGAGCTGCCTGTTTTTCTCTCTCCCAGCAGCCCATTGGTTGCCTGTGGCTCCTCTGAAATTACCCCATCCATATAACATGTCACATGTGTTGTCACTATGCTGATCTTGCTTATGTAGCCCTACTGTTGAGATTTCATGGGAGCAGAGTGTTGCCTAGAAGACAGTATCTAACAACATGTATCATGGTCCTCTAGCTCCTACAATCTTTTTTTCCCTCTCATGTCCACTACGTAAATCAGACCAAGAGAAACAAATGCCACATGTTCCCTCTTGTATTTTAGATTCTATCTCTGAGTCTTTGGATTTGGGAATTTGGGTGTAGCATCTCTTACTACTTCCTGCTGGGGGGGGGGTGCTGTATCTTATGGGGACACAAAGAAAATTTTAGGATTATGGAGTAGTCCCTGAGGGTGTATCATCTGAGCCAGTTGCCTTGAATCCAATCTAGATGTTGGATTATCTGGGCCATGGTGTCATCAGAGACCTTTCAGGGGGTCTTGGTTGGTGAAACCTGATGTATCTTAATCTGGAACAAATCCATAGCCTTTGGCTTTCTGTGGAAACAAAAGCAGAGCCTCCTTTCCAAAGCAATGTATCCTTACATCCAAATTTTGAAGTCAAGGTACCTTTAAAATAAACATTTTGGCATAACTTAACAGCTTTTACAATCAAATGTTTTTCTTCAATTACGAATATCAAAGAGAACATAATCCAGAATCTCTGTGTGATAGCCATCTTTATGTGGCTTACTTTTTATATTACCTTGAACCTATTGCTTTAAACTGCAGCATTATAAGATTGAAACGGCACTGTGGCTGTTGGCTCTGCCCACTTTAGCTTCCCAACATGGTGGTGGTATGTTTTCTGTCAGCTCTGGGAGCCATCAACTCTCAGAAATAGTGGGTCTATGCTTCTATCAAAGCAGCGTGTAGCCCAGAAATCATTTTTTTGTATTTGTTTTTTTATACTAGCAAAGGCTAAATCCACCACACAGCAGCAGCGTAATGTGCCACTTGCAGATGCCTCATTCCCAAAATACTGCAGGTCAAGCGCAAACACCAGGAACCCGCCAGTAGCTCAAACCCGCATTTTGTGGCATCTAGCTGCCTGTGTGAGACATGAAGCAGGAACCTGGTTTTGGCTCTGTTTAGAATTGCTTATTAAATATTCTCAGGTTTAAGGTGGAAACTCGAGCCATTGGGCGCCATTTGTAGCTTGAGAGTTTTCTCTCCAGATCCCGCCAACCCCCCACCCCACAGCAGTCCAACAGCCCACTTATAAAATAAACACACAGACACTTATATTACTTAAACAGTTTGGTCTAATGTGTCAGGCTTCTAGCTACCTAGTTCTTATATCTTAAATTAACCCATTTCTATAAATCTATACCTTGCCACGTGGCTCATGACTTACTGGCATCTTCACATGCTGTTTGTCATGGTGGCAGCCAGCAGTATCTCCTCTTACCTTCCTGTTCTCTCAGTTCTCCTCTCTGTTAGTCCCACCTATACTTCCAGCCTGGCCACTGGCCAATCAGTGTTTTATTTATTGACCAATCAGAGCATTTGACATACGACCGTCCCACAGCAGGTGGGGCTCTGATGTGAGCCAGCTCTGAGGGTGTGAGAGTGGAAGAGCTGACCACTCCCCTTGTCTGCCATGTGGTGGAAGTGCAAACTTGTACTGCCATTTTGAAAATCAATATGGCAGTTTCTCAGAAAATTGGGAACAATCTACCTCAAGACCTAACTATACCACTCCTGGAAATATAGTCAAAGGACACTCAATCCTATCACTAGGACACTTGCTCAACTATGTTCATAATAGCTAGAATCTGGAAACAACCTAGATATCCCTCAGCTAAAGAATAAAGAAAATGTGGTATATTTAAACGATAGAGTATTACTCAGCTGTTAAAAACAATGACATTGTGAAATTTGAAGGCAAATGGACAGAACTTTAAAAAATCATTCTGAGTGAGGTAACTCAGACCCAGAAACACAAACATGGTATATACTCACTTGCAAGTGGATATTAGGTATAAAGTGAAAAATAATCATGCTAAGGTCTAGAAACCCTGAGAGGCTATAAATCAAGGAGGGCTTAAGGGGGAGGGGGACAAGGATCTCCCTGGGAAGAGGACTTTTGAGGTACAGTTTGTCCTGCCTGCAGAGTGTTGTGGGGTGGGAGCCTAGCAGAATTGTCATCAAAGAGACCAGAGATACTTCATCCAGAAACTGATGGAAGCAGATACAGAGTCCCACAGCCAAACATTAGGTGGAGCTCTGGGAGTCATGCAGACAAAGAGGAGGATGGATCAAAGGAATCAGAGGAGTCAGGGACACCATGAGAACATGACCCACAGAATCAATTGACTAGGACTCATGGGAGCTAACAGAGATCAGGGAGTCTGTAGGGGTCTGACTTAGGTCCTGTGCATATGTTATGGTTGAGCAGCTTGGTGTTCTTGTGGGATTCTTAACAGTGGGAGCAGGGGTAGTCTCTGACTCTTGTCTCTTGTGGGACCCTTTTTGTCCTACTGAGTTGCCTTGTTCAGCCTTGATGTGATGGTATGTGCCTAGTCTTATTGTAGCATGTCATGCCATGCTTGGTCGATGTCCCTGGGAGGCCTGCTCTTTCCCGAGGGGAAATGGGGGGGACCTGAGAGAGAGAGAGGAGGGAAGGGAAGAGACTAGCGGAGGTGAGGGAGGGGAAATTGCAGTGGGGATGTAATATATAAGGGAAGAATAAAAATAAAAGACATGAACTAAGACTCTAAAGCAGCATCAACATTGGAGAGAATTGGGGCTGAAGAGATGGCTCAGTGGTTTAGAGCACTTGTTCCTGCAGAGAGCCTGGGTTCCATCTCTAACAACCACATGGTGTCTCACAACCATCCATAACTTCAGTTCTAGGGGACTGACACTTTCTACTTTCTTCTGACCTAAGTGGGCACTAGCCATGCATGTGGTACATACACATACATGCAGGTAAAATACTCATACACATAAAATAAACAAATCTAAAAAATTTGAAGTTGGAGAGAATTGGAAGTACTAAGATGATAAATACAAATTTAATGACTACTAGATGGTAGGTCAAAGGGAGGAGACGAGAACTAGTCTGAGTTTGCTATTGTGTGAATCCTTGTAAAGCACTAATGCAATGCCTAAGAATGGTAGCTATAATCATCCTCCTCACTGCACAAAACTCAATACATTTTTTTGGCACTCTGATAGGCAAAGTTGAGTCAGAATCTGATGTGGCACCTGGCCTCTTATGGCAGAATACTTGCCTCCCAATCCTTCCTTCATTGTTAGACTATAGGCTTCCTAATAATAATAATTCTGCTGTATTTAACTCTATCTCCTGCAGCTACTTTTATAAATATTTGTAGAGCTGCAACATGAAATTCAGAGACTTGAAGTTGTTTCAGACTGGAGTTTATTCTAATACTTGGAAAAGCAAATAAAGGCATCTCAGCTAGTCACTGAATATGCAGGAGTTTGCTCAGTTAAGTGTTGTTAGCCTGATGTCTTGCATGTCCAGGAAACTCTCTGAAGATAGTCCATATTTGCCACAGGATTTATAATATCCATGTGTGTATCCATAAATGATACTGGAGATATCATGACTAGACTAGTTATAAGTATAGGCTTATCACTTTAAGAACAGCTAAGCAGCATTTCTTTGAGGATCAAGTACCATGGCCCCCAAACTTCTAGAGACTCAACCCCAAATCTCTGCCTTTTGATTCCTGAGTTATACAAGAGGTGGCACTCATTGTCAGACCACATGGAAGTCCCCTACCTTTCATGACTCAAGCCCTCCTCACCAGATCTGTTCTGAACTGTTGGCCTGGCCTGCTGCACCCTATGGAGGCCATCTTGCTAAGCTCTACAGTTTTATCTGTGGCCATCCCGCTTTGCCTGCTGCACTGTAGGTACAATAGCCTCTTCTCTTTTCCTGGCACATTGAGGCTAATTTCCCACAGGACATCCCACCCTCCTGGAGTTATGGTAACTTCTCCCTAACAGTTCTTTCTGTTTATTACTTCAGTGAAGGGGAAAAAATGTGAAGAAGAAAACAACAACATCAAAAACCCTGAACCTGGAACACTCAGGCTGTGTAGAGTAGCCTCAAGCACATGGGCTCCCAAGTTGGCCATCAGCTCTTCCCCTTGAATGCTGAGACAAAGGGACAGTGGGAATGTGGAACTTAACAAAGACACCCAAATTAGAAATCAACTTTTCTTAAGATAAAGGGGCTTTTTTTCTTCTTGCATTTTGCAGAATACTTAAGTCCAGAGTATGGATACTGTACTATCATTTTCTGTTGTCAAAGTCCTACTTAAATTGCTATCTATGATCTACATTCTAGCTGCATGTTAAAGAAAGAGAAAGAGAGGGGGGAGGAAGGAAGGAAAAGGAAGAAGGAAGGAAAGAAGAAAAGAAAGAAGGAAGGAAGGAAGGAAAGAAGGAAGGAAGGAAGAAAAAAGAAGGAAGGAAGAAATGAAGAGAGAAAGAAAGAAATGGTGGTGATGAAAACAGTAGTAATATATAACATAATGTATTGGTTTTTTTAATACTTATATCATTATTATAAGTATCTGGGAGTGGTATCATAGAGGAAGTTCCAACATAGGATAAATTTCTAGCCTATTTGTAAATTAAGACATTTTTATAGCTTAGATCTACTGATTCTCTGAGACTTACATATTTAAACCACATGAACAAATACTAAGACTTAGCCTAGTGAGTAATATATTTTTTGTTGTTTAGTAGATTAGAACCTTGAATCATAGTTAGCTCACAAAAATCTTTGAGTAAGAGCTTTAAATAATTAAGTGAGGATATTTTTCTTTTCTTTTCTTTTCTTTTTTTTTTTTTTTTTTTTTTTTTTGAGATAGGGCCTTACAATGTAGCCCTGGTTAGCCTGGAACTTCCAATGTAGACCAAACTGGCCTAGAAGTCAATCTACACACCTCTGCCTCCAGAACACTGGAATTAAAGGTGTGCTTCACCAAGACCAGCAGGATTTGTCTTTAATTTATGATTAACAAATATCCTGGAAAAAGGAAGTACTATAATCCCTTTGTTAAGTAGAAGATTCTCCATTATTCTGAAGTCTTTACTCATCTCAAGTGCTATTGGGATTTGTGAATTTTCTGTTGCTTTTTGTTATTATAGCATTCTAATTGAACTGACATTGTCTGCTATTAATGTTGGGGAGATGGAACAAAATAGTGTGGACAAACTTGTTAAAGTAAGTGAACCTGTTGTAACAATGTATAGGACAGAGTTGGATGGGGTCCTTAAGGGCATCATCAGGGGACCAAATATTACTTATGCATTTAGAAAAGACTCTCTTCCTAGCCTATTTCTTGACTTTGGTTTTCTTTTAGGGAATCAACTGTATGTTTACTCCAAACAGAGCAAGCATGCTTCTGGCCAGCAGACAGAAGTAAGGACAGATGGATGGTGACATCCTTATTCATGACAATAGAAAAGATATTGTGCCACAGCATTTTCTCATAATGAAGAGCCTTTTTAGGTACCAGTATAAGATGGGAAAACTCACTTATCTGGGAAGCCATGGCTTAGAGTTTCTATTTCAATATAAAGGTGAGATTTTTAATGGATAAGAGTCTCTTCTTAGGATTCAGGCTTCTCCTCATCTGTGCATAGGACATTTTAGGATACACAATAATTTAGTCTCCATCAGTGATCAACAAGTATCTTCTTGAAGAAGGGAGCAACAGCTGTGATTGATACAAGGAAACCATGAGTTTTCAAGAATGCTGAAGGTAAAGATATTATTTCAAGGACTCTGATTCTTTATCTTTCTTTGAAAGAAGCCTCTTGAATGTATGGATTTTAGTTTTAAAGTCTTGGAGGGTCCAGTTGTATGTGGATGCTTTCATTAATGACATCTTATTAAATTTTTCATAAATTGAGTCAGAGACCCACTTGTTCTCACAGTCAAGAGTCCCATAAAAATCCTAAGCTAATAGCTGTAACATATACAAAGATGAGCTGGTGCAGACCCTGTGCTTGCTGCTTCCGTCTTTGTGAGCTCATAAGCCTTTTGCTTAGTTGATTTCCATAGTGGCTATATAAGTTTTCACATCCTCATCAGTATTAGCTGTTACTTGTGTTATCAATCTTAGATATTCTGACAGGTATAAAATGTAATATCAAAGTAGTTTGATTTGCATTTCCTCGTTGGGTAAGAATGGAGAACATTTCTTTAATTGTTTCTCAGCCATTTAAGATTCCGCTATTGAAAATTCTTTGGTTAGATCTGTATCCAAATTTTAGTTGGGTTATTGGGTATGTGTAGTTTCTTGAGTTCTTTTTATATTTCAGATATTAGTCCTCTATTGAATGTGGAGTTGGTAAAAAGATCTTTTCCCATTCTGTAAGCTTCTTCTTGGTCTGACTGATGGTGTCCTTTATATTACACAAGCTTTTCAGTTCCATGAGATCCCCTTTACTAATTTTGATCTTAGTGCCTGGTATTCTGTTCAGGAAGTTCTCTATAGTTCTAATGCATTCAAGGCTAGTCCCCCACTTTCTCTTCTGTCAAGTTCAATGGATCTGGGTTATATTGAGGTGTATGATCTACTTGGTTTTGTGCAGGGTGATAAATATCTGTTGAAACTTGCTATGTGTGTGTGGTCAGTTTTGGAGAAAGCTTCATGAGGCGCAAAGAAGAAGGCATATTCTTTTTTGTTTGAGTGAAATGTTCTATAAATATCTAATAGGTCCATTTGTCTTATAATATGTCAGCTCCAGTATTTCTCTGTTTAGTTGGTGAGAGTGGGATACTGAAGTGTCCACTACCAGTGTGTGAGGGTTAATATGTGATTTAATGTAGAGTGGTGTTTCTTTTACAAACTTGGGTGCCCTTGTGTTTGGGGTATATATGTTAAGAATTGAAATATCATCTTGGTGGATTTTTCCTTTGATGTAGTGTCCTTCCTTATTTCTTTTGCTTAGTTTTGATTTGAAGTCTATTTTGTTAGGTATTAACATGGCTATACCAGCTTTCTTCTTAGCTTTCAATATATTTTCCAACTCTTTATCCTGAGGTAATATCTGTCCTTGATGTTGAGATGTGTTTTAGATGCAGAAGAAGACTGTATCCTGTTGCGGCAATGCCCGTGTTACCGATAACCATTCACCATGTCTGAGAGAAGGGCTGTGGATTAAAAAATAGAGACAAGAGACAGCAAGTCATTTGCCATAGCTGAAATGCTGAATGCCAAATGCCTTTTATTGAAAGAGGGAGGAAACCTTAAATACAGGCTTACAGCACAATAGAGAATCCCTGGAGGGCAGAAGTTTGCTACCCAATGTTCTATATTCTTGCATCTAAGTTGTTTACACCAAATGCAGGATATAGGAACAAAGAACCTCTGGTGAGCTCTCAGGTGATCGTAGGTGAGAAGGAAACCGGCAGGGAATCTGAATATGGAGGACTTCTGGTCAAGGTCGGCAAGCAAGGCGGCAGCCACTCACGGTCAGGGTTGGGTCCCACTTTTTGTTTTCTTTGACTTTTAAGGGGATTTATTAATTTCCTTCAATTTTTTTCTTCTGGACTTTGTTAAGGAATGTATTGATTTCCTCTTTGAGAACCTCTATCATCTTCATATAGTTGGTTTTAAGGTCTTTTTTCTTGTGCTTCTGCTATGTTGGTATATGCAGGACATGCTGTTGTAGAGTAGCTGGGCTCTAGTGTGGCCATATTGCCCTGGCTGTTATTTATTGTATTTTTATGTTGACATATAGGCATTTGAGTTTGGGATAATTATAGGTCTAGGTGCTGTTATCTGCATTTGTCTTTGTTGGGTGGGTGTTTTGTTCCTTGGTTTCTGTTTCCTTTCTGGATTTTCAGAGAGTATAATGGTTGTATGATCCTTGTTTTTCTGGCCTGCTCAGGTTAGGTGTGTTTACAGTGAATGCCTGCTGGTGTTGGAGGCTGGGATACTGGGATGAATTGGGCAAGAGAAGGTAGGAGGAGATCTTTGTGATCTCTTGGAAATATTATCAAAGAGGAGATGGAGACCACAGCATGTTTCCTGCTACAGATCTGGGGATAAAACTGGGGGGATTGGATATCAGAAGCATTGGAGCAGTGTGGGTCTACCTTCAGCCTGTTTGTTGTCATAGGGGGAGAAGTGATGGATTCACAACATGCCCCCATGGTTGGGAATGTTTGTGCATGCCCAGTGGACCTAGACACTTCCACCTAGCCAGTTCAAGGTCAAAATAGCCATTTCCAGGTCAAGGCCATCTCTTGTGACCAGGACCCCATGGCTTTGCATGGTTTCGTAAGAGCGCGCAATGCAACCATGTGATCTGCGCATGCATGGAGTAGCCACATCGGCCTGTGTACCCTTTCGCCACCCAGCCTTTATAAGCCGGCACCATATTTCTGGCTTTCTTCTCCTTCTTCTTCTTCACACACGTGTCTCTCCAAAGGCCTGAGCACTCGTCTGTCTCTTTTATCTTAATAAAACTCTTGTTAGTGGATTCTGTTGTGTTTTGTGACATTTCCTCGCAGGGTAAGATCGCCACTAAATAACTAAGAAGAAGCCCTTGGGGTAGAGGGGAGTACCTGTTGGGCTTGGGGTCTGGAACAAAGCAACAAGTTGGGGTAGAAATGTTAGAAGGGGAAGGTCTGTGGGATCCACAGGAGATGGGAGTGAGGGGAACAGGGAAGACTGCCAAGGATATTCTGCTAATGAGCCTGGGGTGACACTGAGAGATTGGGTCTAAGGGAATAGAAAGAGAAGAGAAGTTTTGCAGACAGCCTACCTGGTTTTCTGGTAGGCTTGGCCTGTGGTTTAGCACAGGGTACCTGCTGGAGTTGATGGCTGGGATACAGCTATGGAACTGGGGTTGGGATAGGTGATAAGTGAAATATTCCCTGGTAGTGGGTAACTCTACCAATACAGTAAGTCAGATCAGACCAAATTAACAAGTCCAGGTTTCAATATAAGCAAAGAATTCCCACGTGGTCTTGGGAAAGGGGGAACCATGAGGCAAGTCTATGGGCCACGACTTAAATACCCTGTAGGTGTGTTCTTAAGTCTCACAAGGGAGGAGCTGCCACTTGTCAGGCTTTTTCATGGGTGGGGTCTGGAGAGAGGTGGCACCTAGATGGAGCTTCCACCTAAACATCCCAGACTCCTTGGGTATATGGGTGCTGGTTCAAGTCTGACTACTTCCTGCAGGCATGGGACAACATGGGGAAGGGGAGTTGAGAGTCAGTGGGCTTACACTCAATGAGAGGTATGGTGAAGAAGCATTCAGTTGACTGTCATCCTGGTGACCTCAGGAATCTATTTCTTGAGGAGGCAGAGAAGGCAGGTTGCTAGGAGAAAAAAAATGATTATTAATACTGGCCCTATGAATGAGGCTATCGGTAGGAAGAGGGAAGACTGTCAGTGTGGTGGGCCACAAGAATATATTATAGAGAGTCAGCTGTGAATTAAAGCTATACTTTGACCAGCCAAGGGTCTGTCAAAAGGCAAGCCATTTCTCATGAATATTTGGTGTTATCCAGCTTTTAATATTTCTGCTGTCTTCTGCTATGAAATTCTTGCATGCCCAAAATTCCCAGACCAATTGGCAAACAGTTCAGCTCCTCAGACCTGCTGAATTTCTAGGTAACTAACTTCCCTGCCGAAGCCAGTACTTGGATAAGGTCACATAGGCAAAGACAAGCTGGCAGGAGACGCTTAGCTTTGTTTCTTGTGCTAATGAAGCTCAGACCATCCTCTCTCCTAGAGGCCTAGTGGTTCTCCAGAGCAATTGACTGAGAACAAAAGAGGTTTTTACATATCAAGGTGGAAGATAGAGGAATATCCTTGAGGAGGCAGAGAATCCTGTGGCCAGGGGAAGGAAAGACTGGCATTTTTCTATAAAGAGACAGAATGGCATGACCAGGGAGAAGAGAAGAACACAGAGGTAATGTAGATGGTAAGGCAGAACTCTTGAGGCAGGAGTATAGAGCAAGCAGAGATGGAGGGAGAAGAAACAGAGGATGAAGATGAGGTGGGAAGCATAAGAGCTTAGTTGTTAGCAGGACTTTGAGGGAACAGTTAAAAAAAGGGGGACAAAGAGGAACTGAGTGTCAGGACAGAACTGAAGCTATGGAGACAGGATTTCACCTCAGAGAAATAAAGGAGATGGATAAGGAGCTTGGGGTACATCTAGAGTTATTCCTTTAAGGATTTGGTCCTTAATCACGTCATCAGCCTTGATGGCGTCCCAGCCTAAAAAGTGGGTGGGCCCCTGCCCTGAATGCCTGATGGAGCTGTAGCTGTGTGGATAAAGTTTTGTCTTAGAGGAATAAAGTTAACAGACATAAGAGCATAATGTACGTAGATCTTTTTCACTCAGATATCCCATGCCAGACGTAGCATAATCCCTGGACCCCTGGGTGATCCATATGTCAGAAAGAATGGAATGGAGATGTGCTCTGGTTGTACAGGCAAGGCTGAATGAGCCAGACAAAAGAATAGATACTCCCTTGAGTCTGGAGTGGTGGTACCAGCACTAATGTCCCAGGAGCTTGGGGGATGGCACACTAAATCAGGGGATGATGTGTTCCAGGAGTACTTGAGCCACCACTGATGGGTTCACAATACGCCCCCACAGTTGGGCGCGTTTGCGCATGCCCAGCGGACCTGGACACTTCCGCCTAGCCAGTTCCAGGTCAAAACAGCCATTTCCGGGTTAAGGTATCTTACATGACCAGGATCCTGTGGCTTTACATGGTTGCGTAAAGACTTTACATGTGATCTATGCATGCGTGGAGTAGTTACATCGACTTGTGTACATGTACACTGCCCAGCCTTTATAAGCCGGCGCCATATTCAAGGCTTTTTCTCTCTCTTCCTCCTCTTCTTCTCTACACACGTGTCTTCCACAGGCCTGGGCACTCTCTGTCCCTTTTATCTTAATAAAACTCTTATTAGCGGATTCTGTAGTGTTTCATGACATTTCCTCACAGGGTAAGAACGCCGCAAAATAACTAACAACTACATCTGCTGTTTCCCTAGAAGTGGGAATGTGAGTCAACCTGTCAATACTCGCCTGGTTGGTATCCTCCAAGCTGGTGCAGGGACAGGTATATCTGGATGGCCCCCTTCAGGTTGGCCTTGGCACAAGTCTGGTAGGACAAATGGACCTGTAAAACACACTCGAAGATGGATGGGGTCAAAGGGAGCCTCTAGAGACTGATTTTAGTTTCCACCAGGCCAGATTTCTTGATTCAGTGGCAGAACTCTTTTCCAAGAACGTGCAGGTGTCTGAAAAACAGCTGAAACAGATTTACATCTTGGTGACACAGGAAAAAGCCTCTATGCAGTCCTAAAATCTGGGACCAGTAAAATCCACAGAAATTTAAGAACTTCTGAAAACTGTTTGCAGTCTCTGGACCGGGGGCAGGGGAGGCTGTTAAACTGGTAAGGCTATCAGTACCCTAGTCATAAAAAGCCATCAGATCTGAGGAGGATGAACAAATGAGGAGAAGCGAGACAGCTTTCTAGTTACCTAGGCAGTCTCAGATTTCTCTGTGGTTGTTAGGGGACAGAAGTCCCAGTATTCAGCTGCCAAGCCCAGACTTTCCTGTGGAGTAGGAATTTGGGGAGAAAGACCTACCTTGTCTTGGCAAAGTGGGGATAATCAGTTCCCCAGTATCCTGCTTGTTCACAGTCTGCGCAGGGTCTTGGCACAACAGTTAAGGTGCAAAGCAGTTATCTGCTCCATGGCTAGCTTTGCTACATTTAAAACAGGCATCCAGGTGGAAGTTCTTCTGTGACCATTCATCTTCCTTGGAGATACAGGATGCTGCCACATTCTCTATTATGAGAAGCTTTATTATTAAAATGCCATATTCTCAGATCTCCGAAGCATTTGAGGATCAGGGTATACTTATCTGTTAGTTATATCTGAAATAGACAAATGTTGTTTAGGCTTAACTTTGCAAACATCTAAATCTAGATATATACTTTACCCAATTAGCTACAGCTTACCAATGTTAGTAAAAAGTAAGAAGATTAGGAGGAATATCTTAGCAATCATATTCTGTGGAAGGCAAAACCAAGTTTTAATATTGTAAACAATTTAGTGTTTTTAAAATCAGTAATGAAGGGAATACTCTTACATTACAAAATCTGGCTGTCAGCAAGATACATCCCTGCACATGAATGCATGGAGGTGCTGTTATAAATTTAAAATGGCATGGTGGGCTCACATCGAGGATTTTATTGGGGGAAAAAGGCAGAAGGAGGAGACACAGGGTGGTCTCTGGAGATAAAAGCCACAGGAAGAGAAGAAGAGGAAGAGGAAGAGAGAGAAAGCAGGCAGAGGCCTAGGAGAGAAGAAAAGAAGGAAAGCGGGCGGGGACCCACCTTTTAAAGGGACAGAGACTATGCAGCATTGAGCACATGACGTTGTCAGGACCCTGAGCGGGCCAAGGCACTGCCTGTGTACTGGCAAGCACATGCACGCAGGGATGACGCACCCTGTCAGGTCCCCCAGGGGCAGGCTAGGCATGCTTGAATGCCAACAGGTGAGCTTTAATACCTCAGCAAACCAACACTGTTTTAAATCCTATCTTTTATAAACCTTGTTTTTATTACAGGACAGGAATTATCATACAGAAAAGTATGTTGGAGACCTAACATCTCCT